>NC_069500.1:401977694-402322277 GCF_027579735.1 Bombina bombina | reverse complement strand
AGAATCCTGATCCTGTCCATTGTGTTTATGAAGTCTACCTGTCGAACTCATATAATCTGTTCTTAACAGAGAATCCCTAGTACGCCCCATAGCCTTACTCCTAGAGTCCTTGATTTTGACCGGATCATATCCTTTGACTGTAAACTTATTCGCCATAATGTCTGCTTCTTTATTGAAATCGCTAATAGAGCTACAATTTCTTCTCAGTCTGAGAAACTGGCTATATGGAATGTTGTCTTTCCAATGGCGTTGATGGGCACTCTTATAGTCAATGAAGCTATTTCTTTCAGTGGGTTTCCTATAGTTGGTAACTGCTATTTTATTATCACTATTTACGAATAATCGCAGGTCAAGAAATTCAATTTCAGTACGAGAGTGGTTTTCAGTGAATTTAAGATTGTAATTATTATTATTAATATATCTAACAAATTCGTCCACTACATTAAGGTCCCCCTCCCATAGGATGATCACGTCATCAATATATCTGTGATATTTAACTATATTCTTACTGAACTTATGTGCCTTCCAAATGAATTCGCCTTCGAAGGTGTGCATATACAGATTAGCATATGATGGGGCAAAAGTGGTACCCATCGCTGTTCCTCTGATCTGTCTGTAATACACACCCTCGAAATCGAAATAGTTGTGTTCCAATATGAATTGTATACACTGCAAGATGATTTTTTTATGTACTACATTGAATCCCCAATTTGTCAATTCCATTTCTACAGCATGTATCCCTTTATCATGCGGTATTGACGTGTATAACGCTGATACATTGCATGTAATCCAACAGTAATTACTTTTCCATTCGATTCCTTCAAAGATCCCAATCACACTAGTGGTGTCCTTAAGGTAGGCCCTAGTGTTCTTAACAATATCTTGCAAAAAATAATCAATGTACTTAGAGACTTTATCTGTAATGGATCCATTCCCAGATATGATGGGCCTACCCGGAGGACACTCACTATTCTTGTGGATCTTTGGTAGATGATAAAAATAGGGGATCTTAGGATCCAATTCTTGCAAGTATTTAAATTCATCTGTATTCAATGCAGACATATATGATTTAGTTGGATCAGTCTTGAGGATACAATATGTATCTTTGTCCCCTAACAATTTGTGTGCTTCTTTAAGATATTCTGATCTCAATTGGATCACCAAGCCCCCTCCCTTATCTGCTGCCCTAAACACAACTCTATCGTCATTCATTAATTTAGTAAGTGATTTCCTCTCAAGTATAGTAAGATTGTCATTGTGTTTATTCAATAAATTCTCCTTTTTGTCTTTAATTTTGGACAAGATTTCTTTAGTAACTAAATTTGTAAAAACAGGGATTTGATCCCCTTGAGCGTTAACTGGATAAAAAGAGGAGGGGCGTTTAAATGTGCTATGAGTGATAGGTCTAACTTCCTCATGAGTTGAAATATCTAGAAGTTCACACAACATGAACTCCTGATATTCCTCACTAGGTGACTCCTCTATGTCCAAATCTAATCCTTCTAAACTCTTAAGGATATTCAATGTTTCTAAATCTTTGGATTCAAGATGTTCCTCTTTGTTAGATACGGTTTTAACGGTTGAATTTTTAGCAAAAAATCGTTTCAGAGTCAGTTTTCTACTAAATTTCTGAATGTCCAAGAATATTTGGAATTCATTAGGTAAAGTTTTAGGGGCAAAGTTTAATCCCTTACTCAATAATTTAATATCATTATTGTCCAAATCTATCTTGGCTAGATTAAAGATACTCATTCTCTCTCTTCCTCTCTCCGCTGCCTTCTGTTTGGCTGCCCTAATTCTGAGTCCACCCCTTGTTCCTCTCTTTGTTCTAGTGTTCTTATGTTCATTCGTTGTCATGAGCGCTTCCGTTCATCGCCGTGTCGCCGCGGCTCCCGGAACTCCTCTGTGTCTCTGACGTCATGTTGCTTAGCAACATGACGCTTTCTCTCACACCCCTCTGATGACGGTTACGCTCCTGCCCTTTAAATCTCGGCGGGAGATCTGAATCTGGGCCCGTTTGTTTGTTTCCCTGGATTGTGAGTACCATATCAGTTTTATTCTTCTGTGTACCGACTTCTGCCTGCCTGACCAAGCCTCTTGCCTAATCCCTACTTGCTGATATTTGGACATTGACTTCTGCCTGCCTGACCTTGCCTGTAGCTATTACCCTTTTGCTGACACTTGGATGCCGACTTCTGCTTGCCTGACCCTGTCTTTTGCCTATACCTTTTGCTGATATTTGGATGCCGACTTCTGCCTGCCTGACCTTGCTTTGGCCTTTACCTTTAAACCTATTCTTTGTTAAACAAGACCTGCTTAAAGGGACATTTTACTTTTACAAGCTGCAAAAGAGAACTTTGCCTTTCTGTTTGTTATACACCTGCTTTAAAGGGACATTATACTTTTACAAGCTGCAAAAGAGAACTTTGCCTTTCTGTTTGTTATACACCTGCTTAAAAGGGACATTTACTTTTACAAGCTGCAAAAGAGAACTTTGCCTTTCTGTTTGTTATAAACCTGCTTAAAGGGACATTATACTTTTACAAGCTGCAAAAGAGAACTTTTCCTTTGTTTTACAAGCCTGCTAAAGAGGACCTTTTTCAGAAGCTTCAAAGTAAGAGCATTTCCTTTTTGTTCTTTGTACTACTTAAAGGGACGTTTTATCCTTTGTGGCTTTCCTGCATTCTGGAACAATATTCATTTTTGTTATCTTCTAATCTGCTTCCTGAGTGGGTCACGTCCTGGATATTTCTCAGTGTGCTAGCGTGTGCTTTCAATTCACGCTAGCAGTTGGGTTACATCCCGGATTGATTCCAGAGCGGCTGACATTACAAACGGGCCATAAAAATGGACCCCACTGAATTATCTATGGCCGTGGCTCACCAGGGACAGCTCTTGGGTTCTCATGCCACTCACTTGCAGTCTCTGGACACTAAACTTGATCAAATTACTGCTCTATTACAAAATTTGGTTGCTACCGCACCTCCCAATCCTAATCCCAATCCAAATCCGATTGAGGCATTACCTCCTCCGATTCCTAACAATCAGTCTCAGGTACAACTAAGTCCCAGGATTCCTCTTCCGGATAAATATGATGGGAATCCTGAAGAATGTAGAGGCTTTTTGAATCAATGCCGTCTTCATTTCCGAAATAGCCCTACTCTCTTTGCTACTGCCTCTTCTAGAATCACGTTTCTTATTTCCTTAATGAAAGGAAAAGCCTTGGCTTGGGTGTCACCTTTGCTAGAAAAGAATGATCCTATACTGTTGGATGTTGATACATTTCTATCTACATTCTCAAACGTATTCGATAAACCTGGAAGGTCATCCGCTGCTGAAGCAACTCTCCTGGATTTACGTCAAGGAAATCAACCAGTCTCTCAATATGCAATTGAGTTCCGCACCCTTGCCTCTGAAACCACTTGGAATCAGGGAGCACTCAGAGCCGCTTTCCGTAAAGGACTTTCTGAGCGTCTCAAGGATGAATTGGTGTATCGTGAACTTCCAGAGTCCTTAGAAGCCTTAATAAATCTCTGTATCTGTCTCGACGCCAGGTTTCGTGAACGCCAACAAGAAAAGGATAGAACACAGAGGACTGCCACTCGAACTCCTTTTCGTTTAGCTCCTCGTTTTTCTAGTCCAGTCACTCCAGCCTCTCCTACTACTGATCAGGCTGAACCCATGGAAGTAGGAAGTATAAAATTAACTGAGACTGAACGCTTAAGAAGACGGACTCTTGGCTTATGTCTGTACTGTGGCCTTAAAGGACATTTATTAAGGGATTGTCCTACTAGGCCAGTAAAAGCCAGGGCTTAACTCTAGTCCAGGGAACTGAGTTAAGCCAAAATAGTGGTCATTCCCTATACAAGAAACTCTTTGTTCCAGTAACTCTTCTAATTGGACAAAAGAAGATCTATACCCAAGCCCTAATTGATTCTGGTGCTGGAGGTGTGTTCATTGACTCTACATTTGTTTCTACTCATTCTATACCCTTACTAAAGAAGGAGTATTCCATTTCAGTCTCTACGGTCAGTGGAGATCCTTTGGGTTCTGGATACATTCAGTTTTCTACTCAACCCTTAATCCTCACCGTAGGAATACTTCATTCTGAGACAATTTGTTTCGATGTCATTCCCACTCCGCAATTTCCCATTATCTTGGGATTACCCTGGCTCCAGATTCACAATCCCATTTTTTCTTGGACTTTCGGTGAACTCACTTCCTGGGGATCTACATGCCAGACTAAATGTCTTCAAGAGATTACTAAGTTACCACTCACTATTGCTCTCACAGTTGAAACTCCGGAATCCTTACCTATGCATTACCATGACTTTGTGGATGTCTTCTCCAAAAAAGAAGCGGAACGTCTTCCTCCTCATCGCCCTTTTGATTGTCCCATTGACCTCCTTCCTGGGGCTGCCTATCCTCGAGGCAAAACATATCCACTTTCTAAACCAGAAAACATGGCTCTGGAAGAATATATAAAAGACAATCTGGCTAGAGGATTTATTCGACCCTCCTCTTCCCCTGTAGGGGCTGGTTTCTTTTTTGTGGGAAAAAAGGATGGCGGATTAAGACCCTGTATTGATTATCGTGGATTGAATCAGATTACCATCAAGAACAGTTATCCTCTGCCCCTTATTCCTGAACTTTTTACTTATCTTCAGGGAGCCACCATTTTCACCAAACTCGACCTACGTGGTGCATACAACTTGATCCGTATACGCAAAGGAGATGAGTGGAAGACTGCCTTTAACACTCGATTTGGGCATTATGAATATTTGGTCATGCCCTTTGGGCTATGCAATGCTCCGGCGGTTTTCCAGCATTTTGTAAATGAGATCTTTCGTGATTTTTTGAATATTTTTGTTATCATATACCTGGACGACATCTTAATTTTTTCTCAGAACCACCAAGATCATGTGCACCACGTCAAGAAAGTACTTCAACGTCTAAGAGAATTCCATCTGTTTGCTAAACTGGAGAAATGTTCTTTCCATCAAAAAATCATACCCTTTCTGGGTTATGTAATATCGGCATCTGGATTCGAAATGGACCCTACTAAACTTTCTGCCATTTTGGATTGGCCTAGACCTGATTCTTTGAAGGCTTTACAACGTTTCCTAGGCTTCGCCAATTATTACAGAAAGTTCATCAAGAATTTTGCTACTATTACTTCTCCTCTTACTTCTCTCACAAGAAAAGGACAAAACTGTAAAGTATGGCCGTCTGAGGCTATAGAAGCTTTTGAATCTCTCAAAGAAGCTTTTTCCTCAGCTCCTATCCTTCGTCATCCAAATCCTGAGTTTCAATTTATTCTGGAGGTGGATGCTTCCTCTGTTGCTGCTGGAGCGGTTCTGTCTCAACGAATACCAGAGACTGGAAGGATTCATCCTGTTGCTTTTTTCTCTAAAAAATTCACTCCTTCCGAATTTAACTATGACGTAGGGAATAAAGAGTTGCTTGCCATCAAGATGGCATTGGATGAATGGAGACATTGGCTGGAAGGTACTTCTTTGCCATTTACTATACTTACTGATCATAAGAACCTTCTGTATCTCCAAACAGCCAAACGACTAAATTCCAGGCAAGCACGCTGGTCCTTATTCTTCTCTCGGTTTCACTATAATTTGTCTTACATACCTGGTTCAAAAAATATTAAAGCAGACGCACTTTCCAGACAATTTCAAGATACCCCAGTTCCTGAGTCTGGTACCATTCTCCAACCTCATGAAGTCATTGCCCAGTTAACAACTTCTTGGTTACAAGAATTACAGTCCGCTCAAGAGCGTCTTCCTTTGTCCTGTAAACCTCCCAATGGTTTACTCTTTGTTCCTGAACGCCTTCGTTCCAAGATTTTATTTTGGGCTCATGATAGTCCCCTTTCTGGACATCCTGGCATCAGTATTACCACTCGAAACCTCAAACAACATGTCTGGTGGCCTACACTCTCTCAAGATGTGAAGGATTACGTCTCAGTATGCACACAATGTGCCATGAACAAAACTCCACGCCAACTTCCTTCAGGATTACTCCAACCATTGCCTATACCTCACCAGCCTTGGACTCATGTATCCATGGACTTTATTACCGATCTTCCCTTGTCCACTGGGAACAATACTATCTGGGTGGTGGTCGACAGGTTCACTAAGACGGCTCATTTTGTACCCTTGCCAGGATTACCTTCTGCCAAAAGACTCTCTGAACTTTTTATTCTACATATTGTAAGAATCCATGGATTTCCTCTTGATATTGTTTCAGATAGAGGGGTACAATTCGTTTCTCGATTTTGGAGGTCACTTTGTAAACATTTTGGTACTACTATATCTCTCTCTACTTCTCACCACCCACAATCGAATGGTCAGACTGAAAGAGTAAACCAGTGTCTTGAAACATATCTTAGACATTATGTGGATCATTATCATTCTAACTGGACTTCTTACCTTCCTTTGGCTGAATTGGCCCATAATGCCCGGTACAATTCCTCCCTTCAGACTTCTCCTTTTCATGCAGCTTACGGATATCAGCCTAGGACGTTCCCTTTGCATACTTCCTCCACAGTGAATCCTGCTTCTGATCTTACAGCCCGAAGATTAACTCGACATTGGCAGAAGATACATCGTATTCTTTCTGTAACTTCTAGACGTTACAAGTTCTTTTCGGATCTTCGACGGAAAAAGGCTCCCAAATATCGCCCTGGTGATAAAGTTTGGATTTCCTCTCGATTTCTTCGCCTGAAACAACCTTCTAACAAATTGGGACCACGATATGTGGGTCCTTTCCGAATACTGGGTCAGGTATGTTCCACTGCTTATCGGGTAGCTTTACCCAAGTCTCTCAAAGTCCATCCGGTATTCCATGTTTCTCTTTTAAAACCTGTGATGATTAACAGGTATTCTAAGCCTTTTTCTAAACCTCCACCGTTATTGGTGCATGGACATCCTGAGTTTGAGATCAGCCATATTCTAGATTCCAAATTGCGGGGCAAGAAATTGTATTATCTCATTCATTGGAAGGGTTATCCAGTCACGGAACGTTCTTGGGAACCTGCTCATCAAGTAAATGCTCCAATATTGGTCAAGACCTTCCACAAGACTCATCCTGATAGACCTGGTCCTGTCCCCCGGAGGGGCCCTTGAGGAGGGGGTGCTGTCATGAGCGCTTCCGTTCATCGCCGTGTCGCCGCGGCTCCCGGAACTCCTCTGTGTCTCTGACGTCATGTTGCTTAGCAACATGACGCTTTCTCTCACACCCCTCTGATGACGGTTACGCTCCTGCCCTTTAAATCTCGGCGGGAGATCTGAATCTGGGCCCGTTTGTTTGTTTCCCTGGATTGTGAGTACCATATCAGTTTTATTCTTCTGTGTACCGACTTCTGCCTGCCTGACCAAGCCTCTTGCCTAATCCCTACTTGCTGATATTTGGACATTGACTTCTGCCTGCCTGACCTTGCCTGTAGCTATTACCCTTTTGCTGACACTTGGATGCCGACTTCTGCTTGCCTGACCCTGTCTTTTGCCTATACCTTTTGCTGATATTTGGATGCCGACTTCTGCCTGCCTGACCTTGCTTTGGCCTTTACCTTTAAACCTATTCTTTGTTAAACAAGACCTGCTTAAAGGGACATTTTACTTTTACAAGCTGCAAAAGAGAACTTTGCCTTTCTGTTTGTTATACACCTGCTTTAAAGGGACATTATACTTTTACAAGCTGCAAAAGAGAACTTTGCCTTTCTGTTTGTTATACACCTGCTTAAAAGGGACATTTACTTTTACAAGCTGCAAAAGAGAACTTTGCCTTTCTGTTTGTTATAAACCTGCTTAAAGGGACATTATACTTTTACAAGCTGCAAAAGAGAACTTTTCCTTTGTTTTACAAGCCTGCTAAAGAGGACCTTTTTCAGAAGCTTCAAAGTAAGAGCATTTCCTTTTTGTTCTTTGTACTACTTAAAGGGACGTTTTATCCTTTGTGGCTTTCCTGCATTCTGGAACAATATTCATTTTTGTTATCTTCTAATCTGCTTCCTGAGTGGGTCACGTCCTGGATATTTCTCAGTGTGCTAGCGTGTGCTTTCAATTCACGCTAGCAGTTGGGTTACATCCCGGATTGATTCCAGAGCGGCTGACATTCGTGTCCTTGCTTCTGGGTTCCCTAGATGTGGACTCCTCAGTTCCTGCTCTAACCTGGCGGGGTGTCCTATCTGGCTGTTCCCTAAAAAAGAAATATTTCTTACAGTTGTTCTCCTCTCTCCTTCATGATGTTCCTCATGCTCATTCCTACCATGTTTGGGTTTAGCACCTTGATCAGACCAATTATTCTCCCTATATGTTTCGGGATATGGATCAAGACTGTGAAATCTATTGCTAGTAGATACTTGTATATGAGGAGAATTATAATTCTCCTTATAATTGTTGCCATTTGGCCGCCAATTATTATGATAACCATAATTACTATTATTTTTATAATTATAATTGGAATGTTGACCACGGTAGGAAGAATTAGATCTACCACCATGACCAGGGTTCTCAGACTAGCTCAGTCCATGTGTATACTCATGGCTTCTAGGGTATTCATGTTTATTATCCTTATAAGAATTCACAAACAGATGTGATTTATTCTGATCCCTATTTGTTCCAACATAAGGAGTCCTGTTATCTGCCCTGGTATAACCCCTAGACTGATCATTAGTAAGATCATGATGTTTAAATTGATTAGTATCTTGATCCTTTCTTTCAGATAACACTTTTTCTGGTTGGTATATATTAGACTGGTATGGACCAGACTGTTTATCACTCCTTTTAAAGAATGGTTTATCCTTCAACATACGTGCATTTTGAGTTTTCTTTTTAAAGGTATAAACCTTATCCTCCTTAAAATCCTGAATATCCCTAGATAGTTTCATTTGTTTGGCTGCCATTAACTCAATGTCTAGTTTCTTAATTCTACTCTGGATACTATTATTCCTATTGATCCATTTTTCTTCTAATTTAAAACATTGAATTTTTGGGAAAATATGTTCTAATTCTTCTTTAATCTGTTTTAATTTGAATTCTCTATATTTTACTAGAATTTTAATCATTTTCATAGAGCATTCATGTAGAGATTCCTCCCACTCTGTGGTGAATTCCACATCCTCAAGATCAAAAGCAGGATACTTAAATAAACGCAAACCCCTGGGAATAATATTATGGGAAACATAGTTATCCAATAAAATAAGATCTTGCCATTCACGACAATCTTGCTATAAAAGTCTTTCAAGTTTTTTAAAAAGTTCATCAGGTGATTCTGATGCATGAAACAATGGCTGTTCCCCATTTGTTAAATCAATGTCTCTCTGTCTATTTTTCCTATACCCAATATCACCAAATGTATCAGGCTCAGTCAATACATTTCTATTGAGCATAGAACCACCCTCAATGGCAGTCATGCTGCTGTGTAAAGAGAACACAATAAACAAAACTACAAAACACACTGATTAAACAGCGCTAGCTGCCAGGGATGATTCAAAATTTCTATGATATAAAGCAATAAACACAAATTCAGTGAAGTAGATAATAATAATAAAAATTAATAAAATATGATAAATAAATAAAATGGATTTGCGTATATTATTTGAGAGCCACTTATAATGAATGTCTATTTGTCTTTCTTAACAAGCATATATGAGCATATACATACAGCACATATAAAAATAGACCAAACAGGCTAACAAATGAAAATTCAAATGCAAAAGGATAAAAGTAATAAAAAGCACATAAACTCCTGAAGACAAACAGATATCCTAAAGAAAAAACAAAAGACAAAAGACACAAAAAGTGCAAGCAAGTGCAACTATATAATAATGTTTATACGAGACCTGCTGCTGCAAAATGACTGAAGGTGTCCTGCGTGCCTCCCGGAGTAAAGTAGAATCCCAAATCTCTGAAACATATAAGCGCAAACAGACTCAAGTGTAGGTAGATACAACAAACACACCACACTTTCTGAATTGCACTTACAAGATTATAATTTATTCAGGCGGTTTGTTAACACAATATGTGATGTCCAAGAAAAATTGTTCATACAAGGTAGTTTAAAACATAAGTCTCTGCAAGTGAGAATACCGGAACCAAAATTTCCGTCTTTAATAAGTGTCCGTAATAGTGACTTCAGATAGAAGAACGCTGTATTTGGAAGCGTCAATGTAAAAGCCGGTATCGTCACTGGAGCAAAGTACGGATCCTCAAACAGTCCAAAAAGCCTCAACGCGTTTCAACCGCCAATGTGCGGTCTTTCTCAAGAGGTGAAGTTAATGCCTCTTCTCACAGTACAAGCTAATATATAGCCAACAGGCTTATTTCATTGGAGGGGAGAAAATCTCGTTAGATAACTGGCCTGCCTGCTATGTTTGCTATGTAAAGCGAATTCAGATCCATGTACATGATAAATAAAAGGCACATATTATAATACTAATAAAAACAAAATTATAATAAAATACTAAGAACATAATTGATAAGCTATTCTAAGAAGTATAAATTAATAAACCACTAAGAATGTCACTAATAGACTACAATATACTAATAGATTTTCACAGGCGTTTTTTGCCCATTATTTATGAAATGTTGAAAGATAGTGTGAAACAAACAACAAAAAGAGAACAACATTAGTATAAAAAATCTATTAAAAACACAAATTTTTAATTTTATACTATTAAAAAACATAATAATATATTGTTAAAAATGTAATTACTAAACTATTCTAAAAAATATGAATTAATAGACCGCAAGAACTGTCACTAGTAAATTGAAATATACCAATATATTTTCACAGACGTTTTTTTTGGCCATTATTAATGAGATGTTAAAAAACCATATTAAACAAACGACAGAGAGAGAACAATGTAAATGCAAAAATCTTTTTTAAAAAATAAAAGAAAAATAACTCATTATCAATGTTTACTATTATATTAGGGGTTATTTGATGAACGTAAGCATATGATATCACATCATTTACAATAAACTAAATAAAAAAATATATAAATATACACCATATAAGTAAGGTATATATTATGCATAAATCAATACCTAAAATAATACAATAATTGGAACTCCAATGTATATAATATATACACTCATGTTACATGCACATATGAGTAAAAATAAAACAAAATATAAATATAAATGTAACTAAGGAGGAGAAAAAAGGAGTGATACAGTGGAAAAAAGATATGCATTTATTTTTAAAAAAGATTTTTGCATTTACATTGTTCTCTCTCTGTCGTTTGTTTAATATGGTTTTTTAACATCTCATTAATAATGGCCAAAAAAAAACGTCTGTGAAAATATATTGGTATATTTCAATTTACTAGTGACAGTTCTTGCGGTCTATTAATTCATATTTTTTAGAATAGTTTAGTAATTACATTTTTAACAATATATTATTATGTTTTTTAATAGTATAAAATTAAAAATTTGTGTTTTTAATAGATTTTTTATACTAATGTAGTTCTCTTTTTGTCGTTTGTTTCACACTATCTTTCAACATTTCATAAATAATGGGCAAAAAACGCCTGTGAAAATCTATTAGTATATTGTAGTCTATTAGTGACATTCTTAGTGGTTTATTAATTTATACTTCTTAGAATAGCTTATCAATTATGTTCTTAGTATTTTATTATAATTTTGTTTTTATTAGTATTATAATATGTGCCTTTTATTTATCATGTACATGGATCTGAGTTCGCTTTACATAGCAAACATAGCAGGCAGGCCAGTTATCTAACGAGATTTTCTCCCCTCCAATGAAATAAGCCTGTTGGCTATATATTAGCTTGTACTGTGAGAAGAGGCATTAACTTCACCTCTTGAGAAAGACCGCACGTTGGCGGTTGAAACGCGTTGAGGCTTTTTGGACTGTTTGAGGATCCGTACTTTGCTCCAGTGACGATACCGGCTTTTACATTGACGCTTCCAAATACAGCGTTCTTCTATCTGAAGTCACTATTACGGACACTTATTAAAGACGGACATTTTGGTTCCGGTATTCTCACTTGCAGAGACTTATGTTTTAAACTACCTTGTATGAACGATTTTTCTTGGACATCACATATTGTGTTAACAAACCGCCTGAATAAATTATAATCTTGTAAGTACAATTCAGAAAGTGTGGTGTGTTTGTTGTATCTACCTACACTTGAGTCTGTTTGCGCTTATATGTTTCAGAGATTTGGGATTCTACTTTACTCCGGGAGGCACGCAGGACACCTTCGGTCATTTTGCAGCAGCAGGTCTCGTATAAACATTATTATATAGTTGCACTTGCTTGCACTTTTTGTGTCTTTTGTCTTTTGTTTTTTCTTTAGGATATCTGTTTGTCTTCAGGAGTTTATGTGCTTTTTATTACTTTTATCCTTTTGCATTTGAATTTTCTTTTGTTAGCCTGTTTGGTCTATTTTTATATGTGCTGTATGTATATGCTCATATATGCTTGTTAAGAAAGACAAATAGATATTCATTATAAGTGGCTCTCAAATAATATACGCAAATCCATTTTATTTATTTATCATATTTTATTAATTTTTATTATTATTATCTACTTCACTGAATTTGTGTTTATTGCTTTATATCATAGAAATTTTGAATCATCCCTGGCAGCTAGCGCTGTTTAATCAGTGTGTTTTGTAGTCAATTATATGAAGTTTGTATAGTCTGTAACCCTAAAAGCTGGACTGCTTGTGCTATCAGAAGGAGTCCTTCCTAAACTATCTACTGTGAACGCCCCCCCCCCCAGTTCCCCGGGTAAAACAGGAACACTCTACCACTGATCAACAATGGAGGAATACTAAGCAACTATCTTTAGCCTATTGGCAGAACTCGAGCATAAGGCAGAGAGGGGATTAATGATCTCATAGATATTGTTAAAAATGACTGCACGGAGGAAGATGCCGATAATTTAACCCTCCAGGAGGCTAACACAACTGCGCCACTAGCAGAGCTACCGGATACAAATCAGACCCCAGCACCGCACCTGGGGACCTCGCACATGACCTGGTCTTATTCAAGGTGAAAAACCGACATTGCCATTACAGAGCTACTTACCTGCATTAATCTACCTGCCTCAACTGATACAGTTACTCCCAGCATGAAGTCAATGCCTTTCCACCTCACACTTAAGGCCCTTGGTTGCAGGAGTGCAGCCGGCTCCCGCAGCTGGGTCTTGAAACTTGCCTGCAACTTTCACTAACCTAGGGGAAAATTTCTTGATGGAGTGGAGTAAATGGTGGCCCCCAGTTGCTTTGAAAAACTCACTTATCTATAACATCAACTAGGACTGGGATCTCTGCCGCCGTATGCTAAGTTGGATCCGTTCTGGTGTAGGCTAGAGTAGAGGCCTCTGTCTAATCATTAAATGAGTCCAGATATACAGTGGGGCAAAAAAGTATTTAGTCAGCCACCAATTGTGCAAGTTCTCCCACTTAAGAAGATGATAGAGGCCTGTAATTTTCATCATAGGTATACCTCAACTATGAGAGACAAAATATGGAAACAAATCCAGACAATCACACTGTCTGATTTGGAAAGAATTTATTTGCATATTATGGTGGAAAATAAGTATTCGGTCACCTACAAACAAGCAAGATTTCTGGCTCTCACAGACCTGTATCTTCTTCTTTAAGAGGCTCCTCTGTCTTCCACTCATTACCTGTATTAATGGCACCTGTTTGAACTTGTTATCAGTACAAAAGACACCTGTCCACAAACTCAAACAGTTACTCTCCAAACTCCACTATGGTGAAGACTAAAGAGCTGTCGAAGGACACCAGAAACAAAATTGTAGACCTGCACCAGGCTGGGGAGACTGAATCTGCAATAGGCAAGCAGCTGGGTGTGAAGAAATCAACTGTGGGAGCAATAATTAGAAAATGGAAGACATACAAGACCACTGATAATCTCCCTCGATCTGGGGTTCCTCGCAAGATCTCACCCCGTGGGGTCAAAATGATCACAAGAACAGTGAGCAAACATCCCAGAACCACACGGGGGGGACCTAGTGAATGACCTGTAGAGAGCTGGGACCAACTTAACAAAGGCTACCATCAGTAACACACTACGCTGCCAGGGACTCCGATCCTGCAGTGCCAGACGTGTCCCCCTGCTTAAGCCAGTACATGTCCGAGCGCGTCTGAAGTATGCTAGAGCGCATTTGGATGATCCAGAAGCGGATTGGGAGAATATCATATGGTCAGATGGAACCAAAGTAGAACTGTTTGGTAGAAACACAACTCGTCGTGTTTGGAGGAGAGAGAATGCTGAGTTGCAACCAAAGAACACCATACCTACTGTGAAGGATGGGGGTGGCAACATCATGCTTTGGGGCTGTTTCTCTGCAATGGGAACAGGGCGACTGATCCGTGTACATGAAAGAATGAATGGGGCCATGTATTGTGAGATTTTGAGTGCAAACCTCCTTCCATCAGCAAGGGGATTGAAGATGAAACGTGGCTGGGTCTTTCAGCATGACAATGATCCCAAACACACCACCCGGACAACGAAGGAGTGGCTTCGTAAGAAGCATTTCAAGGTCCTGGAGTGGCCTAGCCAGTCTCCAGATCTCAACCCCATAGAAAACCTTTGGAGGGAGTTGAAAGTCAGTGTTGCCCAGTGACAGCCTCAAAACATCACTGCTCTAGAGGAGAGCTGCATGCAGGAATGGGCCAACATACCAGCAACAGTGTGTGACAACCTTGTGAAGACTTACAGAAAACGTTTGACTTCTGTCATTGCCAACAAAGCATATATAACAAAGTATTGAGATGAACTTTTGATATTGACCAAATACTTATTTTCCACCATAATTTGCAAATAAATTCTTTCCAAATCAGACAATGTGATTGTCTGGATTTGTTTCCACATTTTGTCTCTCATAGTTGAGGTATACCTATGATTAAAATTACAGGTCTCTCTCATCTTCTTAAGTGAGAGAACTTGCACAATTGGTGGCTGACTAAATACTTTTTTGCCCCACTGTACATCGGGACAACATAGACTCATTCTAATTTTTCTACCTTGCTATCCCTGAAAGGCAACGGTAAAAACACCTCTATTAAAAGTGACTTTTTGTATCTAATACAAAAGTTTAAATCACATTTATAACCTACTCTAACAATTAGCACCACTATTTAAGCTACCCCAGTGAACAATCTTATTGTATGTGTTTCAGAGTTTCCTATAAGTACCTAATTGGTAGGATTGAGTTAACGCGATACCTAACCTTTACATTTTGCTCTCTGAATTCAATGTTATCATAAATCAGCAATGTACCAGTATGATATTGAAACTTCTAGCCCCTGTTTAACAAGTGCTGTGCCGTTGTAGTGTGACTAGAACTGGAAAATTCTGTATACTAAGAAAGCATAAGCATTTTCTTTTATTAGGTAGTTTTACTTTTGTACTACAGAAAAACTCTCCATCATCTAAGCCACTCTGAGGCACAAATATGTGTATTTAATTTTGTATGTCTTCAATGCAACCATATGAATCCCCTCTAAATCAATCTTCCTATCCATTTTCAATGCCCTAAATAGTTTACTGTTTCTCCTTGTTAGATAACTGTTGGTCATTGTTGCCCATTTAATGTTTGTATTGGGGTATCACTATTTCTGTGCAACTGTGAAATCTCTAACCATCCCATAATAACATATCTCACAACTATAGCATATTTTCTTGAGATCAGATAATTCTAGGTTCCTTATGCTGACTGTCAGGAAACTGAAATTAATACAACATCAGGGAAGCCCACTAAAACTATGTTACTAAACTAACTGATCCTCCCATATTGCATCCCTTCACTAAAAGTCCGCTATTTGTATCAGCTCCTGGCGCATACCTATTACTCTTTACCTCCAAGCCAAGGTGTCGCCTTCTTTAGAATTAGGATGAAATTTGTAGGTTTTGGGCTAGATAGCAGGGATACTATATCCAGGGCCGCCACTAGAAATTTTGGGGCCCTTGACTGACTTAACCATTGTTCATCCCCCCCCCCCCTCTTTGACATGTGCAATTTTTGACCAAGTGACTAAAATGTATATGCACTTTATTCTTAAGTGTAGTCAAACTTGGAAAGTAGTAACACACATACACAGAAACACACAGACACACTCATACACTGAAACACACACTCACATATAAGGATTCACATTTAGACACTCTAGCAGACAGGCAAAGAAACCTACAAACACACTCAGGGCTCCATGTACGAAGCAGCGAAAGCTGCTCCGGAGCCTTTGCGGGGCAGGTTCGCATATGCGAGCCTGCTTCCCGCAATGTAAGAAGCAGCGGTCATTAGACCGCTGCTTCCTACACCCTACGCCACCTCTTAGGTAGCGAAGCAAAATCACCGAGAGCTCGCTCGCTCTCGGTGATTGACAGCCCCTTCAGTCGCGTGATTGGTCGCGCGACTGAAGGGGCGGGCATTACACACTCCGCTGAGTGTATAATGATACATACGGGCAAGCGGATCAATAGATCCGCTGCCCGTGTGTAGAGGAGGCGGGCGGACAGCTTCGCGAGTTAAGAAGCTGTCAGCCCGCCTCTTAGTACATGGAGCATAGACACCCAAACAGACACTCAGCACTTGTTTACATTGACTTGACAAGTAATGAGGTAGACTACCGTTTTGTCAAAAAAGGAGATTTATAAAACAAAATATGGAGTTCTGATTATCTTTTTGTCAAGGAAGATGCCAACTAAATGATGACAACAGCATGCAATGGCTGAAAGGAAGAATCCTGAACTGCCTAAACAAAAAATTAAAGGTTAAACAGGCATCAAGAGAAAATACACAAAGGCAAACATACACACACTCTCACAGAGACACCCATAGAAAAAACACAGACATATGCACACACCCTCACAGACATCCACAGAAAATACACAAAGACATACACACACACCCTCACAGAGAGACCCACAGAAAAAAATACATACACACTCATAGAGATACAAACAAAAGCACAAAGACATAAACACAGACACCCACAGAAACACTCACAGGAGGTAAAAATGTCTGCACATTGTATCCCCTAAATCAATAGTGTGTGACATGCATGATAAAAACAATTGCAGAAATTAAGAGATCACTTTTTAAAGAATTATATTTGTAAATGTGCAAACAAAAATAATTCTGTGAATTCAAAATTGTACATTAATGATCTGGGTAGATGGTTAGATGAAGAAAAGTACTTTTGAAAGATTGACATATGTTTGTTTGTTTTTCCCCATTTTCCCCAACCAAGAGCACCACTTCAAATGCTCCCATCTGTCAGCTGTACTTATGGATTTTGAAAATGCTGTACTCTATATGACCTTGGTGGAACCATAAGCTGTGGCAGGATTTAGGCTTGTTTGTATGTATTTAAAAATTAAGTCAGCTGTAGTGTAAACTGAACAGTGTTAGTTAACCTGTCTCATTTAAAACACTGAGCAATCTTAGTCTGAGAGTATAACATTTTATGCAGATGTAAAAATCGTAGATAAAATGCCTCATTGCATCTGGAAATTCCTTGCATAAATGGGGCAGTAAACTGGAATGAAATTAAAATATATATATTAATAAAAAAAACATATCTGCCAAAAGGGCACCTACCATTTGTGTATTGAGGAGGAAACATTTCTGCATGGCTTTAAATATATAATTTCTACAACATTGTCAAATAATCATAAATACACTGCTGCATATTGCTAAAAAAATGTGTTTTTATGGACCCCTGGCCCCACCATACAACTACTACCACACTGAAGTTGCAATCCGAAATTGCACAGAGAAATAAAAAAACATTTACTAAGTAAGTCCTACCCCGATTGGAAATGAAAGTGATATGCCCTCTGACTCAGACACACACTGTACAAACTTTAAAGGACATGAAACCCCAAAATTTTCTTTCATAATTCAGATAGAGAATACAATTTTAAACAACTTTCCAATTTACTTCTATTATTTAATTTGCTTCCTTCTCTTGTTATCATTTGCTGAAAGGTTTATCTAGGCAAGTTCATGAGCAGCAGAGAACATGTACCTTTAAATGCCAAGTCTGTCTCACACTGTGCATAGTGATCTAGTGCACACTCAAAAATCCTCTCAAATACTCCTTATAATAACATTTCCCACACTCAATAGCACTCTGCTGTAGTACCCTCTGGTGGCTGCCAAACTTTTAAAAAAACATTTTTTTTTAAAAATAATAATAGTTGTTCTTGCCTCTTGGGGACCCCTGGCCCATTGGGCCCCTGACAGGAGTCACCCCTGTCACCCCTGATGGTATTTTTATTCTGCTCTCATTGGTGGCTGTCTGTTCCTAGTTACTTTTTCACAGTGTAATTTTTTTATTTATTATAAACCCACCATATAATGGTTCCCTATCTTAGCACAAAGACACAAAATGACACTCCCCATGCCACCTATATATCTATTTATATCCTCCTCCTATCTATTAAAAACAGATTCTACGTATTTTATATTAACATTTAGTATTATCAAATGCTAAATATTTTCTTTATACTAAAGTCCAAGAGTGACCATGACAATCAGCTAATTCCCCATACTTTTACAATTTCAGATCAGGTAGGTCCAAGAGAGAACCTTAAATATAATTTGGGGATCATATTTCTTCCTCTTATTGTGTAAAGAACTGTTTCTCTCATTCCTGATAGTATGTTATTACTCTAAGTAGTTCAGTTGCCAGTATCATCCTAGTAGGCAGTATCCTGATAAACAGATACTATGGTAATCTTGATACACAAAATAAAAATCTAAGGTATCAATAATGTATATAATTGTTTATGTTATTTTCTTCTGCTGTAAAATATGCCTTGGTCAACTCTTGAGTTGCAAAATTAAAGGGATAGAAAGGTCAAAATGAAATGTGCATTGGTGCATTTCAATTAGAAATCTAAACATTTTTGCAATATATTTTAATAGGCAAAAATGTAACATAGTAACATCGTAACATAGTAGATTTGCACAGAAGTCCATTGAGTTCAACCTATACAAATCTTAATATACTGACAATAAAAGCTCAAGTGTAGCTTAAATTAATCCCACTAATAAGATGACCCATTTAATACAAGCAATCATAACCATGAATTCTTTTACTAGCCATAAATGTATCTAAATAATTTTTAGGTATTGGCATTTACTACATCTTTAGGTAATGAGTTCCACAATTTGATAGCTCTTACTGTGAAAAAAAGTTTTTGTTGCTGGAGATTAATTCTCCTTTCCTTCAGCCTTAAATTGTGACTTCTTTTCACAAACAATTTTCTTGGAATAAATAGAGCTTCTGCCACCTCTGTATATGAGCCTTGAATATATTTATATAAAGTAATCATGACATCTCTCAAGCACCTTTTTCTAGAGAAAACAGACCCAGTTTGGCTAACCTCTTCTCATAGCTTAAATTCTCCATTCCCCTTATTAGTTTTGTGGCCCTTCTCTGAATTGCAATGTATTTTTTTTTTAGATCGGTTCCCAGAACTGCACTCCATACTCAAGGTGAGGTCTTACCAGGGATTTATATAGTGGCAGAATTATGCTTTTCTCCCTTGCATCAATTGCTCTTTTAATACATGCTAGTATCTTATTAATTACAAAAACTATACAGATATGTTAGATGTTAATAACACAATGTACAGAATGACTAGAATAGAGCACAATACTCCCCTCTTAGGTGACCGCAGCCTTCTAACAGTCTCTCCCAACAGGACTGTGAGTAGAATATGGATTAGATAAATAGAGGCGCTGGTCTTCAATATTATGGTGCACACTGAAGAAAGAAAACTTGACTTGTGATTTGCAGAAGTTAACAACAAAATAATGTGCAGTATACTCACTCCGAAAATTTCAGAGTTCAGCTTCTTCATAAGGATATATATCCTGGTTTTCCCATGATGTGCTTTAGTATCTATAAACAATGGAAATTGCACTGCAGGTGATTGTATCTTTAAATTGATATAAAGTGCAGTATACTCACTCCGAGTAATTCGGAATCCGGCTCCTCAAAGATAGTTGGTAACTTTAGAATACTTCCAAAAAAGGCAGCAAAAATACTTGTTGTACCAAATCGGATCGGTATAAACAAATTGAATGTTATTTGACCAATCACAGTGAAAATAATATGGAAGTTCCCCTTCGAGTCCCAAATTTGTACAGTTCCCTTTCAGGTCCGCCGAAGGATGCGTTGTCATGTGTTCCAATTCAACCAATCGGATGGCGAGCGTTGTTCCAGATACTTTGTGTGTGAAAATCTGTTTCCTGGTTTGTCCGGACAGTTCTATATCACATGTCCCGAATTGGCCAATCTCTTTGTGAGCGATGTTTTCGCCATATTCTTGTGATAGCCGATATTCTGAATTTCTTCTAAGGGGTATGTAATGGAAAGTGCAGGTCACTTTGGGTCATATATATTTCAAATACAGAAACGATTACAGTGAAATCCCTTCTTGGAAAAAAACTTTTCATACCTTTGGATAGATTGTCTAACATTTTAATAACTAGAGCTAACAATATTGTATCTAAAATGAATAATAATAAAAATAAAAATAAAAGTTAAAAAATTAAATTAAAATAAAATAAAATTATGATAAAATAAAATAAACTACTCATAATATTGGAAAAATAAAATAAAAGTGGTTTAGTCTCCTTTATAAGAAGGACTCAAACATAGATTTAAACATTTGGACATTTTGATACATTTTCATTCTACATCAAACAAATATCTACATCCTTGAATATAATAAAATTTATGTATATATAAAATAAATGATTAAATACAAATAAATGCATAACATAAATGTGGGTGTGTAATTTCTCTATATTGAGTTTCTCTATATTGAATTAAATGAATGCAGCCACTCTAATATCTTTATTTAAACCATAGTGTCCATATGTTTTTTTAGTGTGTGTATCCACCATAGTTCTCTTTTGTTAAGTTCTTTTTCTATCTCCCCCCCTCTCCAATGTAATGAAACTTTTTCTATTCCAATCCATGATAGATGTTTTTTGTCATATAGTGGACAATTATTATAATGTAAAGGGACACCGTGATCTTCTTTCTCCTTTTCAATTTTGTTAAGGTGCTCTAGTATACGTGTCTTTACAAACCTTGAGGTTTGACCTAAATACTGAATCTGGCAATTACACTGAAGTAAGTAAATTATATTTTTGGTTTTACAACTGATAAAATCTTTTATTGTATAGGATTTGCCTGTTACAGAGGAAGTGAATGTCTTGTATGTTTTCTTAGTGTGATTGCATGCTTTGCAATGCCCACATGTATAAAATCCTGTTAGATTTGCAATTTGAATGGGTTTTGGAGGCTTCATCCCTTTGATAAGGGAAGGAGCTAGTTTCTGTTTAAAATTTGTTCCCTTTCTAAAGGTTATTATTGGTTTATTAGGAATGATATTATTCAAATATTCATCATTTTTAAGAACATTCCAATGTTGATTTATGATATGTTTAATCTGTTTATGTCCACTATTGTATGTGGTAATAAACCTTGGGAAATTTGAATTATTTATAACGTCTTTTTTGGTATTTGAAATTAAAGAATCCCGATTCCTATTTTCCACTTCAACCCTATCTTGTTCTAAAATATTACTGTCATAACCTTTATGTTCAAATCTTTCTTTGATTATTTTAGATTGAGTGTTAGAGTCATCTATGGTATCACAATTCATTCTTATACGAAGGAATTGCCCTTTGGGGATAGCTTTTAGCCAAGTTGGGTGATGTTCACTATCTCTTCTGATGTACGTATTCATATCGCAACTTTTAAAAAAGGTTTTGGTGTGTATATTTCCTGCTTCTACAAAAATTGTTAAATCTAAAAAAATAATTTGGGTTTTATTGAATTCTGGTGTTAATATTATGCCCATATTGTTTTCATTTAAGTGGGAAACAAAGTTTTTTGATGCCTCCTCATCTTTATTCCAGATACATAAGACATCATCTATGTACCGTCGCCAGGACACCAGGCCCGCCCCAACCACGCCACATGACCATACATAAGTGTGTTCAAAGTGGTCCATGTAAATGTTGGCGTAGCTTGGGGCGAACCTGGTGCCCATGGCGGTGCCACATATCTGAAGATACTGTTTGTTATCAAACCAAAAAAAGTTATGCTTTAATATGAATTCTATTGATATTAAAATTAATTCTAATAATGCAGTAGATAGATTGTCATCTTGTTCAAGTTTCCATTTTATGGCTGCTATACCTTTTTTATGGTCAATAATAGAATATAGAGATGTTACATCCATTGTTAGCCATGAATAGCCTGATTCACATTTTGTATCTTTGAGTATGCTGAGTACCTGTTTTGTGTCTTTAAGGTATGATCTTGCTGTTTGGGCATAAGGTTGCAACAAATGATCTATGAAGGCCGATAGATTACATGTCAGGGAATCTATCCCACTAATTATAGGCCTCCCTGGGGGTCTAAGTGGATCTTTATGTAATTTAGGGATGAAGTAAAAAATAGGATTCTGTTTTATTTAGAAACATGAATTCATCCTGGGAAATAATGTCTCTGTCTAGAGCTTGTAACAAAATTTCATTTAGTTCTGAAGTGAATATTCTTTTTGGATTATTTTTCAAAAGTTGATAGGTCTTTTTAAATGATAGGATTCTATTTGCTTCCTCCATGTAGTAGCTACGGTCCATTACTACTATACTTCCCCCCTTATCTTCCTCCTTAATGATGATGTCTTCTCTTTTGTTTAAATTTTTGTAAATCTCATTTTCTTGTTTGTTTAAATTGAAATATTTGGGTTTTGATTCAATTTTTTCTATGTCTTTTAGAATTAATTTGCCAAATACTTCTATGTTTGGACCTTTACAATGACTAGGATAGAAAGTGGAAGTATTTTTGAAATAAGTTCTTGAGTCCCTATTTGGTGGAGGGTTTTCTTGATTTCTACTAAGTATATCTTCTCTGGCAAAAAATCTTTTGACAGTTAAGTTCCTAATAAATTTCTGTGCATCAATAAATAATTGAAATGTATTGACACTTTGGGTGGGAATAAATTTTAAACCCTTGGAAAGAATATTTTTTTCTTGTTCAGTTATTACCTGTGATGAAATATTATGTATACCTAATCTCTCAGGCTCCTTCTTCTGTGTTTTGCCTCCTCTACCTCTTGTTCCTCTAAAGGATCTGGTGTTCTGTCTCTTTTCCTCTGATTTATTCTGTCTGGGCGAAGTGGAGAATATCTGTTGGGGTGGGTCCAACCCTGATTGGTCGGTGTGTGATTGGTTCCTACTTTGTGTCTTTCTTTGTGTGTGTTCTGTGGAAAAGGGTGATTCGAATCTTGTTCATGTCTTACTCTGTCAGTGACATAGTGACTTTCTCTTTTATCTCTTGTGTCTTTTGGTGAATGTGTGTTCTTATAGTTATTAGAATGATTAAAATGGTGATTATGTTCTGATTTGTGCTGATTCGTTCTTCTATATTCATTGTGATTACTTTGATTGCTATTCCTTTGGTGCAAAACTTCTCTATTTGGTGGATGTAGATATTTGTTTGATGTAGAATGAAAATGTATCAAAATGTCCAAATGTTTAAATCTATGTTTGAGTCCTTCTTATAAAGGAGACTAAACCACTTTTATTTTATTTTTCCAATATTATGAGTAGTTTATTTTATTTTATTTTATCATAGTTTTATTTTATTTTAATTTAATTTTTTAACTTTTATTTTTTATTTTTATTATTATTCATTTTAGATACAATATTGTTAGCTCTAGTTATTAAAATGTTAGACAATCTATCCAAAGGTATGAAAAGTTTTTTTCCAAGAAGGGATTTCACTGTAATCGTTTCTGTATTTGAAATATATATGACCCAAAGTGACCTGCACTTTCCATTACATACCCCTTAGAAGAAATTCAGAATATCGGCTATCACAAGAATATGGCAAAAACATCGCTCACAAAGAGATTGGCCAATTCGGGACATGTGATATAGAACTGTCCGGACAAACCAGGAAACAGATTTTCACACACAAAGTATCTGGAACAACGCTCGCCATCCGATTGGTTGAATTGGAACACATGACAACGCATCCTTCGGCGGACCTGAAAGGGAACTGTACAAATTCGGGACTCGAAAGGGAACTTCCATATTATTTTCACTGTGATTGGTCAAATAACATTCAATTTGTTTATACCGATCCGATTTGGCAAATTATTAAGATTCTGAGCGAAATAGCTTAAGCATATATATAAAAAATGCATTACTCTCAAAACACAATCGGATGGGGATAAAAATAAAAATAAAATGTTTTATTTGTGAGTCCTATTCCGGTGTTTGTCACCGGAACAGGAACATTGATTACCTGTATAAATACACCTATAAATACTCCTAAGGCAGCACTTCCAATTGTTTTTTACTGCTCTTGAAAAAGACGATTTAGTCATTGAAACGCGTAGAGCCAAGCTGAAAAAGAGCTTTTTAATACGTTTTAATAAATATTTGTTTAATACAACAAGTATTTTTGCTGCCTTTTTTGGAAGTATTCTAAAGTTACCAACTATCTTTGAGGAGCCGGATTCTGAATTACTCGGAGTGAGTATACTGCACTTTATATCAATTTAAAGATACAATCACCTGCAGTGCAATTTCCATTGTTTATAGATACTAAAGCACATCATGGGAAAACCAGGATATATATCCTTATGAAGAAGCTGAACTCTGAAATTTTCGGAGTGAGTATACTGCACATTATTTTGTTGTTAACTTCTGCAAATCACAAGTCAAGTTTTCTTTCTTCAGTGTGCACCATAATATTGAAGACCAGAGCCTCTATTTATCTAATCCATAGTATCTTATTAGCCTTAGAAGCTACTGCCCTGTATTGTGCGCCCATCTTTAGCTTATTATCTATAAGTACTCCTGAATCCCTTTCCTCCTCTGGTTTGATAAGTCTAGTCCCACTTAAATAATAGGCTGCCTGATTATTTTTACTTCCAAAATGTAGAACCTTGCATTTTCTAGTATTCAATCTAATTTTCCATTTACCAGTCCATTCTTCTAATTTTTGTAGATCCCCTTGTAAAGCTATTTCCTCCTGCACTGACCTAATGACTTTACACAACTTTGTATCATCTGCAAAAATAGAGATGTTGCTATTTAATCCTTGCTCCAAGTCATTAATAAAAATATTAAAAACAACAGGCCCAGTACTGATCCTTGGGGGACTCCACTGATTACCTTTGTCCAATCTGAGTATCATCCATTTAAAACTACTCATTGCTCCCTGTCTTTTATCCAGTTATTTATCCATGAGCTAACATTTTCAGTTATTCGCAGTCCCTTAGTTTTGTACATTAATCTCTCATGTGGCATTGTATTAAACTCCTTTGCAAAATCTACGTATATCACATCAACTGATTCCCCTTTATCTATATTTTTACTTACTTCCCCATAGAATATAATTAGATTATTTTGACATGATCTATTTTTTATAAAACAATGCTTATTTGAACTCATAATCTTGTTTACACAAATATCCTCATCAATATAATCCCTTATAATACCTTCAAGTATCTTCCCCACTATTGATGTCAGACTAACTGGTCTATAGCTTCCTGGATCAGCCCTGCTTCCATTTTTAAATGATTATATTAAAAGTTATTACTGGTTTTATTTGGCATACATACATATCCTGTGAGGGCCTGTGCAACAGTATTCAAAGACCATGCCTGTTCAGAGAGCTGGCAGTGGTGTGTATTGCTTCTAAAGCTATAATTTGTGTCATACAAGCCACTACTGACTCTCTCAGAAGGCAAGGTGTTTCAATACTGGTGCATGGGCCTTCACAGGATATGTGCGTATGCTGCAGAAAAACAGTAATAACTTTTACTAGAAGCATTTTTTTTGCTGATGAAAGTAAATTACAAGGTAAACTCTCAAATTTTTATTGGTGAGCAAATAGATGCCTCCACAGCCATATAAACAACCTTATTTGTGTTTCTCCTATAGCAATATTTTGTGAGCACAAAAAAGAAAATTGAGAGACCCACTAAAATGAGAATAAATTTATGCTGGAAAAACTTCTTTGCTTGGTCATAAGGGCAGCTCACTATGCATTTCACAGAGGAGAAATATCCTGTAGTTTTTTACTCTGATCCTGCCAGAGAAGGCAGTTCAGCCCTAAATATTTCCGGAAATTTCCAATTAAGAGAAAGTTACAAACCCCAAATTTATGTTTCAGCCTCTTTGGGCTTTATCAGTGAGGTGCAGTTGCATTTTTCTTTCTAAGGCATATGAGCAGAGATTTCATTTTACTTTACCTTTGATACTCTTAGGGAGACCCAATAGTAATACACCTAGATTACAAGTTTTGCGCTATAGAGGGTACAAAACGAACGCAACAAAAGTTGCGTTATTTCACCCTCCATAGCGCTGCCATTATGAGTTTTTGAAAAGCCGCCTTGTGTGTGCGATATGGTTGCAATAAGCTCCATACTGCACAAAATATAAGCGCTGCTTTGACGTGCTCGTGCACGCTTTCCCCATAGACATATATAGAGAGAAAGTATTAGAAAAAAACTAACACCTGCGATCGCGGAATGAAAAACTCCGTAACGCGACCCCATTGACGTCTATAGGGGAAAAAAATTATGTTTAAACCCCACGTCTAAACACCCCTAATCTGCTTCCCCCGACATTGCCGACACCTACATAAATGTATTAACCCCTAATCTGCTGCCCCCGACATCGCGACCACCGAAATAAATCTATTAACCACTAATCTGCCGCTCCCGATATCGCCGCCACTAAATAAAGTTATGAACTCCTAAACCACTTGCCTCCCACATCACTACCACTAAATAAACCTATTAACTCCTAAACCGACAGCCCCCCACATCGCAAAAAACTAAATTAAACTATTAACCCCTAACCCTAACAACCCCCATAACATTAAATTAAAATTACAAGATCCCTATCTTAAAATAAATAAAAACTTACCTGGGAAATTAAAAAAACCTAAGTTTAAACTATAAATTAAACTAACATTACTATTATACTAAAATTAAAATAACTATCAATTAAATAAATAAAAAGAAATAAAATAAAAAAAATTAAATCTACAGTTACATTTTTTAAATACTAAATTACAAAAAAAATACTAAATTATGAAAAATAACAAACAAAATGATCCAAAATAAAAACAAATACACCTTATCTAATAGCCCTATCAAAATAAAAAAAAACCTAGCCTACAATAAACTACCAATAGCCCTTAAAAGGGCCTTTTGTAGGGCATTGCCCTAAATAAATCAGCTTTTTCCTGAAAAACAGTAAAACCCACCACTCAACCAACCCCCCAAAATAAAAAACCTAACTCTAAAAGAAAACCTAAGCTACCTATTTCCCTGAAAAGGGCATTTGTATGGACATTGCCCTTAAAAGGGCATTCAGCTCTTTTTCTTGCCCTTAAAAAGGCATTCAGCTCTTTTGAGAGAAGCCCAAACCCTAATCTAAAAAAAAACACCCAAAAAAAGTTTAAAAAACCTAATACTAACTCCCGACGATCCACTTACAGTTTTTGAAGTCTGGATATCCAGGCGACGAGAAGTTTTCATCCAGGCGGCGAGGTCTTCATCCATCTAGGCGGGGTCTTATATCTTCATCCAGGTGGCATCTTCTATCTTCATCCCGGCGGCGTCTTCTATCTTCATCCCGGTGGCATCTTCTATCTTCATACTGGTGGCGAAGAGTGGCTCCATCCTGAAGACATCTGGCGCAGAGCATCCTCTTCATACTGTTGCCGCTGTATACTGAATCTTCAATGTAAGGGAGCCTTTTCAAAATGGAGTCCCTTGCATTCCTATTGGCTGATTTGATTTTGGAAATTCAAATCAGCCAATAGGATGAGAGTTACTGAAATCCTATTGGCTTTTCAAATCAGCCAATAGGATGAGAGCTACTGATATTATATTGGCTGATTTGAATAACCAATAACAAATATATTGCCTCTAATATATAGAGGCAAGACGTATAGGGGTTAATAACTATATTTAGTGGCTGCGATGTCGGGGAACGGCGGAATTGGGGTTAATACATTTTATTAGTGGTGGCGATGTCGGGAGCGGCAGATTAGGGGTTAATATCTTTAAAATAGTGTTTGTGATACGGGAGGGCCTCGGTTTAGGGGTTAATAGGTAGTTTATGGGTGTTAGTGTACTTTGTAATACTTTAGTTATGAGTTTTGTGTAACAGTTTTGTTGCGTAAAAGTCATAACTACTGGTCTCAGATTGCAGAACGGATTGTGTCGTTATAGGGTGTAACGCAAGCTTTTTAGCCTCACCGCAAAACTTGTAATGGCAGCGCTATGGAAATCCCATGCAAAAACTTAATTTTTTTCCACTGACGTTGCCTTACAGACTAAAATGCTTGTGATACAGCTACACCGACAAGACTCATAATGGCTGCGTTGCTGTTTTAATGCTGAAATGGCAAATTTTTCATGGTTAAAACACGAATGCAAAACTCGTAATCTAAGTGAGTAAAAAGAAAAGAAAGAGATGCACTCATGCTGGAAAATGTGAAATACAACGTAATATTTCTTTACTGTGAATGGCATAGTGATCTGTGGAAGAAGTTATTTTTTAAACTGATGATTATTCTTAGCTGAGTGGTCTTTCTCTTCTTTAATGACAATATTTTTGGCATGTCTTTGCAATAAGTAACCTTTTATTCAAGAATATTACACCAGATTCATGAGCTTTAATAAGCTGCTGATAGTCTGCAAGAGGATAAAAATCACATTTAGATATTTACTTGATATTTTGATAACAACAAATATGTATACTTATCATTCAGGCTTTGAAATTCAAAGCATCAACAGAAATATTGTAAAAAAGGGGCGGACCGGCAAAGTGCTGAAGAGTGACAATGTGTCTCCCTTAGGAAATAATAGGAATTTTGGCTTCTGCAAAACTCCACTGACATCGCCACCTGTCAGCACTTTCAGTGGGCGGGGCACGGAGAGGTTTGTATTTGAAGTGTTCCTACTGAGCACAGATGTTGCGCTCACTGAAACAAAACACAGTTTCTGTGCAGCAACACTTCAAATAATGCCTGTGTGACCTAACTGTAACTACACCTACAATACCTACCTCACATACAGCTAGATTACGAGTTTTGCGTTATGAGTGAAAAAGCATCATTATGCTTCATAACGCTGCTTTTTCTCTAACGCCGCTATTACAAGTCTTGTAGGTGTAGGTGTACCGCGCACTTTGACACTTTGTGTCAGTACCACACTTTTAAAAAAGTCCTTTGTCAATGGGACTTCCATAGTGCCGGTATTACGAGTTTGCCTGGGAGGCCAAAAGGTGAGCGGTAAACCCTATACTGACAAGATCCGTACCGCCATCTAAAGTCAGTAGTTATGAGTTTTACGTTACAAAGCTGTAGCATAAAACTCATAACTAAAGTGTTACAAAGTACACTAACACCCATAAACTACCTATTAACCCTTAAACTGAGGCCCTCCCGCATTGCAAACACTATAATAAATTTATTTACCCCTAATCTGCCGCTCCCGACATCGACACTAGTAAAAAATTATTAACCCCTATTCCATCGCTCCCCAACATCATCGCCACTAAAATAAACCTATTAACGCCTATACTGCCGCCCTCCCGCATCGCAAACACTATTTAAATATTAACCCCTAATTTGCCGTCCACCCACACCACCACTATAATAAACCTATTAACCACTAAACCGCAAGCCCCCCACAACGACCTCTGACCTCCCACATCACTAACTCTACATAAATATATTAACCCCTAATCCTAACCCTAACGTAACCCTAACCCTAACGTAACCCTAAGCCTAACACCCCCTAACTTAAATATAATTAAAATAAATATAAATAAACCTTACAATTATTAACTAAATAATTCCTATTTAAAACTAAATACAAACTTACCTGTAAAAAAAAACCTAAGCTAGCTACAAAATAACTAATAGGTATATTGTAGCTATCTTAGGTTTTATTTTTAATTCACAGGTAAGTCTGTATTTATTTTAACTAGGTAAACTAGTTAGTAAATAGTTATTAACTATTTACTAGCTACCTAGTTAAAATAAATACAAAGTTACCTGTAAAATAAAAAATAACCTGCCTTACACTAAAAACTAACATTACAATAAAATGAAATAAATTAAATTAATAAAATACAATTTACTAAACTACAAAAAAATAAACACTAACTTACAAAAAATAAAAAATGAAATTATCAAAAATAAAAACTAATTACTCCTAATCTAATAGCCCTATCAAAATAAAAAATCCCCCCCAAAATAATGAAAAACCCTAGCCTACACTAAACTGCCAATGACCCTTAAAAGGGCCTTTGGCAGGGCATTGCCCCAAAGAAATCAGTAAGTCATTTTTCAATGGGACTTCCATAGCGCCGGTATTACGAGATTTGCCTGGCAGGCCAAAAAGTGAGTGGTACAGCCTATACTGCCAAGATTCGTTCCGCAATCTAAAGTCAGTAGTTATGGGTTTTACGCTACAAAGCTGTAGCATAAAACTCATAACTAAAGTGTTACAAAGTACACTAACACCCATAAACTACCTATTAACCCCTAAACCGAGGCCCTCCCACATCGCAAATACTAAAATAAAGTTATTAACCCCTAATCTGCCGCTCCAGACATCGCCACCACTATAATAAACATATTAACCCCTAAACCGCCGTACTCCCGCATCGCAAACACTATTTAAATATTATTAACCCCTAATCTGCCGCCCCGAACATCACCGTCGCCACTATACTAAAGTTATTAACCCCTAAACCTAACTCTAACCCTAGGTCTAACCCTAACACCCCTAACTTTAATATAATTAAAATAAATCTAAATAAAAATTACTATCATTAACTAATTCCTATTTAAAACTACATACTTACCTATAAAATAAACCCTAAGCTAGCTACAATATAACTAATAGTTACATTATAGCTATCTTAGGTTTTATTTTTATTTCACAGCTAAGTTTGAATTTATTTAACTAGGTAGAATAGTTAGTATTATTATTAATTATTATTATTATTAATAGTTATTAACTATTTACTAACTACCTAGTTAAAAAAATACAAATTTACCTGTAAAATAAAACCTAACCTGTCTTACACTAACACCTAACATTACACTACAAGTAAGTAAATTACATTAATTAAATACAATTAACTAAATTACAAAAAATAAAAAACACTAAATTACACAAAATAAAAAAGAAATTATCAAATATTTAAACTAATTACACCTAATCTAATAGCCCTATCAAAATAAAAAAGCCCCCCCCCAAAAAAAAAAAACTAGCCTAAACTAAACTGGCAATGGCCCTTAAAAGGGCCTTTTGCGGGGCATTGCCCCAGAGAAATCAGCTCTTTTACCTGTAAAACAAATACAAACAACCCCCGAGAGTAAAACCCACCACCCACACAACCAACACCCCCAAATAAAACCCTATCTAAAAAACCTAAGCTCCCATTGCAAACCTAAGCTCCCCATTGCCCTGAAAAGGGCATTTGGATGGGCATTGCCCTTATTTATTTTAACTAGGTAGTTAGTAAATAGTTAATAACTATTTACTAAATATTCTACCTATTTAAAATAAATACAAACTTAGCTGTGAAATAAAAATAAAACCTAAGGCCTAGATTTGGAGTTTGGCGGTAGATGGGCTGTTAACGCTCCGCAGGCTTTTTTCTGGCCGCACCATAAATTTAACTCTGGTATCGAGAGTTCAAACAAATGCTGCGTTAGGCTCCAAAAAAGGAGCGTAGAGCATTTGTACCGCAAATGCAACTCTCGATACCAGAGTTGCTTACGGACACGGCCAGCCTCAAAAACGTGCTCGTGCACGATTCTCCCATAGGAAACAATGGGACTGTTTGAGCTGAAAAAAAACCTAACACCTGCAAAAAAGCAGCGTTCAGCTCCTAACGCAGCCCCATTGTTTTCTATGGGGAAACACTTCCTACGTCTGCACCTAACACTCTAACATGTACCCCGAGTCTAAACACCCTAACCTTACACTTATTAACCCCTAATCTGCCGCCCCCGCTATCGCTGACCCCTGCATTTTTTTTTAAACCCTAATCTGCCGCTCCGTAAACCGCCGCAACCTACGTTATCCCTATGTACCCCTAATCTGCTGCCCCTAACACCGCCGACCCCTATATTATATTTATTAACCCCTAATCTGCCCCCCACAACGTCGCCGACACCTGCCTACACTTATTAACCCCTAATCTGCCGAGCGGACCTGAGCGCTACTATAATAAAGTTATTAACCCCTAATCCGCCTCACTAACCCTATCATAAATGGTATTAACCCCTAATCTGCCCTCCCTAACATCGCCGACACCTAACTTCAATTATTAACCCCTAATCTGACGACCGGAGCTCACTGCTATTCTAATAAATGTATTAACCCCTAAAGCTAAGTCTAACCCTAACACTAACACCCCCCTAACTTAAATATAATTTACATCTAACGAAATAAATTAACTCTTATTAAATAAATGATTCCTATTTAAAGCTAAATACTTACCTGTAAAATAAATCCTAATATAGCTACAATATAAATTATAATTATATTATAGCTATTTTAGGATTAATATTTATTTTACAGGCAACTTTGTAATTATTTTAACCAGGTACAATAGCTATTAAATAGTTAAGAACTATTTAATAGTTACCTAGTTAAAATAATAACAAATTTACCTGTAAAATAAATCCTAACCTAAGATATAATTAAACCTAACACTACCCTATCAATAAAATAATTAAATAAACTACCTACAATTACCTACAATTAACCTAACACTACACTATCAATAAATTAATTAAACACAATTCCTACAAATAAATACAATTAAATAAACTAGCTAAATTACAAAAAATAAAAAAGAACTAAGTTACAAAAAATAAAAAAATATTTACAAACATAAGAAAAATATTACAACAATTTTAAACTAATTACACCTACTCTAAGCCCCCTAATAAAATAACAAAGACCCCCAAAATAAAAAATTCCCTACCCTATTCTAAATTAAAAAAGTTACAAGCTCTTTTACCTTACCAGCCCTGAACAGGGCCCTTTGCGGGGCATGCCCCAAGAATTTCAGCTCTTTTGCCTGTAAAAGAATAAATACAATACCCCCCCCCCAACATTACAACCCACCACCCACATACCCCTAATCTAACCCAAACCCCCCTTAAATAAACCTAACACTAAGCCCCTGAAGATCTTCCTACCTTGTCTTCACCATCCAGGTTCACCGATCCGTCCTGAAGAGCTCCTCCGATGTCCTGATCCAAGCCCAAGCGGGGGGCTGAAGAGGTCCATGATCCGGTCAAAGTCTTCATCCAAGCGGGGCAGAAGAGGATCTTCCATCCGATTGAAGTCATCATCCAGGCGGCATCTTCTATGGTCTTCCATCCAGAGCGAAGCGGCAGGATCCTGAAGACCTCCAGCGCGGAACATCCATCCGGACCGACGACTGAACGACGAATGACTGTTCCTTTAAGGGACGTCATCCAAGATGGCGTCCCTCGAATTCCGATTGGCTGATAGGATTCTATCAGCCAATCGGAATTAAGGTAGGAATTTTCTGATTGGCTGATGGAATCAGCCAATCAGAATCTAGTTCAATCCGATTGGCTGATCCAATCAGCCAATCAGATTGAGCTCGCATTCTATTGGCTGTTCCGATCAGCCAATAGAATGCGAGCTCAATCTGATTGGCTGATTGGATCAGCCAATCGGATTGAACTTGATTCTGATTGGCTGATTCCATCAGCCAATCAGAAAATTCCTACCTTAATTCCGATTGGCTGATAGAATCCTATCAGCCAATCGGAATTCGAGGGATGCCATCTTGGATGACGTCCCTTAAAGGAACAGTCATTCGTCGTTCAGTCGTCGGTCCGGATGGATGTTCCGCGCTGGAGGTCTTCAGGATCCTGCCGCTTCGCTCCGGATGGAAGACCATAGAAGATGCCGCCTGGATGATGACTTCAATCGGATGGAAGATCCTCTTCTGCCCCGCTTGGATGAAGACTTTGACCGGATCATGGACCTCTTCAGCCCCCCGCTTGGGCTTGGATCAGGACATCGGAGGAGCTCTTCAGGACGGATCGGTGAACCTGGATGGTGAAGACAAGGTAGGAAGATCTTCAGGGGCTTAGTGTTAGGTTTATTTAAGGGGGGTTTGGGTTAGATTAGGGGTATGTGGGTGGTGGGTTGTAATGTTGGGGGGGGGTATTGTATTTATTCTTTTACAGGCAAAAGAGCTGAAATTCTTGGGGCATGCCCCGCAAAGGGCCCTGTTCAGGGCTGGTAAGGTTAAAGAGCTTGTAACTTTTTTAATTTAGAATAGGGTAGGGAATTTTTTATTTTGGGGGTCTTTGTTATTTTATTAGGGGGCTTAGAGTAGGTGTAATTAGTTTAAAATTGTTGTAATATTTTTCTTATGTTTGTAAATATTTTTTTATTTTTTGTAACTTAGTTCTTTTTTATTTTTTGTACTTTAGCTAGTTTATTTAATTGTATTTATTTATAGGAATTGTGTTTAATTAATTTATTGATAGTGTAGTGTTAGATTAATTGTAGGTAATTGTAGGTAGTTTATTTAATTATTTTATTGATAGGGTAGTGTTAGGTTTAATTATATCTTAGGTTAGGATTTATTTTACAGGTAAATTTGTTATTATTTTAACTAGGTAACTATTAAATAGTTCTTAACTATTTAATAGCTATTGTACCTGGTTAAAATAATTACAAAGTTGCCTGTAAAATAAATATTAATCCTAAAATAGCTATAATATAATTATAATTTATATTGTAGCTATATTAGGATTTATTTTACAGGTAAGTATTTAGCTTTAAATAGGAATCATTTATTTAATAAGAGTTAATTTATTTCGTTAGATGTAAATTATATTTAAGTTAGGGGGGTGTTAGTGTTAGGGTTAGACTTAGCTTTAGGGGTTAATACATTTATTAGAATAGCGGTGAGCTCCGTTTGGCAGATTAGGGGTTAATAATTGAAGGTAGGTGTCGGCGATGTTAGGGAGGGCAGATTAGGGGTTAATACTATTTATGATAGGGTTAGTGAGGCGGATTAGGGGTTAATAACTTTATTATAGTAGCGCTCAGGTCCGCTCGGCAGATTAGGGGTTAATAAGTGTAGGCAGGTGTCTGCAACGTTGAGGGGGGCAGATTAGGGGTTAATAAATATAATATAGGGGTCGGCGGTGTTAGGGGTAGCAGATTAGGGGTACATAGGGATAACGTAGGTGGCAGCGCTTTGCGGTCTGAAGATTAGGGGTTAATTATTTTAAGTAGCTGGCGGCGACGTTGTGGGGGGCAGGTTAGGGGTTAATAAATGTAATACAGGGGTCGGCGGGGTTAGGGGCAGCAGATTAGGGGTACATAAGTATAACGTAGGTGGCGGTTGGCAGATTAGGGGTTACAAATTTTAATCGAGTGGCGGCGATGTGGGGGGAGCTCGGTTTAGGGGTACATAGGTAGTTTATGGGTGTTAGTGTACTTTAGGGTACAGTAGTTAAGAGCTTTATGAACCGGCGTTAGCCAGAAAGCTCTTAACTCCTGCTATTTTCAGGCGGCTGGAGTTTTGTCGTTAGAGCTCTAACGCTCACTTCAGAAACGACTCTAAATACCGGCGTTAGAAAGATCCCATTGAAAAGATAGGATACGCAAATGGCGTAGGGGGATCTGCGGTATGGAAAATTCACGGCTGAAAAGTGAGCGTTAGACCCTTTAATCACTGACTCCAAATACCAGCGGGCGGCCAAAACCAGCGTTAGGAGCATCTAACTCTGGTTTTGACGGCTACCGCCGAACTCCAAATCTAGGCCTAAGATAGCTACAATGTAACTATATTATTTATTTTATAGGTAAGTATTTACTTTTAAATAGGAATTAGTTAGTTAATGATAGTAATTTTTATTTAGATTTATTTTAATTATATTAAAGTTAGGGGTGTTAGGGTTAGACTTAGGGTTAGGGTTAGACTTAGGTTTAGTGGTTAATATATTTATTTAGTGTTAGTGATGTTGGAGGCCAGATGTTTAGGGGTTAATAATTTTAGAATAGTGGCGGCGGCGACGTTGGGGGCGGCAGATTAGGGGTTAATAAGTGTAGGTAGGTGGCAGCGACATTGGGGGTGGCAGATTAGGGGTTAATAAGTGTAATGTAGGTAGCAACAACATTGGGGCAGCAGATGAGGGGTTAATAAGTGTAATGTATGTGGCGGTAATATCAAGGGCGGTAGATTAGGGGTGTTTAGACTTGGGGTTTATGATAGGGTGTTAGGTGTAAACATAACTTTTCTTTCCCCATAGGAATCAATGGGGCTGCGTTATGGAGCTTTACGCTCCTTTATTGCAGGTGTTAGGCTTTTTTTATTGCAGGTGTTATTTTTTTTTTTAGCTGGCTCTCCCCATTGATGTCTATGGGGAAATCGTGCACGAGCACGTAAAACCAGCTAAAAGCAGCGCTGGCATTTGTGTGCGGTATGGAGCTCAACACTGCCATATTGCCTGCTTACGCCGGGATTTTGCAAACCTGTAATTGCAGCGCTATAGGGAGGTGAGCAGTGGAAATAACTTGCAAGTTAGTACCGAGCTGCTCATAACGCAAATCTCATAATCTGGCCTTTAGTTTTTAGTGTAAGGCAGGTTAGGTTTTATTTTACAGGTAACTTTGTATTTATTTTAGCTAGGTAGTTGGTAAATAGTTAATAACTATTTACTAACTAGTCTACCTAGTTAAAATAAATACAAACTTACCTGTGAAATAAAAATAAAACCTAAGATAGCTACAATATAACTATAAGTTATATTGTAGCTAGCTTAGGTTTAATTTTACAGGTAAGTATATATTTATTTTAAATAGGAATTATTTAGGTAATAGTTGTAAGGTTTATTTAGATTTCTTTTAATTATATTTAAGTTAGAAGGTGTTAGGCTTAGGGTTACTTTAGGGTTAGGATTAGGGGTTAATATATTTATGTAGAGTTAGTGATGTGGGAGGTCAGAGGTTTAGGGGTTAATAATTTATTTAAGTATATTTCGTTGTGGGGGTCTTGCGGTTTAGTGGTTAGACTTAGGCTTAGGGTTACGTTAGGGTTATGCTTAGGGTTACGTTAGGGTTAGGTTTAGGGGTTAATATTTGTATTTAGTGTTAGTGATGTTGGAGGCCAGTGGTTTAGGGGTTAATAATTTATTTAAGTATATTTTGTTGTGGGGGTCTTGCGGTTTAGTGGTTAGACTTAGGCTTAGGGTTACGTTAGGGTTAGGGTTAGACTTAGGGTTACGTTAGGGTTAGGATTAGGGGTTAATATATTTATGTAGAGTTAGTGATGTGGGAGTTCAGAGGTTTAGGGGTTAATAATTTATTTAAGTATATTTCGTTGTGGGGGTCTTGCGGTTTAGTGGTTAGACTTAGGCTTAGGGTTACGTTAGGTTTATGCTTAGGGTTACGTTAGGGTTAGGGTTAGGTTTAAGGGTTAATATTTGTATTTAGTGTTAGTGATGTTGGAGGCCAGAGGTTTAGGGGTTAATAACTTTAGTATAGTGGCAGCGACATTGGGGTTGGCAGATTAGGGGTTAATAACTGTAATGTAGGTGGCGGCGATGTTAAGGGTGGCAGAATAGGGGTTAATAAGTGTATTTAGGTGGCAGCGATGTTAGGGGCAGCAGATTAGGGGTTAATAAGTGTATTTAGGTGGCTGCAATGTTAAAGGTGGCAGATTAGGGGTTAACATAATATAGGTGGAGGTGATGTCGGGGGCGGCAGATTAGGGGTGTTTAGAAAAGGTTTTTATGTTATGGTGTTAGGTTTAAACATAACTTTTTCTTTCCCCATAGACATCAATGAGGCTGCGTTACGGAGCTTTTTTTTCCGCGATCGCAGGTGTTAAGCTTTTTGTTTGCTGGCTCTCCTCACTGATGTCTATGGGGAAATCGCGCACGAGCACGTCAAAGCAGCGCTTGTATTTGAGTGCGGTATGGAGCTCAACGCAACCATATCGCCCGTACAAGCCTGCTTTTTGTAAACTTGTAATAGCAGCGCTACGGGGAGGTGAAATAACACCGATTTTGTGGCGGTGGTTAATTTCCCTATAGCGCTGAAAACTAGTAATCTAGCTGATTGTAAAGTCTCACCACTGAAAAGGGCTGACACCCTACTCATAAATCTGTACTTCAGAGATTGGAATATATCACACTGCTGGCAATGTATTCTAATCAAAGTGCAGGTTACCTATATCATATTTTAGCTATACTCCCTCCTGGAACAGTCAGCTAACTCCCTAAAACCTAATACACCTATGTCATGTCTTACGTACACTCCCCTTGGAACACCCAGCTAACTCCCACAAGCTGCTTACACTTGCGTCATGTCTTCCCTATACTCACCCTGGAACGCCTAGCTAACTCCCACAGAGTGCCTACACCTACGTAATGTCTGCAATCTATCTGATTAACAAAATATTTTTTTTAAAAAACTCCCTATTTTAACTATAGGAGCTATGTCGCTACATTGAAATACAATGTTAAAATGATATGCATTGCCATGTATAATGCATATTATTTTAAGTATTGTATAAAATTTAGTTATATTTGCTTGTTCATTTTATTATTTTAACCCCTTAGTGACCAGAGCACTTTTCCATTTTCTGTCCGTTTGGGACCAAGGCTATTTTTACATTTCTGCGGTGTTTGTGTTTAGCTGAAATTTTCCTCTTACTCATTTACTGTACCCACACATATTATATACCGTTTTTCTCGCCATTAAATGTACTTTCTAAAAATACCATTATTTTCATCATATCTTATCATTTACTATAAAAAAAATTATAAAATATGAGGAAAAATGGAAAAAAACACACTTTTTCTAACTTTGAACCCCAAAATCTGTTACACATCTACAACCACCAAAAAACACCCATGCTAAATTGTTTCTAAATTTTGTCCTGAGTTTAGAAATACCCAATGTTTACATCTTCTTTGCTTTTTTTGTAACTTATAGGGCCATAAATACAAGTAGCACTTTGCTATTTCCAAACCATTATTTTTCAAAATTAGCGCTAGTTACATTAGAACACTAATATCTTTCAGGAATCCCTGAATATCCATTGACATGTATATATTTTTTTTTAGAAGACATCCCAAATTATTGATCTAGGCCCATTTTGGTATATTTCATGCCACCATTTCACCGCCAAATGCGATCAAATACAAAAAATTGTTCACTTTTTCACAAATTTTTTCACAAACTTTCAGTTTCTCACTGAAATTATTTACTAACAGCTTGTGCAATTATGGCATAAATGGTTGTAAATTCTTCTCTGGGATCCCCTTTGTTCAGAAATAGCAGACATATATGGCTTTGGCATTGCTTTTTGGTAATTAGAAGGCCGCTAAATGCCACTGCGCACCACACGTGTATTATGCCCAGCAGTGAAGGGGTTAATTAGGGAGCATGTAAGGAGCTTTTTGGGGTAATTTTAGCTTTAGTGTAGTGTAGTAGACAACCCCAAGTATTGATCTAGGCCCATTTTGGTATATTTCATGCCACCAGTTCACCGCCAAATGCGATCAAATTAAAAAAAACGTAAAATTTTTCACAATTTTAGGTTTCTCACTGAAATAATTTACAAACAGCTTGTGCAATTATGGCACAAATGGTTGTAAATGCTTCTCTGGGATCCCCTTTGTTCAGAAATAGCAGACATATATGACTTTGGAGTTGCTTTTTGGTAATTAGAATGCTGCTAAATGGCGCTGCGCATCACACGTGTATTATGGCTAGCAGTGAAGGGGTTAATTAGGTAGCTTGTAGGGAGCTTGCAGGGTTAATTTTAGCTTTAGTGTAAAGATCAGCCTCCCACCTGAAACATCAGACCCCCTGATCCCTCCCAAACATCTCTCTTCCCTCCCCTAGCCCACAAATGTCCCCGCCATCTTAAGTACTGGCAGAAACTCTGCCAGTACTAAAATAAAAGGTATATTTGGGCTTTTTTGTGCATTTTTTGTTAGCATATTTACATATGCTTCTGTGTAGGGATCCCCCTTAGCCCCCAACCTCACTGATCCCCCACTAAATAGCTCTCTAACCCTCCCCCTCTGACTTAATGTGCGCCATCTTGGGTACTGGCAGCTGTCTGCCAGTACCCAGTTTAGTGAAAAAAAATGCTTTTTTTTTAATAAAATATGTCCCTTTTCTGTAGTGTAGCTTTCCCCCCCCCCAAGACCAACCCCCCACCCCTTCCAGATCCCTTAGATGTTTTTAAAAAAAAGTTTATTTTTTTTTTTTTTTTACTTTTCCTTTTCTACTTTTCTGTAGTGTAGCGGTTCCCACCCGCTCCCGCCCCGTGCACGCGCCCGCCCGCCACCCCCCGTGCACGCGCGCGCGCCCGTGCGCGCCCCCAACGATCACGATCCCGATCCCGCCCCCCGTGACGTCACGCGCGACACCGATGGCCGCCCACCCGCCTCCCAATTCGGCTCCCACCCACCAACGATACCGGCCATCGATGTCCGGTGCAGAGAGGGCCACAGAGTGGCTCTCTCTGCATCGGATGGCCATGTATGGTTATTGCAGGATGCCTCCATATCGAGGCATCACTGCAATAACCGGAAAGCAGCTGGAAGCGAGCAGGATCGCTTCCAGCTGCTTTCCACACCGAGGACGTGCAGGGTACGTCCTCAGGCGTTAACTGCCTTTTTTTTGAGGACGTACCCTGCACGTCCTCGGTCATTAAGGGGTTAAACATCAATGCAATGCTACACTAAACTTTTAACCCCTTATGCCCCCTCATCTTCAGTGCAAACTACACTATCAACCCCTAATCTGCCATAACCCAAAGACCTAACCACCCCCTAACCTACTAAAGGGAAAGGAAACCCCCATTTTTTTATTTTATGATTCAGATAGCGCATGCAATTTTAAACAACTTTCCAATTTACTTTTAATATCTAATTTGCTTCATTATTTAGGTATCCTTTGTTGAAAAAGCATAGGAAGGTAGGCTCAGCACCTGGGTGCTATTTGCTGATAATGGTATTGGCGGTGTACGGTTTAATAGGTTAGGAAGTTTACTACTGTGGACTAATAGCGGCATAGAAGTTATTAGATTAGGAAGTTTATTGCAGTGGGCTATTGGCAGTTTATGGGTAAATAGATTAGGAAGTTTAGTGGTGGTTTAGGGGTTAAGTAGTGTTTGGTGGTGGGTTATTTTGGTTTTAGTGGCACATAGGTATATTAATTAGGCTTGATGCTATATATATTTAAAAGGGATCCTTTACTTTACATCACCAATGTCAGTGCCAATGCGGCTTGGAATATTTCACAAGTATCGCCACCCATAGGCGGCTCTACCATTAGGCAAAATAGGTAGTCACCTAAGGCCTCACAGTGTGTCTCTATCTTCATATGGGGATTTTTTACATGTGACATGTGCATGGCACGTTGATAAGTAAAAAAAAAACACAAAACTGTTTTATAGCTGACATAGAAGCATAATAAATGCCTGTTAGTTCTGTCCCTGATATTCTGCCATTTACTACTGTTTACCCAGGGACTACATGTTCCAAAAATGTAATGCAGAGTTGTGGCTGATGGGTTATTTTGTGCATCCTCCTGTTCTGCATGTCTAAATGCCACCTCTGCTGTATCCTTAGTGACTCAAAACATTAGTACCATCCAGGGCAGTTATGGTGCATCATGTGAATCACAGCAAGTAGACATATGTAGGTGTGATTGAGAGGAGAGGAGAGATTAGCCTGATCAATTGAAGAACTTAAGGATTTAAGAATTAACCAAACACTGATTAAAAAGAAGCAGGGAGAGGGGGGGGGGCGGAGCTACGCCGTGCTGGGACATGGCCGTGTTCTAGTTATGCTCCGTAGCTGTCGTAGCTCATTTACTATGTAAGGGGTAGGTGTAGCGGCGATTAAGAGAATTCTTAACAGAAATTCCTTCTTACATAAAAGACACTATGGAGACACTCCAGCATTTACAAGACATCCAATTAGGACCCACATCTTGGCTTGTCACCGCCGATGTAGAGGCCCTCTACACCAGTATCAAACATGAATTAGGGCTGGAAGCAGTTCAATACTATATGAATCTGGGAACAGAAGAGGATGAAAATCATAACAATTTCTTGATGAAATTACTTGAATTTGTGCTCAAAAAGAACTACTTCGTCTTTAATGACCAATTCTATCTGCAAACAAGGGGGAAAGCCATGGGGACAGCCTGTGCACCAACTTACGCCAACCTATTTTTAGGTTGGTGGGAACATAACACTATCTTCACGGATGATAATGATGAGTTTACTCAATATATCCCCCTCTGGCTAAGATATATAGATGATATCTTGCTAATCTGGGAAGGACCCAAAGAAAAACTGGATATGTTTTTAATGATTCTTAATCGAAACAATCTGAACATTAAACTAACTTATGAATCCAGTCAGAGTGAAATTTCTTTTTTGGACTTTAGAATTTTCAAAAAAAGCAATGGCATGTTGGGGACGGATTTGTATAGAAAGAAAACAGCTACTTATATTATTCTATACAACACAAGTGCACATGCACCATTCACAATTAAGTCCCTCCCGACAGGCGAATTTCTACGCGTCAAAAGAAATTGTTCAGAACAAGATCTATACAAAATCAGAGCTCAAGAAACAACAGATCGCCTTAGCCAGAGGGGGTACAGTAAATCTTCAATTAAAAAGCAAAGGACAAGGCAAGAAAAACAGAACGTCAGAATCTATTGAAACCTAAGATGCGTACAAATGACAGCAAAACTAGATTAGTACTGACCTACAATGTACAAAGCAAGGATGTAATCCAAATAATCAACAAACACTGGCACATCCTGCAAGCAGATAACACTTTGGGTCAGTTTATAGGACCCAAAGTTGACATCAGTTACCGACGTACAAAAAATCTAAAAGATTTAGTGAGTCCCAGTCACTACACTCATAAAAAGAAAACTACTGTCAGCGGCATACAAACTGGTTCATACCCATGTGGGAATTGTATCAGCTGTAAATTTCTGAAAAAAACAACATCAGTTACAGACAGATTTGACAAAAAAAATTTAATCAGATCTTTCATTAATTGTAACACCACAGGTGTAATCTACGTCTTACAATGTAAGTGTCCCAAAACCTATGTAGGGATGACGACACGTAGATTACGCACGAGACTACAGGAACATGTGCGTAACATCAGAAATGCAGCCAGATTTAAAGAACAAGAAGGCTATTTCATCAGTAGCACAACATTTTTATAAATTTCATCAAGGAAAGGCTGAAGGGTTAAGATGTTATGGTATACAAAAAGTTAACTTTGGAATTAGAGGAGGAGATAAGGAAACAAGCTTACTACAACATGAAAGTAGATGGATTTATCTGCTCAATTCCATACAACCTAATGGCCTAAATGAACATAATAATTACTTTTCATATCTTTAGATATGAATAAAGTGATAATCATCAGTAACTTAGGAAATATGAATGGAATTGAAACAAGATACTGTATATATCAGGAAGAATTCACTACATTAGTTATTAAATATGTACACCACAATTTTTACATTTGCTACATGTTCATCATTCATATTTGCACTTGAACAACGCTCACCTACACTCTCTCACACATTGTGAGCATCCCCATTTTTTGTTCAGCACTTCCATTCACTTATGGTTTTATTGCTACTATTGATTAGCAAAAACTTTGTTGAGTTCACTTTTCACGTTATTTATTCCATGTTCATGCACTTTATCACTTCAAGTCATTCAGTTTATTATTTAGATCCACCACTTCCATTATTTTTAAGTGGTGTCACTCAGCAATTTTTAAGCCTAACACATTTTCACAGCACATAGAGATCTAATATCAGCATGTTCATGCTCTAGATTTGCACTATCCCTATATTCAAGGTGGTGTTACTCTGTAATAGAAATATAAGATAATAATCTTTCATCAATATCTGTGTATTTAGCCGTACAGCTTCTTTTTCTGATCATAGTTAAAAAGGTTATTATCAGTTCTTTTTATCATCCTTTGGTGACATACAAAATAGTGTATGTAATTACAATGACTATTTCAGACTGCATCCCTTCATTCATCATCACTCGTGATATCTTTCACCTTAAAAATTAGGAATTTATGGCCTAGATTTGGAGTTTGGCGGTAGATGGGCTGTTAACGCTACGCAGGCTTTTTTCTGGCCGCACCATAAAATTAACTCTGGTATCGAGAGTTCAAAAAAATGCTGCGTTAGGCTCCAAAAAAGGAGCGTAGAGCATTTTTACCGCAAATGCAACTCTCGATACCAGAGTTGCTTACGGACGCGGCCAGCCTCAAAAACGTGCTCGTGCACGATTCTCCCATAGGAAACAATGGGGCTGTTTGAGCTGAAAAACAGCCAATAGAATGCGAGCTCAATCTGATTGGCTGATTGGATCAGCCAATTGGATTGAACTTGATTCTGATTGGCTGATTCCATCAGCCAATCAGAATATTCCTACCTTAATTCCGATTGGCTGATAGAATACTATCAGCCAATCGGAATTCGAGGGACGCCATCTTGGATGACGTCCCTTAAAGGAACCGTCATTCGTCGGGAGACGCCGGAAGAAGAGGATGGATCCGCGTCGGATGCTTCAACATGGACCCGCTCCGCACCGGATGGAAGAAGATCGAAGATGCAGCTTGGATGAAGATGTTTGCCGGTCCGGATGTCCTCTTCTTGCCGGATAGGAGGAAGACTTTGGAGCCTCTTCTGGACCTCTTCAGCACCGGATGCCAGGACGGATCGGTGAACCTGGTATGGTGAAGACAAGGTAGGAAGATCTTCAGGGGCTTAGTGTTAGGTTTATTTAAGGGGGGTTTGGGTTAGATTAGGGGTATGTGGGTGGTGGGTTGTAATGTTGGGGGGGTATTGTATGTTTTTTTTTACAGGCAAAAGAGCTGATTTTCTTGGGGCATGCCCCGCAAAGGGCCCTGTTCAGGGCTGGTAAGGTAAAAGAGCTTTTAAATTTATTAATTTAGAATAGGGTAAGGCATTTTTTTATTTTGGGGGTCTTTGTTATTTTATTAGGGGGCTTAGAGTAGGTGTAATTAGTTTAAAATTGTTGTAATATTTTTCTTATGTTTGTAAATATTTTTTTATTTTTTGTAACTTAGTTCTTTTTTATTTTTTGTACTTTAGTTAGTTTATTTCATTTTAGTTATTTGTAGAAATTGTATTTAATTTATTTATTGATAGTGTAGTGTTAGGTTTTATTGTAGGTAATTGTAGGTATTTTATTTAATTAATTTATTGATAGGGTAGTGTTAGGTTTAATTATAACTTAGGTTAGGACTTATTTTACAGGTAATTTTGTAATTATTTTAACTAGGTAACTATTAAATAGTTCTTAACTATTTAATAGCTATTGTACCTAGTTAAAATAATTACCAAGTTGCCTGTAAAATAAATATTAATCCTAAAATAGCTACAATGTAATTATAATTTATATTGTAGCTATATTAGGATTTTTTTTTACAGGTAAGTATTTATCTTTAAATAGGAATAATTTATTTAATAAGAGTTAATTAATTTCGTTAGATTAAAATTATATTTAACTTAGGGGGGTGTTAGTGTTAGGGTTAGACTTAGCTTTAGGGGTTAATACGTTTATTATAGTAGCGGTGAGCTCCGGTCGTCAGATTAGGGGTTAATAATTGAAGTTAGGTGTCGGCGATGTTAGGGAGGGCAGATTAGGGGTTAATACTATTTATGATAGGGTTAGTGAGGCGGATTAGGGGTTAATAACTTTATTATAGTAGCGCTCAGGTCCTCTCGGCAGATTAGGGGTTAATAAGTGTAGGCAGGTGTCGGCGACGTTGTGGGGGACAGGTTAGGGGTTAATAAATATAATATAGGGGTCGGCGGTGTTAGGGGCAGCAGATTAGGGGTACATAAGTATAACGTAGGTGGCGGTCGGCAGATTAGGGGTTAAAAAAATGTAATCGAGTTGCGGCGATGTGGGGGGACCTCGGTTTAGGGGTGCATAGGTAGTTTATGGGTGTTAGTGTACTTTAGGGTACAGTAGTTAAGAGCTTTATGAACCTGCGTTAGCCCAGAAAGCTCTTAACTCCTGCTATTTTCCTGCGGCTGGAGTTTTGTCGTTAGAGCTCTAACGCTCACTTCAGAAATGACTCTAAATACCGGCGTTAGGAAGATCCCATTGAAAAGATAGGATACGCAATTGACGTAAGGGGATCTGCGGTATGGAAAAGTCGCGGCTGAAAAGTGAGCGTTAGACCCTTTAATCACTGACTCCAAATATCGGCGGTAGCCTAAAACCAGCGTTAGGAGCCTCTAACGCTGGTTTTCACGGCTAACGCCGAACTCTAAATCTAGGCCTAACTCTTTTATCTGATAAATACAAATCACAGTTCAAATGCATATTATGTTGTAAGCTCCTACTCCTCTAATAAATTCCTCTCATTCAACCCTCTCCTTCTCATATTCTTACAATAAATATCTAAGTTATCCAATTCACACTTTTGTATCACTCGCTACCAATGTGGCCTGTCATATGGTGCATTGCAATGCAATTTAATAATTACAAGAAATATTCTTCACCTAACGTTTATTCTCACGAATAACTCATTAGACAGCTGACGTTTTCTTCTTCGTTTTCTCCTTTTTTCTTGGATAATAATTTTCATTCACAGTATCACATAGTGATCTCAAATAATATACAATGTATGCATGAGAATGCAGCCTTATCCAATCACATCTTCCCTCTTAAGTATACAGGCTGCCTTGTATTCAGCAATTGGTTCCTTGTAACGAACCTCCGGACTTGTTCAATGACGTCAAACAGGAGGAGCAGTGCGAGCCAATAAAAAGACACATGTTTGGCCGCGCCGTACCCTTTGAAAAAGCCATATTAGTGGCGAAACATGTTAGAGAATTGTTTGTCGTGAATGCCTCTTAGCATTTTTTAACAAGCAGGAATTTTGGTCTTTAATACTTTAAATAATAAGCGGTTGTGAATATTGTTAAGTTAACTGATTCCAGAATAGGGATAAATTCAGTAACATTATTGTATACTTAACTGGCACCTGCAGTAAGGTCCTATTACACGGTTATTAATATGGGGCTTTAGAATCTATATATAGTACCCCAAATACTCAGCTAATTATTATTATAATGCCGTTAGACTGCAAGTTTTAGTTTTGTAACATGAATTAACCAATTGATATCCAGTACAAATAGAGCATATAAACTCCACTTATAGCAGCTATTTTGCGGTAGCGCTTTAATAAATTCACCTTGCCGCTGTAACACAAAAATATTCAGTTTAATTCAAAATCGTTGGTGATAAATATCGATAACATTACTATAACTTTCTCATGTGAACACATATTTTGAATATTTATTTTAACAAACCTACTGGTCATAAGAATTTATCAGCAATACAAAACGCTAAAGTGTAGCAGTGAAACACAAGAGCGTGACAGGCAGTGTCTCTTTATAACCAATCACGAACAGTCTGTTATAAACTTTATATATGTAGACTGATACAACCACAATGTAACATAAAATGAACTTTACTTAAGTATTTTGCTACCTTAACAATTATACCTATCACATTGTAGCATCACAAGGAAGGTACAATATTATGTTTTAAATGAATGGTAACCAAAAAAAAATAGCTGAGTTTCAGCAATACATTAAACCTTCACTTGTTGGATTAAGCAGCACATTATAGTTTCCAGCACAGCTAGTTGTTCCAGATTTTATAAGATCTAACTCAAGTAACAAAATAATTTAAAGTTACTTTAACAAACACATTCAACAAAGTAATACTAATCTCAGAATTAGTTGAGACCTTATTAAGGTTATTTATCCCTAATGTGCTTGATGGCCCAGTAAATATTCTGGCAATATATTAGGCAAAGTTTTTAGCAATATTTGACAGCAGACTAAACATTGGCAGACCTGATATCTTTACTGACAAGTGCAGTTATATATTGATAGCACTGTTTGTCTGAATTTGCCTAGATCCTGTCAAATGTAAACACTGCACCTAGCCTATCATATCTATAATAATAGTTGACCTTGATTTTTGTGATAAAACGTTTGACACATGAAAAGGACTGGAAGTCAACTAGATACTGTTATATACAACCTTCTACCAGTTCCAATAAAATATGGTATAATGTAATCTAACACCAACAGAAATTCCTACTCTAATCCTACACATTGTAGCAAATACAATTTTAGATCAATTAATGGTGAGATAATTATATGTATGTATACAAGATACCAAGGAACACAACCTTAATTGAACTTTGAATCATAGATAACACACATCAACAGCAGAGTCAATATCACAGTGGCATAAGCTCTATAAATACTACGTAAGTCTTAAGAATATCAGATTACTACCTATTCTCAGAGCTATTCCTGACCTGAGATTCATTCCAAGTTAATTCACATTGAATGTGTGCTACAACGACTTTTCACATTCCGTGATTATTGGATAAAAACCAAATCCGACCAAATCCTGTGCTTTTAAATATTGTATGTGTGTGGATTTTGTTTGTTTTTTCTTTTAAATTACCGAATAAAGGTTATATTTGAAAAAATTCCTGCGCACTCCCTCTCCTAGGACACCCATATCTTGTCCAATTTTTGCCACTATTGATTAGGGAATGAGTGCTATTTAGGTGTACAATCCATCAACCTTCGGGTTGATATTGTTTGGAGGCCCTGATTTGATTAAATTCCTTTTCCAATTCCCAGGACATGTTACAGAGTCAGGTTTGACCCATTAAAGATACCTGGAGAGCTTCCTGCCCTTGAGCCCTTTCTCAGTCTGTTGAGATCACGGGCGCCATCTTGGATTGAAATCGCTGAGAGAGGCTTAGCAAGTACGGAGACACTATCCATGAAGATTGTCTGAACTCTCCACTTACCATCTAGAGGCATTTTCAATCAGCCCTATAGAAGTCTTCCCCCTCCCGCTCTCACTGCATCGGATGGGGGTTTAGAGAACGAGAGGCTGGTTTGGTGTGCTGTGAGTTATGCCACACTCCCATGCAGCCTGCTATAGAGGCGAGCCCTTACAAACACCGGAGGTTGGCAGCATCGGATGAGACATATGTGCCGCTCCACGCTGGTGAGAGGTTAGATACTTGGAGGTGCAGATTGCTCCACTAATTACTGACATTAGAGGGAACGGAGCCCACAGATATAGTACCTGACCTCCCCGGACCTTCAGATCACAGACATCCCTGGGTGTTCTCATTATGCTATAGGCAGATAGAGGGACACATAGAGGAGAAGTGAGGGGAAGGGTTCACAAATACTGAACCTGGTTTAACATAATCCCTAGATCTTTGGGCTTACAACTCAGCTTTGCCTAATTAACGCTGGACACTAAACTGCATATGACCCTTGCATTCTGCTGTTGTGTATAACTTCTAAGCAATACCCACTTGCTGACAACAAGAGAGGGGAATATTTGGCACCCTTGGTAATCTACCGCATATCATAACTTTGTTGCCCTTATTGCAATCACTATGCAGGCTGGCCTATTATTTTTTTAAACAAGAGCTCTAGTGCAAAATAGTCTGGCTCTCAATAGATCTTTTTTTTTTTTTCTAACGTCCGCTGCTCTTGAAACCAAGAGATTTCCATTACGCAACACTGTGGCCTGTAAGAGACTTAAAAACACACCTTAATAAAGCTCAATAAGGCCTGAAAACATTTTTGTATGCACCCGGGAGTACAAAGATATGTCTCAACGCAAGGGCCCAAAGGTGGACAAGTCAGCTAAACCTGCAGTAACTACACCCTCAGTGTCTGCATTTTTCATACTTCAGAGTCAATATCCTCTGACCCGTCTCATTCTAGAGATAAGCTGGTACCCGACACTCAGATGGAATCTTTATCTCTGCACCATAACACGTTACAGATGCTACAATACCAACTAGCAGATCTTCCCTCCAAATCTGACCTCAAATCCTTAAAGTCCTTTATAAAGGAGAAAATGAGGGACCTGAATGATATGGGCTCCAGGATTGAATATCTTGAGGAGGGGCAAGAAGCTCTCAATAACTTAGTTAGTTCAAACACCACTCAGATATCGATACAGGACTCTATTGTACAGTCTCTACAGGAAAAACTTGAGGATCTGGATAACCGTGGGAGGCAAAACAACCTTAGGATAAGAGGAATACCAGAAAAGGTTCAACAGGATCAGCTAAAAATGTATCTAAGGGACTTGTTTTCTTTGCTGCTTCCCAGATCACCTCCACTCCAAAATGAAGATATTGAGCGAATCCATAGGGCACTTAGACCACCTTCAAAACCTCCAGCCCCACCAAGGGATGTGATTATGAAGTTTCTAAGGTATACTATTAAAGAGGACCTATGGCATGTAGCGTGGTCAAGGCGCAACATTACATTTAGGGATTACTCCTTACAAATCTACCAAGATATTTGCCTGCAAACTATACAGAGAAGGAAGGAGGTGAGATTTATCACTAAAGCCCTCCAGGAAAATAATATTTGATACCGCTGGGGATTTCCGTTCAGCTTGATATTTTCCCACAATGGCTCCCAAATCCTCTATAAGAATTTCCAGGACCTGGATAACCTCTCCAAGAAACTAAATATTAACATTGCTCCCCTGAGGATAACGCTCTGAACACATCCTCTTCACAAAAGGATATTAATCAAGATCCCCCTAGGGTGCAGCATTCCCAATGGATTAAATCACAATCCAAGAGAAGGAAGATGGATCCCCCTCAATCAGAACGCCCTAAATAACTCCATGAACTTGGTCTAACTGTCAGCTCACTTGGGTCTGAATGTCAACCAGCAATGTTTATTTTGATGTGGCTCTCAGTTTAAGGACATTTGGACTTGAATGTTGGGTAAGATCTAGGAGTTTACCAATACTGTGACAATTCTGCTTTGTTTAATTTACATATTGACCCAGTCCTTGCTCTCTTTCTTTTGGATGTACATGCAAGATCAGGCTGATATGGAGCAAAAGGTGGAACAAAAGGTGGAAGCTATATTGATTAAAATCACTTTATGTGTTTCCTAGACATATGTGAAAGATGGCTCTGACCCCCGGGTCAAGCTGCAGTAAAATCACCAAATATAGCCGTGCCCCTTGGATTTGATAGGACAAGGGAATTAATATATACCCCTTCCTTTTTTTTTACACGAGTCTCAACACCACCCTCTTTGTAGCTTAAACTTAACTAGCTAGAGCAACAATATGACACCATTCTCCCCACCCCTGATTAAGGTGTATAGTTCCAAATATACACCATGTGTTAAAAATGTTTACTGTATTTTTATGGTCATTGTTATGTTTTTTGTGTTTTTATTGTCTCATATATTCTTATATGTTATAACCCTGTATGCCAAGAAATATGATCATAATTCCACCAAGCTAGTCGAAATACCGTATATGCTAAGATTCCACAAAGATACTAAATATGAATAATCTTAAAATTCTTTCACATAATGTTAAGGGGTTTAATATCCCCCAGAAATGATCTATAGCACTTAGGAACTATAGGAGACTCCATTGTGATGTTGTGATGCTCCAGGAGACTCATTTTAAAAGAGGTCATGAACCCCGCTCTTCTTTTACGAAATTTGACCCAGCATATTTTGCATCAAACTCCACTAAGCACAATGGAGTATGTATACTGATTAATAAAAATGTTCCCTTCAAGATTAATTCAGTTATAAGAGACAGGGAGGGTAGGTACTTGATTCTTTCAGGGACTCTCCACCATAAACATATTACTATGGTTAATATATATGCGCCCAGTTCGGACTCCCCTAGTTTTTTCCACCACTTCCAGAAATAGCTTAATTTTCAGGGGGGGGGGATTTAATGTGGCACTAGATCCAACTATGGATTGCTCTATAGGAAAATTATCGGTCCCCAGTAAAAACCTCCACTTAATAAAATCACATCTATCTACCCTAGCAATCCATGATATATGGCGTTTAAGTCACAGGTCATACATTCAGAAATTTACCCCATCACATAGTCTGACCATGCCATGATTAGCTGCACTCTGAGCTTCCCGACACGGACACCCCTGCAACGCACTTGGAGGTTAGACTAAACACTTTTGCAGGACCCTAAAATTTGTGCCCAAGTGACTAACACATTGGAGGATTACTTTAAATTAAATGATACCCCTAACATCAACCCACAGCACCTGTGGAACATGCACAAGTGTGTTCTTCGAGGGGAATTGATAGCTTTAAAAGCAGCTAAAATAAAACAACAACATATCTACTTGCCTTCCCTGTTGATCGACCTAAATAAACTCCAAGAGACTCATAAAGCATTCCCCAAGGACCGCTCCCTACTAGACAGCCTCAAACATAAAAGACAACTTAATTGTTATCTAGGGACTGAAGCCAAAAGAAATGTGCTGTATCTTAAAAAGAAATGCTATGAGGGTGCCAATAAACAAGACAGCTTAGGAAAAAGACACTTAATAGATATATCATGCACATCAGAGATGATAAGGGTAAGAACTGGTACACCTCTGCAGACATAGCAGAACATTTTAGACAATACTATGAATCCCTATACAATCTGAACCAGACTTATTCCCCTCCCACAGACTATGCCATACAAAACTATATATCACAACTGAACCTCCCCAAGATTACAACAGAACAAAAAGACGTATTAAATGCACCATACTCAAAAGCAGAGATTCTAGGGGCAATTAAATCACTAAAAGGGGGGAAGTCTCCAGGTCCTGATGGCTTTAGCAACGATTACTATATCACCTTTAAAGACCTTTTGACACCCTACCTCCTACGTTATTTTCAAACCATAGAAGAAGATTGTTAATTCCCTCCCACAGGCCTACAAGCAAAAATAACCCTGATACCAAAACCAAACAAATTCAATATATATATTCCAAATTATAGGCCAATCTTGTTATAAAAATACTGATATAAAAATGTATGCAAAAATCTTAGCGAACCGAATAAATAGAATTCTACCCCAAATTATACATCAGGATCAGGTGGGATTTGTTCCCTTTCGTGAAGCTAAGGACAACACGGTGCACAATTTGCACCTGTTGTGGCATGCTAAGTCCCCAAAACATCCCCTCAATTTGGCTATCCATGGACACAGAGTTAAATTCCGTACAGATTTATGAGCGTCAATAAAAATATTGAATTTGTCTAGTTTTTGTGTGGGAGCAAAGGACAATCCTTTACTAAGCACTTGGATTTGTGATTGTCCTTTGTTCCCTTACAAAAACTAGACAAATTCAATATTTTTATTGACGCTCATAAATTTGTACGGAATTTAACTCTTAAAAAGTATTTTATAAAAAACTCAGGTGAAAGACAATTTATAAAAGACACTACACAACATGAAACAAATATAACACCAATAGAAACAGAACATAGAAGTTTCACAAAAGACGAAAAGAGATATCTTCACACAGACTTAAAAAAGAAAATCAAATTTTTATCCGAAAAATGAAAAGGGAAAATATATAGACACCTTTGAAAAAATGGTTATGGCTGATATTACTAACTTAAAACAAGATAATCATACAAAACAAAACCTTACCAGAAAACAGAGGACACTTATTTCAGAACTGTAAAAGAACAATGAGGTTATTATCAAACAGGCCGATAAAGGAGTAATTTTAGATAAACAAAAATATGATGAAATTATATTTAAGCTTCTAGATGATACTAGTACATATAAAAAGATGATTTCTAATCCTACAAAAGTTTACCATATTTTTTTCAAACATTACCTTTCAGAAGTCAAAGTATCGGGAATCATCACAGAAAGATAGTATAACTTTCTTTATTCAGAAAATCCTAAAATTCCAATAATCTATGCACTTCCCAACATACACAAATCTTTGGAAAATCCCCCGGAGCACCCTATTATATCAGGCATAAATTCACTCACAGCTAATTTATCAGCCTATATCCATGGATTCCTACAAAAACATGTAAAAAAAACTCACATCACACCTAAGAGATTCAACCAGTCTATTAAACATCTTAGAAAGTCTAAAGTGGGAATCAAATTATCTATTAGTGACCTATGACGTCTCCTCTCTTTACACTTCTATTAAACATAACAATGGAATAGAACCAGTGAAACATTTTCTCAATAAAGATGGAGACATGCCTTCCAAACAGATAGATTTCATCTTGGAAGGCATAAATTTCATTTTAACACATAATTATTTCCTCTATGAAGGAACTTTCTATGAACAAGCTTGCGGCACTGCGATGGGGACAAAATTTGCCCCCAGTTACGCAAACTTGTTCATGGGTCAGTGGGAGGAAGACTTCATGAATGACCATATATAAAGACAATTTTATAATTTATAAAAGATATATAGACTATCTATTTTTCGTCTGGAAAGGTACGGAAAATTATCTTATTTGTTGCCTTAAAGACATGAATATAAACGACAAAAATCTAACATTCACATATACCTACGATAAAAGACAGATACATTATCTAGATTTGGAAATCTCAATTGAAATTGAGAAAATTAATACAAAAACATATTTCAAAGATGTTGACGCTAATAATTATATACACTGGGACAGTTGCCATCTTAAAACTTGGAAACAAAAGGACAATTCCTCAGATTAAAAAGAAATTGCAGAGAGCAAACTGTATTTGAGCAGCAATCAAAAATACTTAAACAGAAATTCGTAGATAGAGGATACAATGGAAATAAAATTGAACAAGACATAGATGTAGCAAGAAAAATTAAAAGAACAGATTTGCTAAGCTACAAAACAAAAGAAACAGCAGGATTTGAAACTAAGAGAAGTGAGAAAATGAACATATAATTTATTATACAATATGGCGAAGATAAATCAGATTTAGAAAAAAAATATAAAAAAACATTGGAATATTTTAAGCTATGATCCAGATCTAGGTCCAAAATAACCAGATAAACCAAGATTCATCTACAGAAAGGCCAGAAACCTTAAAAGCAGACTAGCCCCCTGCATGAGAAAAAGTTATTGCAATAGAGGAGTAGAAAAAGGTATACTAGGGCATGAATTAAAAGGTTTTTTTTCCCTGCCATATATGCAAAGTCTGTAGATATTCCAAAAAGACCCACACATTTCAGTCTAATATTACTGGAAAAGAATATAAGATACAAAATACTATTAGATGTATGGACAAACTTGTAATATACCTGATAGAATGCAAAAAGTTCAACATCCAGTATACAGGTGAGACAGAAAGAATGGTAAGGGAGCGCCTAAGAGAACATATCCTCTCTATTGAAAATTCTGAAGAAAAAAGAAACCTAGAGCTTCCAGTACCAAAGCACTTTAGAATTTGCAATAATAGTGACCTTAAATATTTTCAATTCTCTGCTATAGAAAAAGTTAAAAAAAGACTGTAGAGGGGGTAATCAGACAAAAAAGCCTATTGCAAGCAGAAGCTAAGTGGATTTTCAAGTTGCAGACACTATACCCCAAGGGCCTGAATCTGGACTTCAACCTGAATAGTTATCTTAAAGACAGCTAGATTCCCTTTTATTGTTAGAGAAACCAGATCCCATCTAAGTATGAATAATATAAAATATAAAATTGTTAGAAAATATCCTCCTATGTATAACTTTCTGATAGTTACCACACAATCGCCTAGATTACGAGTTTTGTCGGTAAAAACTTGCGGAGCTAATGCTCCTTTTTTCCAGCGCACCCTTAAGCCAACGCTGGTATTACGAGTTTTCTGAATGGCTGCGTTAGCCTCAGAAAAGTGAGCGTTGAGCCAAATTTAGCTCCACTTCTACCCTCAATACCAGCGTTGCTTACGGTAGCGGTAAGCTGGAAAAAGGTGCTTGTGCACGATTTCCCCATAGGATACAATGGGGCTGAGCTGGCTGAAAAAAACCTAACACCTGCAAAAAAGCAGCGTTCAGCTCCTAACGCAGCCCCATTGTTTTCTATGGGGAAACACTTTCTAAGTCTACACCTAACACCCTAACATGAACCCCGAGTCTAAACACCCCTAACCTTACACTTATTAACCCCTAATCTGCCACCCCCGCTATCGCTGACACCTACATTATATTATTAACCCCTAATCTGCCGCTCCGGACACCGCCGCCACCTACATTATAGCTATGAACCCCTAATCTGCTGTCCCTAACATCGCCAACACCTATATTATATTTATTAACCCCTAATCTGTCCCCCCCCAACATCGCCACCACCTACCTACACTTATTAACCCCTAATCTGCCAACCGCACATAGCCGCCACTATAATAAATGTATTAACCCCTACACCGCCGCACTCCAGCCTCGCAAATACTATAATAAATTTTATTAACCCCTAATCTGCCCTCCCTAACATCGCCGCCACCTACCTACAATTATTAACCCCTAATCTGCCGACCCCAACGATGCCGCTACTACAGGGAGTGCAGAATTATTAGGCAAATTAGTATTTTGACCACATCATCCTCTTTATGCATGTTGTCTTACTCCAAGCTGTATAGGCTCGAAAGCCTACTACCAATTAAGCATATTAGGTGATGTGCATCTCTGTAATGAGAAGGGGTGTGGTCTAATGACATCAACACCCTATATCAGGTGTGCATAATTATTAGGCAACTTCCTTTCCTTTGGCAAAATGGGTCAAAAGAAGGACTTGACAGGCTCAGAAAAGTCAAAAATAATGAGATATCTTGCAGAGGGATGCAGCACTCTTAAAATTGCAAAGCTTCTGAAGCGTGATCATCGAACAATCAAGCGTTTCATTCAAAATAGTCAACAGGGTCGCAAGAAGCGTGTGGAAAAACCAAGGCGCAAAATAACTGCCCATGAACTGAGAAAAGTCAAGCGTGCAGCTGCCAAGATGCCACTTGCCACCAGTTTGGCCATATTTCAGAGCTGCAACATCACTGGAGTGCCCAAAAGCACAAGGTGTGCAATACTCAGAGACATGGCCAAGGTAAGAAAGGCTGAAAGACGACCACCACTGAACAAGACACACAAGCTGAAACGTCAAGACTGGGCCAAGAAATATCTCAAGTCTGATTTTTCTAAGGTTTTATGGACTGATGAAATGAGAGTGAGTCTTGATGGGCCAGATGGATGGGCCCGTGGCTGGATTGGTAAAGGGCAGAGAGCTCCAGTCCGACTCATACGCCAGCAAGGTGGAGGTGGAGTACTGGTTTGGGCTGGTATCATCAAAGATGAGCTTGTGGGGCCTTTTCGGGTTGAGGATGGAGTCAAGCTCAACTCCCAGTCCTACTGCCAGTTTCTGGAAGACACCTTCTTCAAGCAGTGGTACAGGAAGAAGTCTGCATCCTTCAAGAAAAACATGATTTTCATGCAGGACAATGCTCCATCATACGCGTCCAAGTACTCCACAGCGTGGCTGGCAAGAAAGGGTATAAAAGAAGAAAATCTAATGACATGGCCTCCTTGTTCACCTGATCTGAACCCCATTGAGAACCTGTGGTCCATCATCAAATGTGTGATTTACAAGGAGGGTAAACAGTACACCTCTCTGAACAGTGTCTGGGAGGCTGTGGTTGCTGCTGCACGCAATGTTGATGGTGAACAGATCAAAACACTGACAGAATCCATGGATGGCAGGCTTTTGAGTGTCCTTGCAAAGAAAGGTGGCTATATTGGTCACTGATTTGTTTTTGTTTTGTTTTTGAATGTCAGAAATATATATTTGTGAATGTTGAGATGTTATATTGGTTTCACTGGTAAAAATAAATAATTGAAATGGGTATATATTTGTTTTTTGTTAAGTTGCCTAATAATTATGCACAGTAATAGTCACCTGCACACACAGATATCCCCCTAAAATAGCTATAACTAAAAACAAACTAAAAACTACTTCCAAAACTATTCAGCTTTGATATTAATGAGTTTTTTGGGTTCATTGAGAACATGGTTGTTGTTCAATAATAAAATTAATCCTCAAAAATACAACTTGCCTAATAATTCTGCACTCCCTGTATAATAAAGTTATTAACCCCTAAACCTAAGTCTAACCCTAACCCTAACACCCCCCTAAATTAAATATAATTTAAATAAATCTAAATAAATTTACTATAATTAAATAAATTATATTATTTTATTTAAAAATAAATACCTATAAAATAAACCCTAATATAGCTACAATATGACTATTAGTTACATTGTAGCTATTTTAGGATTTATATTTATTTTACAGGCAACTTTGTATTTATTTTAACTAGGTACAATAGCTATTAAATAGTTAATAGTTATTTAATAGCTACCTAGTTAAAATAATTACAAAATTATCTGTAAAATAAATCCTAACCTAAGTTACAAATACACCTAACACTACACTATCAATAAATTAATTAAATAAATTACCTAAAATGATCTAAACTAAAATACAATTAAATAAACTAAACTATATTACCAAAATAAACAAACACTAAATTACAAAAAATAAAAAAAATTACAAGAATTTTAATCTAATTACACCTAATCTAAGCCCCCTAATAAAATAAAAAAGCCCCCCAAAATAATAAAATTCCCTACCCTATACTAAATTACAAAAGTAATCAGCTCTTTTACCAGCCCTTAAAATGGCTTTTTGCTGGGCATTGCCCCAAAGTAATCAGCAACAATTTATTGGAATCAGTACTTTTAGTTGTCTGTCTTAAATATTCTTAGGCATTAATACATGGAGACAATACATTTTCTTTTTGACGTATTTTAGCAAAAGACTTCATTTTTAGTTTAAATAGGTATTGGAAGCAATATTTTTCCCTTTCTAAAAGACATACTCATATAGGTTTAAGCATTCATTTGCGCTTTTTCTCCTACCAATTCTCTTTTCTCTCCACCACAAATTGATATTTAAAGGGGGGATATCAAAGGAGATTTAGCTTACCTTTAAAATTAGCAGCGCAAGAAAGATTTACCCAATTGCTTCTACATCATGCTTACATTGCCTATTCTTCTGCATAACAATTATATCCTTCAGATACAGCGGCTATTTGGGTCATTCATCTGGAATAAACATCCCCCTAGGATTAACAAACATTCTGTGTTTTGTTATACCTTACAGGGGAGTCTAGGCGTCCCAGACGTTGATTATTATTGTAGATCCATATTTCTCCAAAGAATTCTTGACTGGAGAACTCATAGAGCCCATAAGAGATGGATCTCCTTAGAGGAGAGTCTGAATCTAGGAGTACACCTTCCCTTTATTTGCTGGAAGCAAAACTTCCGTACTACCTACGGCCAGATCAGTAACCCACTTACACGGGAAACACTCAAAATCTGGGATTACACTACTAAACTAAACCCCTATTTGCCTTCATGCCCTGGCCCCCTGACTTTACTTATATATAACAGTGAATTCTCTTTATTATCACTCTCTAGAAGCCGGACGACAGATAGCACTATAGATGTGGTCTCAGTTACACACCTTATTTCCAATGAGCAGCTGTGCTCTCAAGACCAGTTGGTGGAAAGGGGCTATTCCTGGGCTTCCAGTTGGTTCTCATACAGGAGGGTGCACTATTATACTACAACTCATAGACACTATTTGAACATGTCCCGACCACTGACTCTAATTGAAAAGTTGTTTCCCCCCCCCCCCAAATAAGACATAGGCCTCTATTTATGAAAGTCTGGTGGACCTGATCCGACAGTGTGGATCAGGTCCGCCAGACCTCGCTGAATACGGCGAGCAATACGCTCGCCGTATTAAGCATTGCACCAGCAGCTCACAAGAGCTGCTGGTGCAGGGCCGCCCCCTGCAGACTCGCGGCCAAAGGGCCGCCAGCAAGGGGGTGTCAATCAACCCGATCGTACTCAATCGGGTTGATTTTCGGCGATGTCTGTCAACCTGCTCAGAGCAGGCGGACAGGTTATGGATCAGCTGTCTTTGTGACCGCTGCTTCATAATTGCTGTCCATTCGGAGCTTGATAAATATGCCCCATAGTCTCTCTCATATATACAATATCATTACACAATTACTGCCAGGTAATATGCCATGCTCCATTAGGACTTGGGAGGTAGAGCTAGGGGTAATTATTACACATCTACCAGCATCTTTCAAAACACTAAATCCAGTTCCTCTTCAGTTTCTATTAGAGAATTGAACTATAAAATCCTACATTGCTGGTACCTGACTCCCAGGAGGCTCCATAAATTATTTCCTAAAACCAGCAATTGCTATTGGAGATGTGGACATGTGGGTAGTGGTATGGATCACATGTGGTGGTGGTGCTCTCAGTTGAACACCATGTGGAGAAATATAATTGCAGAAATAGTGGGTATTTTTCAGACAGTTCTTCCAGTGGACTCTTTGGTTTGGCTGCTCAATAAATCAAATAGGCTTCCCCAAACACATTTCAGACCCATACTGAAAATTATGATAAATAGTGTAAAGGTTTTAGTGGCTCAGAATCGGAGGTCCCCTGGGATCCCATCAATAAAGTTGTGGGATAAAAAGGTCACAGACCTAATTGAATTAGAGGAGTATGGTTCCTATTCTTCAGGTAATAGAGATAACTTTATTGAGTTGCAGAGTACATGGGAACAATATCTTAAAAACCTATCCGATTAGGCCTTTACCATGACTAATACTTAAACTTTACTTATATCCTAGCTTGACCTGGCTATAGGCAGAAACCATATCTGCCCAAACTTCAAGGCATAATATTACGGGTAATGTTTATAGATAATGAGACTAACATGTTTTGTTTGACTTATATAGTTAAAAAGGTTGAACATAGAATCCACTGCATATATTTAATCACATTAGTAATAACTCCACATGCTTATAATTGTGGTCTATCAAAATTTCATGTGATTCACGTGTTCGTACTAATTGTATATTGAAAGTATAAATAACTTTTGTGATATTGTATGATTCTTAAAGAAGTATCCAGCACTTCAAACCCAGACGGAGAACAGTCACAAGTACCTGCCAAACTTGTGGTTTTGTCTGTTCCTGTTATGAAACAATAAAATTGAAGATTTGAAGGAGGACTCTCTGTTTGCTGTACTTTATTGTATGATTCTTGTCTGTTGGATTCTCAATAAAAAATAAAAATAATAAAAAAAGAAGAAGCAGGGAGCATGGGATAGCCTGTTTAAGGGCGCTCCAGAGGATAATCCTGTCTGTAATGCTGATAATCATTAAAAAAAAAAACTAAAAGAAGTCCCTGCCAAGTCTGATATGACCTTCCTTTATTAGCTACATTATCTTTCGTCACTATCTCCTCTCTCTTTTTCTCTCCTTGCTCTATCACTTTGTTCTCTTTTTTTTCTGCCCCTTGTTTCTTTTTTCTCCTTTTCTCTCTCCCCCTCCCTTCTCACACTTTCTATTCACTATCTCTCTGTCTCTCTCTTTACTCTTCAATCTTTCTTTTCATACCCTTATCTCTCTGTGCCTATCTACAGTATATTCTATAAACACTCCTCTCCTTCTATCTGTTTTCCTCCACTCTCTTACCTTCCCTCTTTTCAATCTCCCATCTCTCTCTCCCTTTCTCTGCCCTCTCTTTTCCCACCCCCCCTCTCTTCTTTTTTTGGGGGGGCACCCGGAATAACAATTGCAAGCAGCCCCCTGAAAAAAATTATGCTTCCAAAATCCCTTGATATCGATTCCGCACAACAGCCCCCTAAAAAGAGGCCGCAATGCTTTCACTATTCTCTTCCTCTCTCCTTCTCCTTTTCCCTTTTTACTCTCTCTCGTCTCTCCCCATTATATTCTTTCTCTGCCTCTCTACTGCCCTCTCCTATTTATGTCTTTGTAAACTATCTTTCCATTCACTCCTCCTTTCTCTTTCTCTACTCTCTCCTTTTCTCTATTTTCTGTCTTTCTTTATTTCCCTCTTCACTTTCTCTCCCCTCTCCTATTCTCACTTTTATATTTCCTTTCATTTTTCTCTCTCTTTACTCTCTTCTTTCTCTCACTCCTCTATTCATTTTTGCCTCTATTTTCTTTCTTGTAATTCTGTCCATTCTCTCTACCTTATTTTCTCTATATATCTTTCACTGTTCTTTTTCCTCTCTCTTCATTCTCCTTCTTTCCCTAATCTCCATTCTATTTCACCTCTTGCTTTATCGTTTCTTTACTCTCTCTATTCTCTCTTTCTACTTTTTCACTCTACTCTTTTAGTGGAATCCAGAGCATATTCATATTTATTTGGTTAATTTTTGCATTTTGTTTTGAGTTGAGGGGCCTCATATTTGAGCCTTTCCTAAGGCTTCTTTAACTCAAGAGCCGCCTCTTTCTCCACCCATTGCGATGTATAATAGAACACCTCTCAGCGATGCTGCCTTTAAACAGTAATGTCAACACTTTTTAATATTTTGCCGGCATTCTCAACATCGCTTTGGATCCCTTTTGAATATATATCACCAGCATTTTCGATCACCAGAGCCTCCGAGAGAATAATATACTGAGTAACAAAAAGTTTAAGGGCTAATTCTTGCCCTTCACCTCACCTTAGAAAATGTGACTTGAAAGGATAATACATGAGACTTAGACAACATTGATGTGCTAATGAGCTTTACACCAAGCAAGATGATGAATTTGCATGTAGATTACAGTACTGAGGATATAAAAATGAAGCTTTCTAATAGAATTAGCAGAAATGTAAAGGCAGCATTTGATCTAGGAAGCGAGTTAGTGTCATTAAAGGTCTAACATTTTCCATAGCTCACAGTCCACATTATCATATTTTCTAAATTCTAATTGATTCATACACATTTTGCACTTGGTTTGAAGTTGGCATTGCAACTTTATGCCAGGTCTAAGAGGAGCAAGGAAAAGCTGTTAGTTCTGGCATATCAATAGATCACAGAAAATGATTTTGTTCTTTGCTTAGAAATTAATAGGAGCTATGATTACGTTGATCTGTCAATATGATGGTTCCATTTTTACAGTATAATCTTTATTGCCCTCAAATGGACAGTGAACACTTTGAAAATACAGTCACTTCTGTCTTGTAATAGAATAGAATAGCATATTTTTTTGCTGCAATTGTTTTTTAAGGCCAAACTCGCCTCACCACTTGCCTTATTTGGAGGAACCAAATCTGAGTTTGAATCTGCAGAAAACATATTTGTCCAAGGTAATTATGTTGGTATAAAGGGCATTGTTATGCAGTTATCAGTTAAAGTAAATTAGGGGGAAATATGTAGAAGGGTTAACCTTAAAAAGTCTGCTTTTCAAGTTCTGAGGATTAGAAAATCCATTACTTTCAGAGCTAAATTACATGAAAAGGGGACAAAATAAATGCAAAAACATTGCAATGTTGTTTTAATATATGTGTTATATATCCTAGGTTACAATATTATTCATTTCTATCTCTGCAGTAACCTCTAATGTGTTATATATTTATGTAACAATATTTTTGATTAATGGAATTATGAATATTAATAATTAATAGCAGGGCGGAGCTAGCTGCCTAAGGGAATGGTCGCTTCTTTACAGAGCTCCCGTGTCTGGACCTAATATATGGGGCTTACTTGCTTGTCCTACAGCTTAATATTACTCAGAGACAGACCTCAAATTATGTGCTTCTTAGGAATGTGTCCGGGAGCAAAACAGCTTTAACTAATCTGACTTACTACATGTCAAAACAAACCCATGGCAATTCAGCTGACTGAGACACCCAAGATGGCGCTGACCTTGTGGGGTGAGGAACTCATGGCCATGGTAAATGTTCATTTCTCTAACCTGTCGACGGCGCTTGCAGTTGCATCTGGGCGAGATTTGCCAGCCAGGCTTGAGTTGGGCCACCAGGAGAAGCCGCTGAGCTCTACAGATGATGGTCCCCACAATTGCCTTGCACCGTGTGTTCCAGAGGCGGGCTGTCTCGGAGTGATTTCTATACAGAAGGATAAGCTCTTACCTTTGTGGCACACACAGATCCTGGACACCGCAGTTGTTTCTTCGAGCGCTGAGGTGGCCCACTGCATGTCACAGCATACTGAATCACTAACTCCTGCCGGGTGCCCTAGAAATGGAAAGTTCTGCTTATCTTCTTCCTCCCCTTTGGTTTGGGAGTCCCGCGGTGCTGCGGTCCCATCAAATAGAGAGGATTCTTTTGTGCTACTATACCGTGGCCTTAGTCTGCATCTGCTGGAGTGGGGAGGAAGATTCAGCCTTGCCCGAGGCATCCTTTCTAATCCTGGGTCCTGGAGTACGGATCCTACCGAAAAATGCGCTAATGAGGTAGACTGGCTCATGGCAATACCTACTACACTACTTCGTCTCAAATCTGGCATCGGTTAATTATTAAATATACTTATTTTCCCCTAGTTTTTACCATGCTTCTCACTTCAAATTGTGGAATGACAGTCTTATCTTATAGACTTGAAGAAGCTTGTACAGGACAATTTGTTTTCATTACAGGTCCATAAGTTGTTGAGTATATGGGACTTTGCTGATGGTCAATAATTATCAAATGTTACCCAAATTAATACTCTTTTGTTTTTGTATGTCAGATCCTATACATGTTTTCATTTTCATTTCTCTGAGCTATGTGTTCTGTTCACATGTCTCCTGTCACCTCCTATTAGCATTTATATAGAAGCTCAATAGCTACCCACATACCAGTTATATTCTGCCCTTTGCTCTAATCTCCCACAAGCCTGTTTTTAACATCATTATCTGCATGTTTACAGTTACAGTTCTTTTATGTTTCTTATCTTAAAGGCCAATTTCTTTATGTCATTTGGTGTATGGTTAAGTGATTTTTCTACTGTCCTAGCTTTTGTCTCACTAACCTATACAGGGGATGCTTGCGTATTTGCTGAACTCTAGAGGTATTATCATAGAAGATATGTAATGTACTTAACTGCCTATTAGACCCTTATATCTACTGCTGCAGGGCATAGGGCCCGTGTCCTGTTGCAGACTTCATTTTAATGTCACTATGTTTTGAATAGGTGGAGATTACCACCTAACAACCAGTCGCTCCCCATAAAGCTATGTGCTTGGCTTAGAAATGACTGATTAGATGGTTATTACCCCTTGCTTAATCTTATTGTTTTGTAAAAGCCTCGTGAGGTGCACATACTAATTAAATCTATAAATGCTGTATGACTGCTCTACCTACATATCTTGACCTGGTAGCAGTTGGGCTATTATAGTGACTATGTAGATTTCCATGTCACAGCTTGTGGAGTTTAGTCTTCACAACACTAGTGCTTTTATGGCTTTATTTTACACATCGTTCAGTATTTTGAGTTGACTGCAATTACAGGGTATACCCCACATACCACAATTACTGGGTAAGACATGATTAACGTTAAGTACCTATGAAAAGAGGAGCTCCGGTTAAACATACATAATGACCTCCGTACCCCCCCATATTATAGTACTCAGGATAGGCTGGATTCATCCTGAGTCTTTAAAGCGGTTTCTCTCGTAACAAAACCGCAATTAACCTATGGTCTTAATATTTATATCTCTACGTATTATATATAAGCAATATTGTGTTCACAAAAATTCAGCTATTCCAATAATTGTATTATCTAGAACTAATATTGTAAAAAGTTTGCATTTTCATATAAGAGATAATAGTTGGTGTTAACAATGTAATATTTTTTTTTTTACTTCTTCATGGTTTCTCTATCTTAGAGCTTATTGCTAATTTACTATATCTTCATATGTTATAGAATATATATGTATTATGTGAGCTTTATTTCTAATTGTTGCAAATCAAAGAAAAAGATTTGAAAATGTGAGGTTCACTCTATACACACTTTCAACTATCCTGTGATGTAATCAGTATGGTTGTATAATACTTCTCTCAAGACATCTGATGTGATTCTTATTTCTGTGTAATTGCAGTGGTTGATGTTTTGTTTATATTTTATTGTATATCAAACCTCAATAAAAAAATTATTTAAAAAAAAAAAATTAATAGCAGTATAAAATTATTGTCAGCGATATCTCCAATTAATATAGCAGAATCTTGCCAATACACTCCAGTGACGTGTTAAATCTCTCTAGTGTACCCCAAAATAACAGTATTGAGATATTTATAAACTTGACAATAAAATTATTATCAAAAATCAATACTTAATCTCCAATTAAATTAATTCCTATAGAGATATTTAGATTAATTACTATTCAATAGATATTGTCTATTATACCATGAATGGACGAAATACTTCAATAAATTAACCTTAACTCAAAATGAATTAAAGGTACCTCAGTATTATGGGCACATTATTTCTACAAATTAACCTTAACTCAAAATGAATCGCTTATTAAATATCACACATGATTTATACTAGAACAATTTATAACATTAATCCAAGGCCAAAATATGGATTAATGATTTAACAACACTTGATAAACAAATATATCCCAATGCTATAATAAGAATCTTAGCTCATATTCAATAAGTCTAATGGAATTTGCGGGAGATTATTATTCAACAACTAGCCAAAAATAGCCTTATATAACTTCAAATAAATCAACCAGAGAAATGTATATATATTATCAACACAAATAGCCAATGTATGTGCAATTCTTAAGAGATTTCACAGTAAATAAGAAAATAAATTTTAAGTATAGACTGCAAAACCCCTCTTTCTAATAATAAAGTTACTTAGCACTAATATAATTAATTATGGACTTCACATGTCTCTGAAATATAAATTATAACTAGAAATTACACCTTTAAATACAGCTTCAATTAAACTACTGCTATAGAGACTACCTTTGAATTTAAATATTAAAATATAATTAACAATTGCTTATATTTTACCAGCTCCAATGAGAGTTCAATCTCTCAGATAACCCTATTGTCATACGTGGGGAAATATTGCACCAATTTTAGAAGATAATTAAGCCCAATAAACTCTTATCAGAAAGAGGGTCCCAACAGGATTTGTTTTGCAGATGACTGTGTACGCATAGTCTTGTCCCTCTGTAAAAATGGCAGTTTTGCAGGATTGCAACAAGGAGAACAGGTAAGGCTTAATTGGTAAGTCACCAGAAAACAGCAGCAAGGTGGCCACTGTCTTCCATGAGCAGAGTTTATATCAGTGATAAACTTCTCTCCCCATTTCTTGAATCATTCAATAGAACTTGTGTATGCCCTTAACTCTCATTGGCTACTGGGAAATGTAGCTTTCCTAACAGCCAAACCTTTTGGCAGTAGTACTGGTTTTCGCCCATCGGGGGAAGACGACAACAGGAATGGGAATAAGACATTTACATTTTTAAAATATTCTGTTTCTCAATTACAGGTATATATATATATATATATATATATATATATATATATATATATATATATATATATATATACATAGATAGATAGATAGATAGATATTTGGTTCGTAGGTGTATGCACTCTCACCATCTGTCATCAACTGCCCGGGTGCTATAAAAATATGTCCATAGTTTCAACAATTGAATAAGCACTCTCTGGACTTTAGCCGTCTGTGTAAATAAAGAATTTTATTAGTGACGTTTCAGGACACCAAACAGTTTAGAAGAACATCAGATCACAACCAAGGAATTAGAAAGGACCTCCACAAAAAGGAAGAATCTCAATGCAGACGATTTCCAACATCCCATGGAAAAAAGAAAAGTCATAGAGGAAAGAGGGGCGGAAGGAGAATAAGTACCAATAAGAAAAAAACAGAAACCAGAAGTTCGGATAAGAAAGATACCACTAAAGGGATTTTTAATCTGAGTACCATTGCTCTAACAGAGAAAGAAAATTCGGTTTTGAGTTATGGGCTCTCCTTTGCCCCCTCCAAAAGCCTCAACAAATTCGATACATTTGTTAATGTTAAACAGTTTATCAGGAAACTGACGCTCAAACGACATTTTATGAAATCTCCCCTCGAACAGAACAATAGATCTTTGGAACCAAGATCAAGTACACCACCTGGTCTAGACCCATACCAATATTCTGACCTCAAACCAAGGTCATCATTTTATCCTATTCAGAGCAAGGGCAATGCTATAGAAGCCTTTGAGACCATAGTATGCAGCGATCTAAAGAACATCAGCCAAAACCATTTGAATAAGCACAAACACAACCTTACGAAAAGTCAAGTGCAAACCATAAGAACATTAGAGAAGAATAAAGACTTGGTGATCAAACCCGCAGATAAAGGTGGCGGGATTGTAGTCCTTAACAAAGAGGACTACAGTACAGAATGCAGAAGGATTTAATCCGACAAAGAGACGTACGAGGTCCTGAGAAATAATCCCGTAGGAGGATATAAGGAGGAACTAGAAGGTATACTAGGGGAGGCACACGACAACGGAATTCTTAACACCAAAGAATATAGGTACATTAACATCAAATTCCCAATTACCCCTGTCTTCTATTACCTCCCTAAAATATACAAGACACTCATCAACCCCCCGGGAAGACCCATAATATCAGGAATCGGGTCATTAACTAGTAATTTGTCAGAGTATCTAGACAGGAATCTACAGAAATATGTGCTACAACTACCATCTTACATAAGAGATTCCACTCAAGTATTAAACATATTGGAGAACATAGAATGGATGGGAGAGTATCTACTAGTCACCTGTGACGTCACCTCCCTGTACACCAGTATACCGCATGAAGGAGGTCGGGAGGCGATAGAATATTTTCTAGAGAAAGATGACACAGTACCGGAACTTCAGAAGAGATTTATCATGGAGGGAATCAGCTATATTCTGACACATAACTACTTTAACCACGATGGGAAGTTTTACAGACAGCTGTGCGGTACAGCTATGGGGACCAGGTTCGCGCCGAGCTATGCTAATCTCTACATGGGCAAGTGGGAACATATATTTTAGGAGTCCTGCCCAGCCGGCGCGGACCTGGTCGCCTATCACAGGTACATAGATGACATCCTTATGATATGGAAAGGCTCCAAGGAAGATCTGGAGCATACAATCAGTGTCATGAATGATAACATCTGCAATTTAAGATTCACACATGAGATAAGTAGTACGGAAATCAACTTTTTGGATTTGAAAATAACAGTAAAAGATGGGAAACTCAAGACCTCCACATACTTTAAACCTGTGGATTGTAACAATTACATCCACAGTGACAGCTGCCATCATGTAAGATGGAAGGAGAACATACCCAAGGGGCAGTTACTGAGACTGAAAAAGAACTGCTCAGACCCAACCCTATGGGAAACACAGGCGGAAGAACTCAAGTCAAGATTCCTAGAAAGAGGATACGAAGAAGATAAAATAAATAAGGACATAGAAGAAGTGAGGAGAAGAGATCGCAAGGAATTACTCAAATATAAGAACAAGAAAAATGTGATTGAAAATAACACTAGCTCTATAGATGTCGCATTCATCACTCAGTATAGTGAGAATAGGCGAACTATAGAGAGAATCATAAAGAGACATTGGCATATACTCAAAAACGATGATATTATAGGAGAGACACTCATGGGTAAACCTACATTCATATATAGGAAATCCAACAACCTAAAGACCATACTGTCTCCAAGTATTCCACATCTAGGGACAGCAGAAGAGAGAGATGTATCAGGCAAACACATTAAGGGTTTCTTTCCGTGCCCTAGCTGCAAGGCATGTAAGAGAGGCCTGAAGATAAAACACTTTTTCTCCCACTATTCAAACAAGAAACATGTTATTAAGGATCTGATTAGATGCAGCAATAAGGGAGTTATCTACATAGTGCAGTGCAGCTGCGGTCTCCAGTATGTTGGTCAGACATCTAGGTGCCTGAAAGATAGGATTCGGGAACACCTATTACAAATTGAACACGGCAGCACAGAGACTGCGTTATACAGGCATTTTGCACTCCAACATAAAGGCAATATGAAAGACCTCAGCTTCTACGGGATCCAAATAATTAAACCGAATTGGAGGGGAGGAGATTATGAAAAGCAACTCCTGATATCAGAGTCGAGATGGATCTTTGAATTAGATTGTCTCTTTCCCAAAGGTCTAAATAATAAGGAAGACCTTGCCCATTTATTGAATTTAAAATAATGGGTATTCTGAGACCATTAACATGATGAGCCACATACAGAACTTATATAAAACACACAGTGTGATCTGTAATCTACCAAAAGTCCCATACATAGGGCAATTTGGGAAACATCAAAATTCCCTAGATTTGAGATCTTGAGGGTAGAGACACATCTAAGATCTCACTAGGGTACTCTACTTAAACAAACGTACTGCCACAAATAGTGGACAACAAAGACTAATGTAGGTACATCATGGAATAAGTGTGGCCCAGAAATTAAGACTATGATCCATACAGACATAACGAATGGACTACATTTTGTGAGTGACTTATGTCACCCAAAAGGAGGCAATAGAGTAAGCACACTATATAAGGTTTTAGCACAAAGTCTTTAACTAGTCTAGTACTATACTATTTCCAAATCTGATAAGATCCAATCTCCATGCCTTCATGTTTTTTTAGTATCCCCTACCAACCATATAAGTCATATAATTAATTTCATATAAATCTAACATTACACTATTCCATATTCTGACAGAGCTTAAACAGTATCCCTATATCTCCATACACATGCTTCTTACTAATGCTTCGTATTAATGCCTCGTTTATTCTCCTATGTATTTTGAAAATGTAACTAAAGGTGGGGTGATAGAATAGAAGAAGGAGATCCACACAGGTTTCAAAAGCGTTTTATTGTTTTAAAAGTTTTCCATGGATTATACATGTTAACATGCAAGTATGTGATAAGTTCCGCCGCTGATTCTAGATATTTAAACACCAACTTACACACTGTATATACAATATATTTCATAATTATGGACACAAGGAATATTTCCAAACAACATCCATTAGAACTACTCTCTTACAGCTTAGGCTGTTTATCGGATGATGTTCAATGCGGAGAAACCCCTGGGTAATGACACACTGGAACCCAACTTCCGGTTTCACGTACCTTGACTTCCGGTTTGGCGTATTGATCCCGAAACCGGAAGTGGAAAACACAGGTAAACATCCGGTTTAGCGCAACACTAGATGAGACCGAGAGGGGCTTATATGGTGGATAATAACCACAAAGAGGTCTTTAGATGGTAAAAACAAACAATAAGCAGATTGAATAAACTAGCGCTAACATCACAAATAGCCTTTATAACACCAGAGACACTATATCCGGGTTCAAACTGACACTTCTGGTAAAGTACTTCCTATGTCAATAGTTATTTTTATCAATAGATATATAAGACCGTGCTCACCTAACCATATACTAGTCTTGCGAAAGGTCCTAACTGAGGGCCGAAACGCGTTGGCAACTATATGGTGAGCTATATTTCTTGATTCATTTATACTTAAACAATATTATACTATGTCATTTTTTTCTGTTCTTAGGTTTTGAGGATTTCCCAGCTTCTATTTTTATTTTTATTTTATTTTTTCACATTGGTATTTTAATTTTTTCTTTGGCTTGTCCTCAAGGTTTGGAACTGTTTTTTACTTATTGGACTAATTGGAGGATTTGAACTGTTTATTGGAACTATTAACTTTCACTATATGCTTTGGACACACTTTTTTCCATCAGGATCACCATAATGTCACCACCATCTGATGTTTATGGACAATAGTTTGTGTTATCTTATTTTTGATTAGGACACTGTTATGTATATACATATGTTTACCCATCTGTAACGTTCTACACTTGACACATTTTGTAACTCTTTTTGTTCTTACACTTTTTTGTCACATACCATTTTTCACACACCACTCACTGTGTGATTTGTTAACCAGTTCTTTTGTGTCAACTTTTTTTATATATTTTTTGATCAACACTAGCTTGTGTACACACTAGTTCCTTTTTTGATCACCCTCTCTCATTTTTTTTTTTTTTTTCACATGTGAATTATATGTTTTGTTGCTTTTCTATTTGTTAATACTGTATCTACTATACTGGTAGACACTAATCTACCAATTTTTGTATCACCCATTTGGATAGACTCAATCCCTGTGGAGTAGAGGGTAGTTAAGTCTAACAAACATCTACCACTCTCTGTACACCACTCTCATACCCATAATAATATAACGTTACTGCTACTATTAGATCTGGGACATTTTGCCCCTGTAGGGACAAATTTCCCCTATCATTATTTTATATTGTTTTTAAGCTTATATGTTTTTATATACCTTGGATCCGTGTTTAGCTATTTAATTTTATGTCTGTATTAAAATTGTGATTATAACTTTTATCCACATTTTATAAGTATTATAGTCTCTGCAGTTAATCATAGGAATTTAGCCCTCATTTAAGGGTTCTATCTATATCAGTGTGAACACATTCTTCACACACACACCAGACCTTGACTTTACTGGCGCTCTTGTCTAAACCCATATCCAACAGTATTTATTCTTGTGGGCAGTGGGGGCCCACCCTAGACAGGAGCTATTGGTCCTTTAAGCGCTGTGAGTGCAATACTTCTCTGAGGACACCAAACAGTCCCTTCCTCTGACAAACAACAACTCAAAAATGGCAAACTTATAAAGGTGAACAGAACCCTCCCCTGTGTGTTGAACCAATCAGTGCAAGTAATGTGTAAAGAGAAAGAGCGGAGAAACAAACCCCCTGATAGGATCATAATCAAGGTAGAAACAACCTGATAGGCTGAAGCTGGTGCAGTTGTATAGAACATGAGTGCATATGAGTAATAAGAAGTGAAATATGTGAAGGAAAGTACCCCCCTTGGACCGCAGGAGACATCTATCTATAGGAATCATATATGAGTGTGAGCAATATTGCAGTAGTTATACGAGTAGTATAAAAATACACAACAAAATTGACCAATAGGGCAGCCTCATGCAAAGCACTCCCTCCAGCCAGCCAATGAGGTCAGGCAAACTGTAAAGCTGTCATAGACTCCACCTTCCTGTGTATACAACGTGTCAGCTGTGATTGTAAAAACCAAAACATCAAGGCGGTATAAAAACATCTACATAGTGTAATAAACATCTACATACTGTAATAAAGTGCTTAAACATTATTAGTGTAAAGCTATATGTTGTGTGGCATATAATCATTCCTAAAACAATCTTTAATCATTAATACGCCGACAGCAGTCTCACCTGCATATAGAAGATTTTAAAAGGTTTTAATCATACTTAACCATCCGACCGGACGTAACCTTGCCAACCAGAAAGATTTGCCTGAGATCAGTAATTGCAGCTATACGGAGCCAACAGACTGTATACATCAATCCTCGCCCCAGGAGGCTCACCCTCCAATCAAATGAGGGTGCTGCGCCACACACCACCAATACGTCAAACAACACCAGTGATAGAATAGTATCAGGCTAATGATGCCCTCCCATTGAATTGGAAGACGGCCACCCCATCTCAATAAGACTGCCGCAACCAGCGGCACTTCAAGTAGCTGTGAAAAAAAAGACCATCAGCTCTGATGGTGTATATACAATGGATCAGATGTATCAGTGTTCAATCACTTACCCCCTGAAGCAAAACAAGAACCGATGTTAGCACATAGCCGATCCTCAACCAATAGGCTGCTAGTGTTGAGCCACACACCACCTCATGTACGTCAAGCTAAACCAATCCTCACACAATAACGGCTTAAAGGGCTCTCAGGTATATCTACTAAGTAAGCGCCTCATAAAGCCGCAACTGCACAAATGTTAATTACTAGTCAGCTGCAAAAAAACAAGAACAGTAGTGTTAGCACATAGCCGATCCTCATCCAATAGGCTGCTAGTGTTGAGCCACACACCACCTCACATGCGTCAAGCTAAACCAGTCCTCACACTATAACGTCTTAAAGGGCTCTCAGGTATATCTACTAAGTAAGCGTCTCGTAAAGCCGCAACTGCACAAATGTTAATTACTAGTCAGCTGCAAAAAAACATCCACACCAAATAATGTGCAAAAGACTATCACCTTTCTTTGCAGGCTATATAATGTCAGTGGCTATAGGTATCCTTTCTATTGAGATGCAGATATTCTATGAAGATTATCAATTTGAACTTAGCAATATAAAAACATGTAGTGTGAAAGACCTCATGCTATTGGCCCCTAATCATATCAATCAGTAAATAAATACTTCAACAACCTTCACACAAATCTAATCTGTTAAGCAGCCAAAAGATATATACAAAAGATATATACAAAAATAGAGTTGGGCATCAAAAGACAAAGCTGCCCAAAAAAATCAAATTTGAAAAATATCTTTAAAAATATACCTTCGGAGCACAAAAATAAAGACAACTAATATAGATAACCCTACACACATAAAAATATAATAAAATAAAAAACCCGAGTCAATGTTGACAGTTCAAAGTGCCTATGGCTGAAAAATAAAAATTTACCAATACTGCGTGTTTAATTGCTCTCCACCTAGTCACCAGCGGGCCAAGGGAAAAAATTAAAAACATAGGTTAAAAACAGAAATATGAGTCAATCTGGTAATTCTGGTATATAGAGGAACATAAGAGAATTTCAGAAAGAGAAGTATAAATACCACCAACAGAGAGAGGGTAGACATAAATATTGTAACAAGTAGATTTGGTAAGCATAAATTAACAGTGGGAGGGCTCATCATCTTATGGCCCCCCTGTTCTGTTTTTCCATTGTTGATGGCCGATCTAATGCTATACCGGTGGTTGGCCATCCTAGTCCTGGCGTCATCGGTGGTCTTTCCGGTATAGTATTTGCCAAAAGGACAATTTAAGAGGTATACAATATGTGTATTTGTGCAGGTCACAGCATGCTTGATTTTGTATTTCTTTCTTCGTTCAGGGTGCTGGAAGTATGTACCAGTAATCATTGCATTACATGTGACATACCCTAGGCAGCTATAGCAACCTGCTTTCCTCCCAAGCCAGGTGGTTGATACATTATCAGCTAGATCGGTTTTCATCAGGAGGTCTCTAAGGCTCTGACCCCTTCTGTAACCAACTTGTGGCGTCTTCCATGTTTTAAATGGTAGAGTGTGGTCAGCCTCAAGTAACTTCCATTCATCCTTCAATGTTTTTAGAATCAAGTTCTTGTCGGTGTGTAGGTGGTCACAAATGTCATTTGTCGTAATTTGGGATCTTCTGGGGTCTTTGTCATTTCATGGGTACTTGCCAGCGTGTCGGCATATTAATGAATAAAGACTGTTTTGGGAATGATTATATGCCACACAACATATAGCTTTACACTAATAATGTTTAAGCACTTTATTACAGTATGTAGATGTTTATTACACTATGTAGATGTTTTTATACCGCCTTGATGTTTTGGTTTTTACAATCACAGCTGACACGTTGTATACACAGGAAGGTGGAGTCTATGACAGCTTTACAGTTTGCCTGACCTCATTGGCTGGCTGGAGGGAGTGCTTTGCATGAGGCTGCCCTATTGGTCAATTTTGTTGTGTATTTTTATACTACTCGTATAACTACTGCAATATTGCTCACACTCATATATGATTCCTATAGATAGATGTCTCCTGCGGTCCAAGGGGGGTACTTTCCTTCACATATTTCACTTCTTATTACTCATATGCACTCATGTTCTATACAACTGCACCAGCTTCAGCCTATCAGGTTGTTTCTACCTTGATTATGATCCTATCAGGGGGTTTGTTTCTCCGCTCTTTCTCTTTACACATTACTTGCACTGATTGGTTCAACACACAGGGGAGGGTTCTGTTCACCTTTATAAGTTTGCCATTTTTGAGTTGTTGTTTGTCAGAGGAAGGGACTGTTTGGTGTCCTCAGAGAAGTATTGCACTCACAGCGCTTAAAGGACCAATAGCTCCTGTCTAGGGTGGGCCCCCACTGCCCACAAGAATAAATACTGTTGGATATGGGTTTAGACAAGAGCTCCAGTAAAGTCAAGGTCTGGTGTGTGTGTGAAGAATGTGTTCACACCTCATTGGCTGGCTGGAGGGAGTGCTTTGCATGAGGCTGCCCTATTGGTCAATTTTGTTGTGTATTTTTATACTACTCGTTTAACTACTGCAATATTGCTCACACTCATATATGATTCCTATAGATAGATGTCCCCTGCGGTCCAAGGGGGGTACTTTCCTTCACATATTTCACTTCTTATTACTCATATGCACTTGTGTTCTATACAACTGCACTGGCTTCAGCCTATCAGGTTGTTTCTACCTTGATAATGATCCTATCAGGGGGTTTGTTTCTCCTGTCTTTACACATTACATGCACTGATTGGTTCAACACACAGGGGAGGGTTCTGTTCACCAGAGGAAGGGACTGTTTGGTGTCCTGAAACGTCACTAATAAAATTCTTTATTTACACAGACGGCTAAAGTCCAGAGAGTGCTTATTCAATTGTTGAATCTATATATATATATATATATATATATATATATATATATATATATATATATATATACATATATATATATATATATATATACATATATATATATATATATATATATATATATATATATATATATATATATATATATATATATATATATAAAATATTTATTAAATGCACTCATAATTTCCTAGCTTTAATAAACTATTTGGTCATATAATGTGGGCTATCTAATTTAACTGAGTGGGTATTTCCAATATCAAATATGGGTATGTTCGAGTAAGAGTCATGTTTCCATATTCCATACGTACCTGCACTTCTGTTGGAACCAAACTCATTATGGATATATACAGTATATATATTTGACTTCATTATTATTGACTATTTAATATATATATATTTTATTTGAAGTCATTCCTTAATAAAGTATAGGAATATAGACTCATATCTATGGTTATAGTATATGGCAATTTATCTAGTATATATTTATTTCAAAACCTCATTTTCACACCAGATTCCTGAAACAAAAAATAAATAAATGTAGTTTTATTCTGACAGTTTGCTAAACATTTTAAATTCAATACAGATACATATTCACTTCACTTCATGTTTAATATGGTATACAAGCATTAGACACATCTTAGATGTATATAATATAGCCTATATATATATATATATATATATATGTATATATATATATATATATATATATATATATATATATATATATATATATATATATATATATATATATATATATCAGTGATTACTATATTAACTCATATGAAAACTATATAGACAATTGGTTTTTAACTTTAAATATTCAAACTCTTATGATTTCAAATTACTCAGGTTAAGATACTTTTCCTTTTGTTACCTTTAACACAGACACAGTCTGGGGGCTTGTAAATTGGGTTTAGTGTGTATTTATTTAACACTGAACTGTAAATGTTGACCTTTCCTGGGAGCTTGTTTCTAGGTTCAGATTTTAGGGCTTCCGACTACAGGATGTCCATTATCAGCTAACTTTATCACCCATTGACAATGCAGGAAGTTTTTTTGAAGGCAATTCCTTTGAGGTCCCCATCTTATGGAAACAGGGTGTAAATAAAGATTCTAAAGATGTGACATCCTTACCATTTGGGATAAATGTATTACCTAGAAGTCTTGGTTAGTGAAGATCTGCAGCAGGAGGTCTGGTCTGTACAGTTTCATTGATAAAAGACCTTATTTTACAATGTCAAAAAATTTGTACCCAGGGTTAATATTTTAATATAAATTATTTATTTATCTATATAATGCATATGTATATGTGTATATATATATATATATATATATATATATATATACATATATATATATATATATCTTATATAATGTCACTCAGAAGTACCCTGACATAGATCCCCCTTTCCATTTTAAGATATGTGGGACACATGTATTGGAATGGACTGAAATCCAGTGGTAATTGGTGAGTGTACTGACAGTATACATCATAGACAGTCTTACTACGAAGAGAGTCTGTTATTTTTCAATTCTCATATTTAGACTCGTTAGCCAGACATCTTATTCAAAACTGCAACACTTCATTAGTGTGTTTGGGGAAATTACATTTCATTCTTCCTCTATGACTTGGAGTTGGGACCTAGGATGGCATGCTCACAGCTGATTAATATGGACCCATTTATCCATAAAAGTATCATTTTATAGGCGACTAGTGATATTTTGTCAGTATTGACCAAAGGACCCTTCCATGATGGAAGGAACTTTCTCTCCTTAACCTGATCTTTTCCAAAATTATAAAAGTAGACTTTATCATTGATTTCATATTCCTTTTTGGAAGTTTTGAGATCATAAAAAGTTTTAGCAGCAGTTGCGGCCTTCTCTATGTTCCTTTAAGCAAATGCAAAAGCATATTGCAGATAGTTCCTTAAGTTTTCCACATATTAATGTGTAGTATCAGCATTTATCAAGTTCTGGTCTGATGTACGTTACAGTAAGTGTTGAGGTAGAACCATCTTTATGATAAAGTGATTTCTAAAAGAAAAAACTAAGAGGATGCGCTAATGTGGAGAAAACAGTGGTATAGGATTAAAACCCCTTGGTGTCTTGTTCGTATTACATCTGTATAGGTAAATCCATTAATAAAAATAAATATATTTGAATCTCAAGTGTACAAACAATTTCTTTGAATAACAATATGTTCAATGATAATATAACAATAATGGCAAATGGAAGTTCAAAAAAAAAATGTGAAAGTTCAAAAAAATGTATATATATATATATATATATATATATATATATATATATATTTATAAAACAACAGAGAGGGTTGGCGCACATCCAAATACTTGAATCCACATGTTTATAACATTTACAAGCAAAATTATATTTATGCTGCAAGACTTTAAGCCTACATATCTTTAAATAAAGTTGGGATCTTAGTCACACAATATGGCCATATTCTGCTAAGCCAGTCACCACTTTCAAGGTGTCCTAAAATAAGACTGGTCCTAACACTAATATTAAATACAGAATTCCAACATTGCAGTGCTATGCCTCAAATCATGACTGCACAGAATGAAACTCCCTAGCTTTATATGTATATATATACCATAGTCACATTGTACTAGTCAGTTTACCTTTGCTGGGCTGAGTCATTCGATTCTAATATTAAATACAGAATTCCAACATTGCAGTGCTATGCCTCAAATCATGACTGCACAGAATGAAACTCCCTAGCTGAGTGTATATATATATATATCATGATCACATTATATGGAATACACCTGGGCTCCTGGGCTGGGTGGTGTGCATTAACCAAAGGGATTTGGTCAACTCCCTATTATAGAAGCAAACACAAGGGGGGGGGGGGTTGGTTAAGCACACCACAAAAAAAACAAAAACATTTTTAATGTACTTTGGATGTGCGCCAACCCTCTCTGTTGTTTTGTTATTGTTTTGGTCTTTTTGGCAGCACTCCCACAATATGTGTGCTAGTATTTTAAAAACTTAAAAATGTTTTTTTTTGTGGTGTGCTTAATCAACCCCCCCTTGTGTTTGCTTCTATAATAGGGAGTTGACCAAATCCCTTTGGTTAATGCACACCACCCAGCCCAGGAGCCCAGGTGTATTCCATATAATGTGATCATGATATATATATACACTCAGCTAGGGAGTTTCATTCTGTGCAATCATGATTTGAGGCATAGCACTGCAATGTTGGAATTCTGTATTTAATATTAGAATCAAATGACTCAGCCCAGCAAAGCTAAACAGACTAGTGTTAGGACCAGTCTTATTTTGGGACACCTTAAAAGTGGTGACTGGCTTAGCAGAATATGGCCATATTGTGTGACTAAAATCCCAACTTTATTTAAAGATATATAGGCTTAAAGTCTTGCAGCATAAATATAATTTTGCTTGTAAATGTTATAAACATGTGGATTCAAGTATTTGGATGTACGCCAACCCTCTCTGTTGTTTTGTTATTGTTTTGGTCTTTTTGGCAGCACTCCCACAATATGTGTGCTAGTATTTTAAAAACTTAAAAATGTTTTTTTTTGTGGTGTGCTTAACCAACCCCCCCTTGTGTTTGCTTCTATATATATTTATATATATATATATATATATATATATCAGTGTCCAATTAAAATGTCCATTCACAGGATATAGTTATTAAATGAATTCAGATGTTAGGCTTGCTCCGCTTATGTCCACGGTGTGGTGGGTCAGGATATCTAGGAGGAGGAGAAGACAAGGGGCGCCAACATAGTGTAAATCATAAAAAAATGGTGAAAAACAATATTGTGCATAAGATCTACTCACAAACAGAGTGGCACCTTGAATAAACTAGGTGCGTGCAGGCAGACTGACATTCAGGTCCAGCAGTCAGTACGCTGGGGATCTCACCCGGGAGACCTGTGGAAGAGGAAGTGAAGGTGGAGGTAAACAGCTGTGAAACTTGAAGAAAGCCGGATCACCAACAGAGGAGTTCAAACGGCAGTGATAGTTTTTCCCCCAAGAGTGCTGCTCACACGATCGAGCTTGGTCCCAGACAAAATGACCACGTCAGTATGGAGGAAAGTGCTGGTTTAAAACCCACTGGAACAAAAAGAACTGCAAGTAGCAATAAAAAGGAGCAAAAACCGGGTCTGGCTTTAAAAAAATACCACGTTTTTAAAGCCAGACCCGGTTTTTGCTCCTTTTTATTGCTACTTGCAGTTCTTTTTGTTCCAGTGGGTTTTAAACCAGCACTTTCCTCCATACTGACGTGGTCAGTTTGTCTGGGACCAAGCTCGATCATGTGAGCAGCACTCTTGGGGGAAAAACTATCACTGCCGTTTGAACTCCTCTGTTGGCGATCCGGCTTTCTTCAAGTTTCACAGCTGTTTACCTCCACCTTCACTTCCTCTTCCACAGGTCTCCCGGGTGAGATCCCCAGCATACTGACTGCAGAACCATCTTTATACCAGTCATCAATTCAAAAGGGGACATCTTAGCAGCACTACTTGGAGTTGATCTCAATGCCATTAGGACAAAAGATAATTTTACATCCCAGTCCTTACCTGTTTCACTCACAAACTTTTTGAGGATTTTCACAATGGACTGATTGTAATGCTCTACACCACCACTGGAGGCAGCTCTATATGCAATATGGAGCTTTCTTTTAACCCCGAGTATTTTCCACATTTTTGTCATCACTTCGCTAGTGAAGTGGGTCCCCCGATCGGATTAGATTCTCTGGGGTAAACAAATCTGGAAAACATGTGGTTGATGAGCAATGCTGCACATGTTTCAGCACTATTATTTGGTGCACGGATGCATTCTACCCATTTAGTGAACGGGCATGTTACTGTTAATGTAGCACTGCAGAATCTGTTAGCGCTCTACAAATACCTGATAATAATAATAACATGTATCTGTTACCTCTTGATGATCTAATTAATGGACCAATAAAATCAATTTGTAAATCTGACCATGGCATTACCATCCCCCTTTTCTGCAATGGCGCTCTATGCGTTGGCGCAGTGGGTTGGAACTGTGGACAGATTAAACAACCTTGACAGTAGGTTTGAACATCCTTCAACATATGCGGCCAAAAGGCGTAGTCACGGAATATTTAATATGTTAATTTGGCACCAGATGTGGGAGCATCATGGGCATGTTGAAGCATGAGACCCCTGAACTGGGTAGGTACCACCCATTGTTGGATACCGGTTTTGGTCGTTTTAATTAAAACCATCCTGTAATTTTGATTGTGATTTGGACTTCATTAAGATTCTAAGATCTTCCTTACCAATACAGTCATCTTTTGAGATAAACTTCTGTATGTGTTTATAGAAGATACCTATAATGGTGTCTTCTTTTTGACTAGTGATCAGGTCCTCACTAGGAGAATCCTGACTCCATTGTACCAGGTTAGGCTCATTTTGTTGTTTAGCCTGGTTTCTGGTAATAGCTTCTACATGAATAGCAATTATTAAGTGGTCAATATTGAGTATCTCTGCATTTATGGCTCCTTGCTTGGCTAAGGAATCTGCAAGATCATTGACTTCCTTGTCAAGTCCTTGAACCTTGGAATGACCCTTGGTCTTTTTCCAGTGTATGGTTAACCCATTGGAAACCACTAATTTATCAATCTCGCAGAACAATTTATCATGTTTGACTGGTTTCTTGTTAGTTTTCTGCATGCAATTTCTTTTCCAAGTTGGCAGGCATTCAACAAAACTGTCACGTACATAATTTGAGTCAGTATTGATTACAAATTCATGAATACCTTGATCAATAGCCATTTCAATGGTTTTTAAAATAGCAGTCAGTTCTGCTACTTGACTGGATCTTGGTCCAATGTTAAAGCCTACAGAAATATGTGGAAATCCATTTGCCCAAACTATACCAATGCCAGTGACTAATCTGCGCTCATTATCAATAGTGGCATGGTAAACACAACCATCAACATATACCCAAGGTAAGGTTTGACATTGGTCCTCATTGTATATTTTATATGGGGAAAGCAATTGTTCCTTCAGGAAATCATCTTCTATTAAATATTCTCCATGATCTTTAGCAGTACAGTCATGGAGCTCAGCAAGCCCCTGTGCGACTGGATTCTTTTTGTTTTGATTATAGCAAATTTCTAAAGGCCAGTCTTGAAAGGAAAGAGTCCATGCTGTTATGCGGCTATTGGACTGGTTCCCATCTCTTATTTTCTCACTTTGCAAATATAGCAAAGGCTGGTGGGCCATTTCTATGATAATTTCTCGTCCTGTATGTAGCTGCGGATCACTAACTTTTATTTCCACTGGGGATAAAATTTTGCTCACATAAGCAATAACTTTGCTTAAACTATTATGTTTTTAATATAAAACAGCACTCATGCTTACATCTGTGTAACCTGTTTCTAAGTAGAAAGGTTTACCGCCTTCAGGGTAAGTTAAGCAAGGTGCTTGAGTGTTACGGTTGCCTCCAGGCTGGCTGGAAGTTGGACCGTAGAAAAGGATGCTCCTAGCGCTCACCAAAGAATCATCAGCACCATAGTCAGCAATCCCTGTAGTGATATTAGCTGAAGCTGTCCCCTACAAACATGAGTCAAAGCTGCAAGTTAGAGGGACAGAAAATAGGTCTGATGTGCTGGAGCACACAGCCTCCTTTTTATTGAGGTTACATGCAAACAGGACACTCTCAGGGGGAGGCATAAAATCCCCCATCACACATTTGATATTAGATAGAGAGACACTCCCTTTGACAGGCCACAACATTTACTTCAGCAGATAACATTACACACAATAAAACAATGCAGTCCACCTTATCAATACTAGTCTGATTAGACAATGGGAAAGTTGATCACTAAACCTAATTAGAGCTAATCCCAGCAGACTTGTATTTAGAATAGGTTTCTTGAAGCTGAACAAAATTTAACTCTTAATGGCACACAATGAAACTGAACCAAGTGGGAGAAAGCCAGGGACAAGTCATTTCACAGGTCTGGGGACATAGTCTTAAAGGGGGCATTGTTCACCAAAGTCACAATATGTCCCCAGACGGTTCCCAAAGGGCCACACACACCCAACAAAAGTCAATATACTCTCAGGGGCACAATCTTCCAGGGGCCATAGTCATGAGGAAGGAGGCTGGCAAATAGGCTTCTCCAAAATCCAGGGAAGCAGGGCAACCTTCCATTTAAAGGGCCAGTCACAAATAGCAGTTTGTAACATATCTCCCCTTTTGGAGGGAGACTAACAAGGCACCTGACCTTCTGTCGGTCAGTGCCTAAGTTAGTCTCGCAACCCACCCACAAATAAACACTAGCAGCAAAGCAGCCCCCCCACAACAAGTAGCACTGGCCTGTAGGTTCCAGGTTATAGGATGAAAGTGTAGCATCCTCTGCCTTCCTGGCACAGCTGGGCAAATAGCTGATGGTACTTGGGGGGCAGAGGCCAGCGGCACTCTGCCCTGGTGCCAGCGCTTCTGCTGGGGTGAGGGGTTTGCAGGCCAGTCCTGTAACAAGGGGGTCTGTAGGGCAGAGGCCAGCAGCGCTCTGTCCTGATGCCAGCTCTTCTGCTGGGGGAATTGGGGCATAGTCCTGCCCGGTGGCAAAGGGAACGTGGGGGTCAGTGGGGGTTAACATCTCCACTGTTAACCCTGGGCCCAAGTTATGAGTTAGCTGGGGAGGGGGAGATTGGCTTACCTCCTCCTCCTGATACTCCGGCGGCCGTTGGGAAGGGAGGTCGATGCTCTCCTCTTCCTGTGGAACATGCTGCGGCTGGGGAGAGAGACCGGTTGTCTCCTCTCCCTGGAAGGCACACTCCGGCTGGGGAGGGAGGTCGATGCTCTCCCCTCCCTGTAGCTGGGTCTGTCGCTGGGGATCTGGGCCGCCTGCCCAGCATCCCTGTAGGGCCGGTAGAGAGACTGCGGTCCCATCTCCACCTGCCTGCTGGGGGTCCTCCCAGGACCAGTCTATGAGGCCTGCTGCCTCTGGTATCTCTGGTTGGGGTTGGGGAAGGAGACCGGTTGTCTCTTCCCTCTGCACAGTATACTGCCGCTGGGGAGGGAGGTCGCTGCTCTCCTCTCCCTGTGGAACATGCTGCGGCTGGGGAGAGAGACCAGGTGTCCATACCCTCAAACTCCACAGTTGGCGCTCAAAGGCTCGTGCCGCTTTGTTCTCCGTATCCAATTCCCGGATGATGCGACTGACTACCTCCTGCGCAGGGTCTGGACCATATCGGACTAGCCGCCTCTTTACCTCTGGAACGAAATCCGCGCCCTCATAGCGACGGATCCGGTTGAGGTGCTCTTCACATGGTTCTGACCAGTATCTTGTCAGCTCCATGCTGCTGTAGGTAGGGACGCTGCGCAGTGGCTAGCGTTGCCCTCAATTACTCTCCTACGATACCAGTGCTGTTGTGGTGCTGCTCCTTGTGCTAGGACGCCAATCCCACCGCTGCCGCCAAATGTTACGGTTGCCTCCAGGCTGGCTGGAAGTTGGACCGTAGAAAAGGATGCTCCTAGCGCTCACCAAAGAATCATCAGCACCATAGTCAGCAATCCCTGTAGTGATATTAGCTGAAGCTGTCCCCTACAAACATGAGTCAAAGCTGCAAGTTAGAGGGACAGAAAATAGGTCTGATGTGCTGGAGCACACAGCCTCCTTTTTATTGAGGTTACATGCAAACAGGACACTCTCAGGGGGAGGCATAAAATCCCCCATCACACATTTGATATTAGATAGAGAGACACTCCCTTTGACAGGCCACAACATTTACTTCAGCAGATAACATTACACACAATAAAACAATGCAGTCCACCTTATCAATACTAGTCTGATTAGACAATGGGAAAGTTGATCACTAAACCTAATTAGAGCTAATCCCAGCAGACTTGTATTTAGAATAGGTTTCTTGAAGCTGAACAAAATTTAACTCTTAATGGCACACAATGAAACTGAACCAAGTGGGAGAAAGCCAGGGACAAGTCATTTCACAGGTCTGGGGACATAGTCTTAAAGGGGGCATTGTTCACCAAAGTCACAATATGTCCCCAGACGGTTCCCAAAGGGCCACACACACCCAACAAAAGCCAATATACTCTCAGGGGCACAATCTTCCAGGGGCCATAGTCATGAGGAAGGAGGCTGGCAAATAGGCTTCTCCAAAATCCAGGGAAGCAGGGCAACCTTCCATTTAAAGGGCCAGTCACAAATAGCAGTTTGTAACATTGAGTGAGTTTTCTCTTCAGCTCCATTATGACTGTCTCTTGAGCCTCACTCTATTGCCATACTACATCCTTCTTTAGAAGATGTAGTAGTGGTTTAGCTAATTCTTCTTAATTATCAATAAATTTGCAAGAATAATTTGTCATACTTAGGAATGATCTCAATTCCTTTAAATTAGTGGGGTTCTTAGCATTTATTACGGCTTCAACCTTTTTCTTCTGAGGATTTAAACCTTCAGAAGTAACTTCATGTCCCAAGAAGTGGACACGAGTGCGGCACCATTGGGCTTTTTGTATGGATAATTTGACACCTGCCCTTTTAAGTTGGCTGAGGACATGTTTAAGCTCTGTGATATGTTTTTCAAAGTCTGTGCTTTTTATTAACACATCATCAACATAAGATAGCCTTATGCATGGATACAGCAAATTAATGTCCTAAATTAATGTATGTAAACGGAAGTCTTTGGAATGCATATTGGAGCTTCTGGAAGGAAAACCATAGTTTATACTGGCCTTCCACATGTACCTTTATGGTTCAATATCCCTGTGCACAGTCAATGGCAGTGATTATTTTATTTTATTTTTTTTTAAATTTATTTTGTTGAGGAGCAGTTTAAATATACATCTATGAAAAAACCATACAGTAACATAGAATATCAGACTGTACATAAATTTCAGCCAGTTATACAACAAGGACTGGCGGCAAAGCTAATCACTAAACTTGTACAGCGTTCAGTAAAGTTAACAGTATATTACTTTAATGTGCTTATTGTTAGCTAAATCTAGGACTCTGCACCTCAAAGTTTTTCACATAAATTATAATAATAGGAAAAAGAAAAATCTCTTATGCAGCTCAATCAGTAAAGAACAGAAGAGAACATTCTTAATAAATACAGTTCCGAAGATATCAGGCGGGAAATAGGGGGTCAAGATGTAGTGTGAGGAGTAGGGCATATGGAAGGGGGGGAGGGGAGAGAGAGAGGAAAAAAAAAGGCAGTGATTATTTTAGATCCCTGCATCTGCGCTAGGCACTGGTCAATATATGGCACAGGCAAGCTAGACATGTACACTCTGTTTAGCTGTCTTAAGTCAGCACACAAGTGTCATTGTCCATTCGGCTTAAGAATACCTAGAATAGGATTATTGTAAGAGCTATGCACCTAGCTGATGATATCCCTTTCTTGCAAGTTCTTTATGATTTATGCAAGAGAATCATATGAGGCTAATGGGAGTCTGTATTGCTTAACAAATACAGGTGCATTGGGATCTGTTTGAAATCTTGCAATGTGTAGGTCTGTAATCCCACATTCATAAGAATCCCTAGCAAAAATATCCTTGTATTCCATCAGGAGTTCTCGTAGCTGTTGGCGTCCATCATCACTGGAACAGCCATTAGCTAAGGAGATTTGCTCTTCGACTATTTGCTGAAATCCTGGAAAGATTTCAGGCTGTCCTATCTCATAGGCTTCTTCAAGCCTAGAGGTAAGGTCCCCTTGATTATAATTTACATTACTCCCATGACTCTGGATATTGGGGTATTCTTGCTCTATGATCGGTTGATCAAATACCAGGGAGGCTTCTTTAATTTTACAGATGCCTTCCTGTGAGCTGAAAGGGTAAATAGACTGAATTGTGAATAATTCTTCTGGCATGGATGCAAAGAATCGTTCTATTAACTGCTCTTCAGTTAAGTACCTTTCAGGTATTAGACCGATTACAATATTCTGGAATCCAAAAGTATAATAACTGGATTATAGAGCATATCCTATGGTAATTCCGTTGGATAAGGTGATATCCTGTGGGGTCATGTTATGCACAATAAAATGTACAATAACATGTATTGGAATAGTTCCAATATTTACCATAGGAATATGGTAAGACATTGAGAAGGAGCTAAAGAAATTTAAAAAACATGAGAAATGTTTGGAACAAAATAAATTAATGAAGGAACATTAAGATAAGCTTGATGCTATTCTGACAGAACGCAAAGGAGAGACATTTCCCAGAGACAGACTTGATTATGAAGCAAACAAAGTGTACCAATGGCCATCTTTCCATATGAAAACTTGGAAGCCTAATCAGAACAAAGGAAAAAAGTGGGGTGACAAAAAGAAGAAAGATATTAAAGAAAAAACTCCAAAACCAATATTGAAGAATAAGAATTCCAAGAAAGTGGTGTTCACCTCCACTGAAGCAGAGACCCCTGATCCAGAGTCAGCAGCATTAGTTGACTCTTATACCCCTCCCCCTCCTTCTTCTGTCTCTTCAATCTCTTCTTTGTCTTCTCATTCCTTACAGGTTGCCTCAACTGATGACACAGAGAGTGAGGCTCCTGTTGTACGCCCCAAGGAGACAAAAAAGGATTCAAAAAAGGATCCAACGAAATAAATGTAAAATAAATAAGTCCCTTAGGCAGGTCAGAAGATCAAAAAACAAAAAGAAGAAGAAAAGGGGTGAAAAAGAAGATGGACTAAGGGACTTGAATGTAATTAACCTATCAATGTAAATCTTGAGTAAAGATCAGATCAAGCTGTTGAGCAGAGGGTTGGGCTTTGCTCCAACCAGAGATTTTTCTCATTTTAATACTCTGCTGGATATTAACAGGTTCATCAGAAAACACACACTCAAGAGGTTTTTTACATTACAACATGGTTCAGAAATGGACATTGATAATAATCAGATTAATCAAGTGATAATAACTAACAAGGTTTTTATTTCAGGATGCTTGTGTTCTGAGTACCCTAGTGGATTTACAGGAGGTTCATGATGTCCTAAGTGGGCAACAGCAACCATTAGGCCCTAAGAAATTTGGCTCTGATTTTTATCCCATACAGTTTAGGCGTCAATCTATAAATCAATTTCAGAAAAAAGTTTAAAGGGAAATTTTGGATTGAGCATCATGTAAAAAATCAGACAAACAGAATTTTAAGAAATCAGAAAAGATGGCCTTAGAGTCCCTCCAAGCTAATCAAGACATTGTTATAAGGAACTCCGATAAAGGAGGGAACATTGTTGTACTCAATAAGAGTGATTACTTTGGAGAGGCTCTACGTCAACTGGTAATCCTACTATTGTATTCAGGAGACAATTGTTGACACTATTGGATGAGGGTGTTTATTTGGGAGTATTTAAACAGGATGATTTACAGCATCTTGTACCAGAGTTCCCTATAGTGCCTTTGTTTCACTATCTGCCTCAGGTACACAAAAATCCAGTCCAACCACCCGGTAGGTCCATTATATTGGGCATTTGGTCTCTACTTGAACCGTTATCTGAGTGGTTGGACTCAATCCTTCAGCCGATAGTGAGGGGCCTATACAGTTATCTGAGAGACTCCTCACATCCCCTTGATAGCCTGAAAGCAGTTGAATGGCAAAAAGGTTATTCATGGGTTGTTGTTGATATTGCATCACTGTATACGTCCATACCTCACGCATTTGGTTTAAGAGCAGTAAGATACTTTCTAGATAAATGTACAGCATATGATAATGACATAAAGGTATACATTTGTTCAATATTGGAATTTCTGTTGACACATAATTAATTATATGTATTATCTTCAATGCTATGGAACGGCAATGGGGGCAAAGTATGCCCCCTCATTTTCCAAATTATATGTAGGATATAGTGAGTTGAAATATATCTACAGTAATGATTATAGGCACTACACCAATAGTATTAAGTTCTACAGGAGATTCATCGATGATCTCATTTTGATCATTGATGGATCTTTTGATGATAGAAATTTTGAACTGTTTCTCGCTTTTTTGAACAATAATGACATGTGTTTAAGATTTGTGGGAAGGCATAATTTTGTTACAACTGATTTCTTGGATGTGACACTTGAGGGAGATGTGGAGAACAGAAGAATGGTATCTAGAACCTTTAGAAAACCCACTGCGGGGAATACTATTTTGCATGTGAGTTCTTGACATCCACCTCACCTTGTTCATGCAATGCTGAGGGGTCAGTTTATTAGGTTAAGGCACAATACAAGTGATGCTAATACATATCTTCATCAAACAAGTAAACTGGCCAAGAGATTAGTACACAGAGGGTATGATCCAGCTAAATTAGAGAAAACAAAATTAGAAATCAGTACTATGCAAGTAAATGTGAGAGAGACCAAAAAGTTTGACACTTCATTTAAAGATAGCATACTTTTTACCACCCAATACACAACTCAATTCCCTCAAATAGTAAGAATTTTAAAAAGAAACATACCAATACTTCAAATGTGGAGCTAGAACTTGCCTTACCTGTGACACGATGGAAGTGACTAGGCAGTTTAAGTCCTCAGTTGATGATAAAATGTAAGAGATATCTTTTTATGCCAATTGCAAAATCTGCTTTGCCATTTACCTTCTTGAATGTAACATTTGTCATGTACAGTACATTGGGAAAACAACTAGGGAGGCTAATGTCAGAATAAGTGAACATGTAAATGATGTAAAAAATTACAACAAAGACTCTACAGTTACTAGACATTTTAATCTTGTTCACTTTACCAGTATTGGTGATTTTTCTGTAAGAATCATTGATGTAGCCAAAACTCCATCAAGAGGCGGTAATAGGTACAAAATTCTTGATAAAAAAGAATTATATTGGATATGGAGTCTTAAGCTGGAATTGGACATTAGTTATTATGTATGAGTTATCTTTCACAAGCTTATGTTAATAGCTAGCTTTAATAAATAATGCATGCTTTTCTAAGTTCTAGATCTAGTTCTGCTTCTAGCTCAATGAACCTCTCTCCTCCTCATGAATTTACATTCATACTGGAACAGTTAATGTGTCCCCTTTTGGTACAAAATCTCACCTGATAAGATTTTGATAAAATTATGATAAAGTTTTGAGAAATATTGAAAAATTCAGAGAGAGAAAAATTGGTGAAGTATTGATGAATTTATAATACATCAAATATATTATTGAGCAGTATTTATGTTTAGTTTTTTGTATTGGATTAAATTATTTGGTTAAATATTAATTGATTTAATCATATAATGTCAATAAGTTCTCTAATGAATTGGACATATGTTTGTATATTTATCTCTCTATTGTTGTCTTTTTTAGTCTTGAACTTCTGCATCATATGAATTGGTTAAGAGAATTGTATACTATGTTTTTAATGTTCTTTTGTTGATATTAATTATGCTGGGACATTAAGAGTCAATGTATTGATCACCTGGTACTGCTATTTAAGGCATTATCAGGTGTAACACCTGTAGTCTATGAGTAAGCGCCACTAGGAGGTGCGAAACGCGTCAGACCTCTCTTTTCCTTGATTTGTGCTTATTTTTAATCTGTTGAAATAAATCTCTTTTTTAATCTCCCTGCTGTGCTGCTGGACATTGTTCTATTTTGTTTATGTGCAGTTGAATCGCTGCTTAGAGCCGGCATTGCACACTGCCTATGTGTTTCCCATTGTGATGCTGTAGTGTGTTTTTTTGTGGCATCTGACGTCACTAGTTTGGGCCCAGGATCTCATGCTGCTAGTGAGTTAGGAGCGGCCCTCTTTTACTCTGTATCCTATGGTAGTTCCCTTGGATAAGGTGATATCCTGTGGGGTCATGTTATGCAGAATAACATGTATTGGAATAGTTCCAATATTTGCCATAGGAGTATGGATCATTGTTATACCCATATTTTGCATTCTCTTGGAAATGCAAATTAGCGCTTCAGAAGTTTTAAACTTCTGACCCCTTTTTACCTGTAAGGGTAAGATGAATTTATCAGCAGGGATTACAATATCATTAGACACCTGCATATTCACAGCATATGGCATTTGCTGGTTTGATTTCAGGGCTGCATTTTTATCCTGAGATACCTCAGGGTCCCCCTTTAACCTGCTCCAGAGGCAAAAGTTAATCAAATCTATTTGTATGGCATATCTATGCAATAGATCATTGCCAATGTATATTTGATTATGGGGATTATTTAAAACTAAAAACAGGTGTTTTGCTGATTTATTACCTATGGAGATAGATAATAAACATTTAGCTATAATGTTGTAGCTTTCAGAGTTATCATCTTGGTTATGGACCCAGTGATCTTGGGGAGAAAGATATTTAATCACTTTAGGATCTATTATTTGTGCTAATAAGCCCTTGCTTATGTAGCTAGCTTCCTGTCTTAGATTTAATTTAGCATACTTAGATTTCCTGCGCTTGCATAGGGATAAACAAATCATCCTTAATTTTCTCAAATTCTGTAAGGAATTGAGAGTGATTGCACCCTTTAGGGGACTTAGGATCCCCTGGGTGGAGCGATATGGTCAATACATCACCGTCTATGGAAATATTGGCTATTTTCCCGGGTGAATTTTAATGGTATGACGATCAGAGTCACTTAGGGGAGTCTGATCATCTATTTGTAGGATAGTTATTTCAGGTACAGAGCTATTCCTGAAATTAATTTTGACAACATATGTTTGTTCTTCCACCATATGACAGCTATGTCTGGTGTGAGGTATGCTGGACCGCTCATAATTAATAGGTTTTTTTAACCAAATAATATTATTTATGCAATCAATTACGGTACTCAATCGCTTAAGAAGGTCAATACCAATTATTAAACAATCATTTGGCAGATCCACTATAATGACAGGGTGTCTTATTACCCTGTTTCCCAGTTTTAGCTTTAACCATGCAGTGCTCCAGACTTTGAGAGAGTCACTCCAACACCTATTAATACACCATCAAATTCCCTGAGTTTAGGCTTGAGAGGCGTTGCCTGAGAGCCAGTATCAATTAATCCCATGATAGGGTTGGTAACTGAATCCTGGAGCTCCCCTCAGTTTCTACCATTTCACACATAAAATTAGCATGTTTGCACATCTGTGGGCTTGGCCACTAGTGATATCGCGAACTGTTCGCCGGAGAATAGTTCCCACCAATCTTAGCTTGTTCGCGTTCGCCGCGGCGGGCGAACATATGCGATGTTCGATCCGCCCCCTATTCATCATCATTGAGGAAACTTTGACCCTGTATCTCACAGCCTGCAAACACATTTGAGCCAATCAGCAGCAGACCCTCCCTCCCAGACCCTCCCAGCTCCTGGGCAGCAGCCATTTTAGATTCATTACGATCCTGCATTCTTAGTGAGAGGAGGTTTAGTGCTGCTGCTGTTGATTTTATAGGGAAATAGATAGCTAGGCTAGTGTATTCAGTGTCCACTACAGTCCTGAAGGACTCATCTAATCTCTGCTGTAAGGACAGCACCCCAAAAAGCCCTTTTTAGGGCTAGAACTTCAGCCCAAAAAGCCCTTTTTAGGGCTATAACTTCAGTCGTTTTTTTTTTTTTTGTTTTTTTTTTTAATTTTATTTGCATTTGCCTGGCTGTCAGCCTGTGTGTGAGGCTCACAGCATATACTGTGATTAATTCTTCTGTGCCACCACTGATATCTGGTTAACATTAGTGTAAATTAAAAAAAAAAAACTTTTACATCATTTTGCTAGTGTAATCTAATTTCATTTTCCATCAGGCCTGTGTGTCAGGCCCACATCATATACTGTGATTAATAGCTCTGTTTTCCACCACTTATATCTGGTGTAACATTAGTGTAATTTAAAAAAAAAAAAACTTTTACATCAGTCTGCTATTGTTATTTAATTTTAGTTGCCAGGCCAGCGTGCCACTATTGCCAGCCTGTGTAAGGGCCTAAGGGAACATTAGTGTAATAATAAAAAAAAAAAAAAACTTTTACATCAGTCTGCTATTGTTATTTAATTTTAGTTGCCAGGCCAGCGGGCCACTATTGCCAGCCTGTGTAAGGGCCTAAGGGAACATTAGTGTAAATTAAAAAAAAACAAAAAACTTTTACATCAGTCTGCTATTGTTATTTAATTTTAGTTGCCAGGCCAGCGTGCCACTATTGCCAGCCTGTGTAAGTGCCTAAGGGAACATTAGTGTAATTTTTTTTAAAAAAAACTTTTACATCAGTCTGCTATTGTTATTTAATTTAGTTGCCAGGCCAGCGTGCCACTAGTGCCAGCCTGTGTAAGGGCCTAAAGAAACATTAGTGTAAATTAAAAAAAAAAAAACTTTTACATCAGTCTGCTATTGTTATTTAACTTTAGTTGCCAGGCCAGCATGCCACTAGTGCCAGCCTGTGTAAGGGCCTAAGGGAACATTAGTGTAAATTTTAAAAAAAAACTTTTACATCAGTCTGCTATTGTTATTTAATTTTAGTTGCCAGGCCAGCGTGCCACTATTGCCAGCCTGTGTAAGGCCCTAAGGGAACATTAGTGTAAATTTAAAAAAAAAAAAACTTTTACATCAGTCTGCTATTGTTATTTAATTTTAGTTGCCAGGCCAGCGTGCCACTATTGCCAGCCTGTGTAAGGGCCTAAGGGAACATTAGTGTAATTTAAAAAAAAAAAAAAACTTTTACATCAGTCTGCTATTGTTATTTAATTTTAGTTGCCAGGCCAGCATGCCACCTAGTGCCAGCCTGTGTAAGGGCCTAAGGGAACATTAGTGTAAATTTAAAAAAAAACAACTTTTACATCAGTCTGCTATTGTTATTTAATTTTAGTTGCCAGGCCAGCCTGCCACTAGTGCCAGCCTGTGTGTCAGGCTCCCAGCATATACTGTGCCTACTTCCATCCTCAGTGCCACGACTCCTATCTAGTGTAACATTAGTGTATCTTTTTTAAAAAAAAACTTTTACATCAGTCTTCTAGTGTTATTTAATTTTAGTTGCCAGGCCAGCCTGCCACTAGTGCCAGCCTGTGTGTCAGGCTCCCAGCATATACTGTGCCTACTTCCATCCTCAGTGCCACCACTCCTATCTGGTGTAACATTAGTGTATCTTTTTTTTAAAAAAACTTTTACATCAGTCTTCTAGTGTTATTTAATTTTAGTTTCCAGGCCAGCCTGCCACTAGTGCCAGCCTGTGTGTCAGGCTCCCAGCATATACTGTGCCTACTTCCATCCTCAGTGCCACCACTCATATCTGGTGTAACATTAGTGTAAATTTTTTTTTTACATCAGTCTACTAGTGTTATTTAATTGCAGTTGCCTGTCTGCCAGCGTGTGTGCCAGGCCCACTTTCCAACTAGTGCCACAAATCATATTTGTTATAACAGTAGTGTAAATATTTTAAATAAAAACTTTTTTGACTGTGAAACATCAGTCTGTTAGTTTAATCTAATTGTAGTTGCCTGCCTGCCTGCCAGCGTGTGTGCCAGGCCCACTTTTACCAAGTTAGTGGCACCACTCATATGTGTTGTAACAGTAGTGTAAATATTTAAAATAAAAACTTTTTTGACTGTGAATCATCAGTCTGCTAGTTGAATTGAATTGCAGTTGCCTGCCTGCCAGAGTGTGTGCCAGGCCCACTTGCCAACTTGTGCCACCAATCATATTTGTTATAACAGTATTGTAAATATTTGTTTTAAAAAAATATTTGACTGTGAAACATCAGTCAGCTAGTGTAATCTAATTGCATTTGCCTGCCTGCCAGCGTGTGTGCCAGGCCCACTTGCCAACTAGTGCCACCACTCATATTTGTTATAACAGTAGTGAAAATATTTTTTAAAAAAATGTTTTGACTGTGAAACATCAGTCTGCTAGTGTAATCTAATTGCATTTGCCTGCCTGCCAGCGTGTGTGCCAGGCCCACTTGCCAACTAGTGCCACCACTCATATTTGTTATAACAGTAGTGAAAATATTTTTTAAAAAAATGTTTTGACTGTGAAACATCAGTCTGCTAGTGTAATCTGATTGAAGTTGCCTGCCTGCCAGCTTGTGTGCCAGGCCCACTTGCCAACTAGTGCCACCAATCAGATTTGTTGTAACAGTAGTGTAAATATTTAAATAAAAAAAATTTTTGGACTGTGAAACATCAGTCTGCTATTGTAATCTTATTGCATTTGCCTGCCTGCCAGCGTGTGTGCCAGGCCCACTTGCCAAGTTAGTGGCACCACTCATATTTGTTGTAACAGTAGTTTAAATATTTAAAAAATAAACATTTTTGACTGTGCGTATACTGTGCCCACTTGCCCAGTGCCACCACTTATATCTTGTTTAATATTAGTGTAAGTGTACATTTAAAAAAAAAACTTTTTGGATTGTGAAACATCAGTCGTCTTTTTTGTGTCAGGCTCACAGCGTATACTGTGCCCACTTGCCCAGTGGCACCACTCATATTTTGTTTAATAGTCATGGTGCTGTGATTCCCTTAGACCCTACAACTATGCCCAGTGTTCAGAGGCCACGTGCCATGAATGCGAAAAGTTCTGAGGAGGACCTAGTTGAATGGCTAACACAGGACACCCAATCTTCTACAGCTTCCGCTCCTAACCTTGATGCACCATCCACCTCCAGCTTAGCTGCGGGCACCTCTCAAGTGACCAATGCCACTCGCCCGTCTGCCGCCACCACCAACACTAGCACCACAGCCGCTTCACTTGATCTGTCAGAGGAGTTATTGACACATCAGTTGGAAGAAATCAGTGATGCGCAACCATCATTGACAGAGGATGTAGATAACAGTGATATGTCTCAGTCAGGCAGCATTACAGACATGGACGTACGGTGTGATGATGATGGTGATGTTGTACCCGCTGCTGCTTCCTTTGTTGATTTGTCAGATACAAGTGAAGCGGTTGATGATGATGCATCCGTGGATGTCAGGTGGGTGCCCGCTAGAAGAGAAGAAGAGGGGGAAAGTTCAGATGGGGAGAAAGAGAGGAGGAGGAGACGAGTTGGAAGCAGGGGGAGGTCATCACAAGGAGCTAGTGGCACAGTCAGACAGCATGCATCGGCACCCAGGGTCAGCCAGACAGCACGCCAATCAATGCATGCTGTTGCCACCACCAGAATGCCGTCATCACAGAGCTCAGCAGTGTGGCATTTTTTTGTGTGTCTGCCTCTGACAACAGCGATGCCATTTTCAACCTGTGCCAAAAGAAACTGAGTCGTGGGAAGTCCAACACCCACCTAGGTACAACTGCTTTGCGAAGGCACATGGTCTCACATCACAAACGCCGATGGGATGAACACATGAGTAGAAGCAGCACACAAACTCAAAGCCGCCATCCTCCTCCTGGTCCAGCATCTTCAGCCACGTCAAACACTGCTGTCCTCCTTGCCCCCTCTCAACCATCCGCCACTCAGTCTCTCTTACGTAGCAGTTCCTGGTCATCTGCCCACAGTCAGGTGTCTATCAAGGACATGTTTGAGTGTAAGAAGCCAATTTCCCAAAGTCAACCCCTTGTCCTGCGTCTGACAGCTGGCTTGTCTGAACTCTTAGCCCGCCAGCTTTTACCATACAAGCTGGTGGAGTCTGAGGCGTTCAAAAATTTTTTATCTATTGGGACAATCTATTGATCTCTGTAATTCGTATCGATCAAATGTATATTGCATCTTTTGATCTATGTAATTCGTACCTATCGAATGTATATTGCATCTTTTGATCTGCCTTGCTGCTCCTTTCAGGCAGGCCAGCTCTTTGCATAGAGGCCCACAGACTCTGTAACAGATCTCTCTTGCAGGGAGAGGTGCAGCAAGAATGCAGGGTCAGAACCTCTGCAACTGGTATACTTGATTGTACAAAAGGAAGTAATCTTACCATGGGTCTCAGACCGCATGTTTTATTGTTATACTCTGTCAGGGAAATGATATAACTATCAATCAAATATAAATTGCATCTATTGATCTCTGTAATTCGTATCGATCTAAATGTATACTGCATCTTTTGATCTATGTTATTCATACCTATCAAATGAATATTGCATCTTTTGATCTGCCTTGCTGCTCCTTTCAGGCAGGCCAGCTTTTTGCATAGAGGCCCACAGACTCTGTAACAGATCTCTCTTGCAGGGAGAGGTGCAGCCAGAATGCAGGGTCAGAACCTCTGCAACTGGTATACTCGATTGTGCAAAAGGAAGTAACCTTACCATGGGTCACAGACCGCATGTTTTATTGTTATACTCTATAGAAAATCCAAACAGAGTAGCAGCAAACCAAATAGCATTTATTGTTTAACACAACAACAAATTCAGAAACGTTTCGGTATTACTACCTTAGTCATAGTAAAGTGCATACTAACTTTGATTCTATTTATACCTATCCACCACTAGGTGGCGCGAAAGGTTCAAATTTATATTAACCCTAAATTTACCACAATACAAATTTAACAAAGGACTATCTTTTTGTCCTAAGAGAGACTGTGATTTCTTTCAACTCAGTAAAGATTTGTATAGATTTTTTAGAAACTTGAGACTTAAAAGTTTTATGTGGAATCCTAGCTATGGGGAAACTGTGTATAAAGAAAAAGTAGCCTTTAATTTGGCACAATTGGGGTTAAAGAAAAAAAGTACATTTATACCCCCACAGAATAACCATAGCGTGGAAACATATATTAGCTTAGTAAAAAATGATATTGCTAAGTTACAGGATAAGGTTTCTAGAGGTAAATTATCTGCAAATGAAATGTTATCACATAAGATGTTGAAAAATAAGCATAATAAAAATCTAAAAAGCAACTTCACTCAGAACGATGTAGCTATTAAATCTTTAAAATCTAGAAGGGATGTCATTTTAAAGAGAGCTGATAAAGGCGGAGCTATAATAGCTCTTGATAAAGATTACTATGTTAAAGAGATTAAACAACAACTTAATGCTCCCCAGGTTTATAAAAAGCTGTCAAGTAATCCTGTGTTTTCAATTCAGAAAGAATTAAGTAATATCTGTCAGAAAGCCTGTAAATTCAGTTTAATCGATAAAGATCTTTACAATTTTTTATATGTAGAACACCCTTGCACTCCAGTGTTATATACTTTGCCGAAAGTGCATAAAGATTTACAAGCCCCCCCAGGCCGACCCATTGTTGCAAGTACTAAATCGGTTCTTACTAATGTGTCTATTTTCCTAGATCGGATATTAAGACCATATGTGGAAATGTCAAATTCTTTCCTCAAGGATACAAGTGATTTTCTCAGAAAAATAGATACATTGGATATGGTTACTGATAAATATATTCTATTTAGTTTAGACGTAGAGAGTCTATATACCTCCATCACTCCCGAAAGTGGAATGGGAGCGGTAGAAATGGTATTAGGTTTGGATGGTAATTATTCAAAAGCTCAAACTCACTTTCTATTGCAATTGTTGGAATTGATTTTGTATTGCAATTTTTTTCTATTTGAAGATGAGTACTTTTTGCAGGTTCAAGGAACTGCCATGGAGTCCAACGTTGCCCCTAATTATGCTAACATCTTTATGAATGTGTTCGAAGAAAAATTTGTTTTCACCAATCCCAAGTTTCATCGGTATGGCGCATGTTGGTGGCGCTATATTGATGATATCTTTGGGATATGGTGGGGCGACGTTGGATCCCTACTTGCATTTGTAACAGAATTAAATGGAGCCTTGGGTAAGATTAAATTGAAATTAACCTGGAGTGAAAATGACATCACATTTTTAGATACTAAAGTAATTAAAGATGGTAAAAAAATTAAAAATTGATCTGTTTAGAAAAGAAACAGACAGAAATAGTTTGCTACATTTTTTAAGTGCCCATCCAATATCTCTTCTAAAGGCCCTTCCTCGAAGCCAATTTTTAAGAGCACGTAGAATTATCACTGATGATGATTTATTAAAATTAAGGTTCAAAGAAATGGAATCTAGATTTTTACAGAGGGGTTACCCCTCTGAAATAATTGACACAGAAATCAAACATGCTTTATCTATTCATAGAGAGACTCTGTTGAGTTTTAATTCTCAATCTGTCCAAATCCAGCGCATTATAAAAAAACACTGGTCTGTTTTAACAGAATGTAACCCGGAAATTAAAGAATTTGGTAACTACCCGATGTCTGCCTACAAGCAAGGTTTAAATCTTAGACAGCAATTAGTGAAAGCTGATGTAGGCACAAATATTAAAATGAAACAACAATATATTTCCTGTAAGACTGAAGGGTGCTATCCATGTTTAAATTGCTCATGTTGTAACAACATGATCAAAGGTCCAAATTTTCTCCATTCAATTACAGGGAAGGCATTTAAAATTAAAGGATATCATACATGTAAGTCAACTTTTGTAATTTATTTAATTAAATGTCCCTGTGGGAGGAGTTACATTGGCGAAACAACTAGGATTATTAAGGACAGGATAATAGAGCATAAAAGTAATATTCAATTTAAAAATATTAAAGCCCCTGTAGCCCACCATTTTATTGAGAAGGGACACTCAATAGGACAGCTGAGGTTCCAAATAATTGAAAAAGTATTAATGCCACGTAGGTTAGGAGATAGGGAGCTCCTATTGAAACAACGAGAATGTTTCTGGATTTGGAAATTAGATACAATGGAGCCTAAAGGGTTAAACAGAGATTTGGATATGTCTGTGTTCTTATAAATTGCCTTCTGTATAAATCTGTATTTTGTATTTTGATCATTTTTAAGGATTCTATGACTGATAGTATATATTTAGTGAAAAATGTTAACCTAAGTTTGAAGAAATTTGTATTGTGGTAAATTTAGGGTTAATATAAATTTGAACCTTTAGCGCCACCTAGTGGTGGATAGGTATAAATAGAATCAAAGTTAGTATGCACTTTAGCATGACTAAGGTAGTAATACCGAAAAGTTGCTGCATTTGTTGTTGTGTTAAACAATAAACACTATTTGGTTTGCTGCTACTCTGTTTGGATTTTCTATTGATTGTTCAGAGCCTGGAGTGGAGCTCTGGAGTGGCATGCAATGGGTCGCTGTGTGCTGGATTAAGGACTTTGTATTTTGGTTATTGTTATACTCTGTCAGGGAAATTATATAACTATCAATCGTATCAATCAAATATATTGCATCTATTGATCTCTGTAATTCGTATCGATCAAATGTATATTGCATCTTTTGATCTATGTTATTCGTACCTATCAAATGTATATTGCATCTTTTGATCTGCCTTGCTGCTCCTTTCAGGCAGGCCAGCTCTTTGGATAGAGGCCCACAGACTCTGTAACAGATCTCTCTTGCAGGGAGAGGTGCAGCCAGAATGCAGGGTCAGAACCTCTGCAACTGGTATACTCGATTGTGCAAAAGGAAGTAATCTTACCATGGGTCCCAGGACGCACGTCTTTGTAATTCTCTGTCTGGGAAATTATATATCTTTCAAATTAGCTATTTATCTATCAAATCTATCTAACTATCAATCGTATCTAGCAAATGTTTATTGCATCTATTGATCTATGCAATTCGTATCGATCAAATGTATATTGCATCTATTGATCTATGCAATTCGTATCTATCAAATGTATATTGCATCTATTGATCTATGCAATTCGTATCTATCAAATGTATATTGCATCTATTGATCTATGGAATTCGTATCTATCAAATGTATATTGCATCTATTGATCTATGGAATTTGTATCTATCAAATGTATATTGCATCTATTGATCTATGTAATTCATATCTATCAAATGTATATTGCATCTTTTGATCTATGTAATTCGTATCTATCAAATGTATATTGCATCTATTGATGTAATTCGTATCTATCAAATGTATATTGCATCTTTTGATCTATGTAATTCGTATCTATCAAATGTATATTGCATCTATTGATGTAATTCGTATCTATCAAATGTATATTGCATCTTTTGACCCATGTAATTCATATCTATCAAATGTATATTGCATCTTTTGATCTATGTAATTCGTATCTATCAAATGTAAATTGCATCTTTTGATCTATGTAATTAGTATCTATCAAATGTATATTGCATCTTTTGCTCTATGTAATTGGTATCTATCAAATGTTTATTGCATCTATTGATCTATGTAATCTATGTATCTATCTATCAAATATATTGATCTCGTGGTTGTGCAAATGGACTGTTTGTGGTTGTTTGCGGTGCGTTAAATGGGGAGTTTGGTCTGTCACTGTGAAGCGGGCGTAACCCTTACACTACCTGATTGATACAACATCATACCTGATGTTTTAAAGCACGTTGTTCCAAACAATTTAGGAATGTTATGTGATTTATGCCCTTTATGGATTAAAACCAGACACTGCATCAACTATGTATTTTTCCGTGGGAGTTTTGCCATGGATCCCCCTCCGGCATGCCACAGTCCAGGTGTTAGTCCCCTTGAAACAACTTTTCCATCACTATTGTGGCCAGAAAGAGTCCCTGTGGGTTTTAAAATTCGCCTGCCTATTAAAGTCAATGGCAGTTCGCCCGGTTCGCCCATTCGCGAACAGTTGGGGAAATTCGAGTCCGCCGTTCGGGAACGAAAAATTTAAGTTCGCAACATCACTATTGGCCACAAGTTACCTGAATCAGCCACGTTGCCCTGATAAGGCATAATTCTTAATCACTGTCTCCTCTGTAATAGGGATAACGGGTTTCCTGCATATTGCGTCACAGTCAGGGCTCCATTCTCCAGGTGAGGATTGCTCTGGATGTCCCCCTGTGAGAATAAGGCTAAGGGAGAACTGCAAAAGAGGAGAATCATTAATATTTCCAGTCTGAGGACACCTGTCATCACAGTCAGTCCTTCTATTGCTGGGCTGTAGGGAGAGAATTTGATTAGTATCATTATTAACATTCATTATCCCATTTGGTACTTCTCTCCCCCCAGATAATATCTGAGTATTTATGCTTGTGCCTGTGGTGCACTCTTGGCCACTGGCGGTACCCCTAAAAAAGGATTATTTGGTTGCTGAGAGTTAAGAGCTTGACTCATATTAACAAATTGTTCACATAATTGATTTAACTGCATACTAAGTTGACCCACTTGATTGTACAAATTATTTCTACCCACGGTCCAATTTTTTGATTCCCCAGGGTAGTGATTCCTGGATTCTTGGAATCCCTCAGAATCATAGCTATTTTGTCTATCTTGACGCAGTTGTCTTTGGGGTTCAACTAGTCTGGCATTAATATCCTGGGGTGCACTATTTAATTGGGGTGACTGGTTATCCTGAGAGTATCTGCGCCACTTATGGTACCTACTTCTATGGGGATACCGATTACCTTGGGGGTATTCGCCCTTTGGGGATATCTATTTATTTGGGTATGCCCCTCATTTTGAGTATATTCCCTTCTATCAGCTTGCGGACTCTGCGCCTCAGCCCTGTGTGGAAGGCCGGTTACATTGGCTACTTCCGTATAAGTTTTCTTTTTGGACTCTAAATTTAGCTTCTTCCACAATTTTAGGGTTGTGCCTTTGCTTTCTTTTAACTCCCCCGTTCAGTCTAATTTTATACAGATTTACTTTGATGTGTGAGGGTAATGTTTCATAAAATAAATTTACAAATTCTGAGCTTTCAAATTTGGATTGTTTCCGGCCATACTGTAAGCACCTTTTATTGTAAGAAGGAATTCGATTGGGCTTTAATTTGAGCCACATTTCAAACCGTATACAGCTGCTTTAGCAGCGGTAGCGGTACGATACTGCCTGAACTCTCTTTTGCAATGTTGTTTTATTTCACTCCAAGTATGAATATTCATATCTTTAAGTGAAATAAAAAACTTTACCTTCAAATACCAATGGCAGAAATTAAATTTTAGACTGCTCACTATTAGCATTTAGTATGGATAAAGCATTTTCATAGGCCTTTAAGTGATCTATTATAGAAGTGGTCCCCCTTTTGGAGAATGCAGGTACTGCATTGCTTAAGAATATAATTACCTGAGCGGTGTCATACACCTTATGCGGTACATTTTTTATTTTTCTAGGGGCCTTATTATTAGGGCTGGAGCACCCCCTATCTGTCCAATTTTTACTACGGGGAGATCCCTTATGTGTATTATTATATGGGCTATCTTGGTCACTGGCTCCGCCTTCTGACTCACTATAATAGCTGGCCTCTTCTTCTGAGGTGTAGAAATTCCCTGAATTTCAAACATTAGGTGACTGCCTATTTAGGAAGTATATTTCTGAGCTGTTTGGGGTCCTCTGTTTAATTTCTTCCCTAATACTTTGTAGTTCACCTCTCACAAATTCTTTTAGAGTTTTCATAATCTCTGTATTATTCCCATTATTTTCATCACTAATGGAGAGGGGCTTATTATTGCTGAGTTGCTAATTTAAGCTTTTTATTTTAGCGATTATTTTTTGGATATGTTTATCTTAGGCGGCCATGTCTTGTTTAAGTGTAACAATTTCATTTTGGGCTATTTCTAAATTTTCTTCGCATTTACGTGATGAGCAAATTTCTTAACTGCTGTAATTGCCATTCCTTTTCTATAAGGTGAGTGAACAGTTCGTCATTAATGCATATTATCAACGACCCAGATTTGATTTTTTTATCATCCCGTTTCTTTACAACACTTGCATTGATTAATTTTTAATAATTCTTGAAAAAATTCACTTGTTTTGTTCCACATTCTATTATCAATAGCAATATGTTTGGCCTTAGTGGTAAGCATATCAATATACTCGCTTAATTCACCTGAAATATTAAATCTATTTTTGATGTGGCCGATAGCGTCCATTTTAAGGGAGTCAGCCTTAGTAATGGGGAGTTTTGGGGGGGACATTTCAATACTGTGTACAGATTCATTTGATTCACTTCCAGTAATAGACATTATGATTTTGGCTTAGTATTTAATTAACTTAAAGGGACAGTATACACTCATTTTCATATAACTGCATGTAAAAGACACTACTATAAAGAATAATATGCACAGATACTGATATAAAAATCCAGTATAAAACTGTTTAAAAACTTACTTAGAAGCTGTCATTTTAGCTCTGTTGAAAAGGTAGCTGGAAAGCCCACTGCAAGTGGGAAATAAGACCCTCCCCCCTTCCCCCTTCTTTTGCATATGAAAAGACCTTGTACACAAATAGGAGCAAGCTGGAGTAGGTAGCTGACGGTATTCACATAAAACTTTGGGGCTTGGTTAGGAGTCTGAAAATCAGAGCAATGTTATTTAAAAATAAGCAAAACTATACATTTATCTAAAAAAAACAACTTTATGGGCTATATAAATAGATCATCTACAAAACATTTATGCAAAGAAAAAATGAGTGTATAATGTCCCTTTAAAACGCTAATACAATTTTAACAATTTTTTTTTTAAATAGCACTAAAAAATTTTTTTTTTCTTGACTACAAAATATATTATATCAATATGATAAAGATGTAATGGTCTCCTGCAAGTTCCTCCAATGTGTTATTATATAGCCTAGGTTACAATATTATTTATTTCTCAGCAGTAACTTCCAATGTGTTATATAGTTATGTAACAATATTTTTGTTTAATAGAATTATGAATATTAATAATTAAAAGCAGTATAAAATTATTGCCAGCGATATCTCCAATTAATATAGCAAAATCTTGCCAATACACTCCAGTGAGATGTTAAATCTCTCTAGTGTACCCCAAAATAACACTATCAAAATATTTATAAACTTGACAATGAAATTATTATAAAAAATCAATACTTAAACTCCAATTAAATTAATTCATAAATTCTGTCCAGTTAATCTCTATATACACATTGATTATATTTATGTAGTGACTGAATATCACCTATGACCAGTTATATCTATCAATTGATCAATACAACTTTAAAATATTAAACAGGCTATAAAGATATTTAGATTAATTACTATCCAATAGATAATGTCTATTATCCCATAAATGGAAGAAATACTTCTATAAATTAACCTTAACTCAAAATGAATTAAAGGTACCTCCGTATTATGGGCACAATTGCCTAGATTACGAGTTCTGAGTTAGCTATAAAAAGCAGCGTTAAGGGGTCCTAATGCTGCTTTTTAATGCCCGCTGGTATTATGAGTCAGGCAGGAAAGGGTCTACCGCTCACTTTTCTTCCGCGACTTTTCCATACCGCAAATCCCCTTACGTCAATTGTGTATCCTATCTTTTTAATAGGATTTGGCTAACGCTGGTATTACAAGTCTTGGAGAAAGTGAGCGGTACAGCCTCTACCTCCAAGACTCCTACCGCATATAAAAGTCAGTAGTTAAGAGTTTTATGGGCTAACGCCAGAACATAAAGCTCTTAACTACAGTGCTACAAAGTACACTAACACCCATAAACTACCTATGAACCCCTAAACCGAGGCCCCCCCCACATCGCAAACACTATAATAAAATTATTTAACCCCTAATCTGCCGACCGGACATCGCTGCCACCTACATTATACCTATGAACCCCTAATCTGCTGCCCCTAACATCGCCGACACCTACATTATATTTAATAACCCCTAATCTGCCCCTCCAATGTCGCTGCCACCTACCTACACTTATTAACCCCTAATCTGCTGACCGGACATTGCCGCCACTATAATAAATGTATTAACCCCTAAACCGCCACACTCCCGCCTCGCAAACACTATAATAAATTTTATTAACCCTAATCTGCCCCCCCCAACATCGCCGCCACCTACCTACAATTATTAACCCCCCCAACGTCACCGCTACTATAATAAAGTTATTAACCCCTAAATCTAAGTCTAACCCTAACCCTAACACCCCCCTAAGTTAAATCTATTTTTAATAAATCTAAATAAAATTTGTAAAATTAAATAAATTAATCCTATTTAAAACTAAATACTTACCTATAAAATAAACCCTAATATAGCTACAATATAACTAATAGTTACATGGTAGCTATTTTAGGATTTATTTTTATTTTACAGGCAACTTTGTATTTATTTTAACTAGGTACAATAGCTATTACATAGTTAATAACTATTTAATAGCTACCTAGTTAAAATAATTACAAAATTACCTGTAAAATAAATCCTAACCTAAGTTACTAATACACCTAACACTACACTATCAATAAATTAATTAAATAAATTAACTACAATTATGTACCATAAAATACAATTAAATAAACTAAACTATATTACAAAAAAACAAACACTAAATTACAAAAAATAAAAAAATATTACAAGAATTTTAAGCTAATTACACCTAATCTAAGCTCCCTAATAAAATAAAAAAGCCCCCCAAAATAATAAAATTCCCTATCCTAAACTAAATTACAAAGTAATCAGCTCTTTTACCAGCCCTTAAAAGGGCTTTTTGAGGGGCATTGCCCCAAAGTAATCATCTCTTTTACCTGTAAAAAAAACAAATACAATAACCCCCCCAACATTACAACCCACCACCCACACACCCCTACTCTAAAACCCAGCCAATCCCACCTTAAAACACCTAACACTACCCCATTGAAGATCACCCTACCTTGAGCCGTGTTCACCCAGCTGGGCACAAGTGGTCATCCGATCTGACCAGAAGTGTTCATCCGATGGGGCAGAAGAGGACATCCAGACCGGCAAAAGTCTTCATCCAATCAGGGCAGAAGAGGTCCTCCATCCAGCAGAAGTCTTCATCCAAGCGGCATCTTCTATCTTCATCCATCCGGCACGGAGCGAGTCCATCTTCAAGACATCCGACACGGAGCATCCTTTTCTTTCCGACAACTAACGACGAATGAAGGTTCCTTTAAATGACGTCATCCAAGATGGCATCCCTCAAATTCTGATTGGCTGAATTAAGGTCAAATTGATTGAAGTTCAATCCGATTGGCTGATTGGATCAGCCAATAGAATGCGAGGTCAATTCTATTGGCTGATCCAATCAGCCAATCGTATTGAACTTCAATCCGATTGGCTGATTAAATCAACCAATCGGATTTTTCCTACCTTAATTCCGATTGGCTGATAGAATCCTATCAGCCAATCGGAATTCGAGAAACGCCATCTTGGATGACGTCATTTAAAGGAACCTTCATTCGTCGTTAGTCGTCGGAAAGAAGAGAATGCTCTGCGTCGGATGTCTTGAAGATGGACCTGCTCCGTGCCGGATGGATGAAGATAGAAGATGCCGCTTGGATGAAGACTTCTGCTGGATGGAGGACCTCTTCTGCCCCGATCGGATGAAGACTTCTGCCGGTCCGGATGTCCTCTTCTGCCCCATCAGATGAACACTTCTTGACGAATCGGATGACCACTTGTGCCTGGCTGGGTGAACACGGCTCAAGGTAGGGTGATCTTCGATGGGGTAGTGTTAGGTGTTTTAAGGGGGGATCAGGTGGGTTTTAGAGTAGGGGTGTGTGGGTGGTGGGTTGTAATTTTGGGGGGGGGTATTGTATTTGTTTGTTTTTTACAGGTAAAAGAGATGATTACTTTGGGGCAATGCCCCGCAAAAAGCCCTTTTAAGGGCTGGTAAAAGAGCTGATTACTTTGTAATTTAGTTTAGGATAGGGATTTTTATTATTTTGGGGGCTTCTTTATTTTATTAGGGGGCTTAGATTAGGTGTAATTAGTTTAAAATTCTTGTAATTTTTTTATTGTTTGTAATTTAGTGTTTGTTTTTTTGTAATATAGTTTAGTTTATTTAATTGTCTTTTATGTTACATAATTGCAATTAATTTATTTAATTAATTTATTGATAGTGTAGTGTTAGGTGTATTTGTAACTTAGGTTAGGATTTATTTTACAGATAATTTTGTAATTATTTTAACTAGGTAGCTATTAAATAGTTATTTACTATTTAATAGCTATTGTACCTAGTTAAAATAAATACAAAGTTGCCTGTGAAATAAATATAAATCCTAAAATAGCTACCATGTAACTATTAGTTATATTGTAGCTATATTAGGGTTTATTTTATAGGTAAGTATTTAGTTTTAAATAGGATTAATTTATTTAATTTTACAAATTTTATTTAGATTTATTAAAAATAGATTTAACTATTGATACCCATCTCTCCCTGCAAGGGGTTCTGTGTAAGGGGAGGGAGGATGACTACCTCCGCTCCCTGGGGATGGATCTGCCGCTGGGGAGAGAGACCGACTGTCTCCTCTCCCTGCTCCTGGCTCTGCCGCTGGGGAGATAGACAGACTGTCTCCTCTCCCAGGAAGGGGTTCTGTGTAAGGGGAGGGAGGATGACTACCTCCGCCCCATGGGATGGCTCTGCCACTTGGGAGAGAGACCGACTGTCTCCTCTCCCTGCTCCTGGTTCTGCCTTGGGGAGAGAGACCGACTGTCTCCTCTCCCAGGAAGGGGTTCTGTGTAAGGGGAGGGAGGACAACTACCTCAACTCCCAGGGGAGTGAGACCGACTGTCTCCTCTCCCTGCTCCTGGCTCTGCTGCTGTGGAGAGATACCAACTGTCTCCTCTCCCAGGAAGGGGTTCTGTTTAAGAGGAGGGAGGACGACTACCTCCTCTCCCTGGGGATGGCTCAGCCACTGGGGAGAGAGACCAGTTGTCTCCTCTCCTTGTACCTGGCTCTGCCGCTGGGGAGAGAGACTGACTGTCTCCACTCCTGGGAAGGGGTTCTGCCACTGGAGAGAGTTATCAACATCCGTTTCTCCCTGCAAGGGGTTCTGTGTAAGGGGAGGGAGGACGACTACCTCCTCTCCCTGGTTTACCAGAGCTGCTGCAGGGGCTGGGCTCTCTGTCCTGTTGCCAGCACTTCTGCTAGGGTGGCCCCCTGGTCCAAGACCATAAGTTCGGAGCCAGTCTGCTGATAGAGATCCAGCAGCCCTGGTTCCCTTTTTCTTTGTTGCCACTCCTCCATGGTCGAGCTCCATGAATCCCAGAGGGCTGCACCCCAGATCTGTATACCCTTGGCACGCTGCTTAACAAGATCTAGCAGCCTCTTGTATTCCTTGACCAGTGCCTCTTCCTGGTCAATAATAAAATCCAGATCGTCTAGTAGCCAGGATTCCTCCAAGAGATCCAGCAGTTCCTCTTGGAGCCAAGAGATATCCTCCAGACCCTGGTCCATCTCGCTCCCAAACTGTGGGTCCTCTGTCCTTTTTGTAAATAGCAATCCAGGGCCACCGAAGACAAAGCCCTCTGTGGGGGAACCATCCTCGAGCCATGTCTACGCTTGCATAGCAAGCCATTGGAGGGCCCGATAGCTGTCCTCCACCCACATCTCTTGCTCTTTCATATTGATAACACTGTGCTCATGCATGTAAAGTTATTTAAGAGTCAGCACTTATTGCCTGAAATGCAAGTCTGTCAAAAGATCTGAGATAAGGAGGCAGTCAGCAGAAGCTTAGATACAAGGTAATTACAGAGGTAAAAAGTATATTTATATAACAGTGTTGGTTATGCAAAACTGGGGAATGGTAAATAAAGGTGTTATCTTTCTTTTTAAACAACAACATTTTTGGTGTTTACTATCCTTTTAAGCTTTATTTGCATCAATCAGAGAAAATATAGTTCCCAGCAGTTACTTAAGTATTAAATGTTTTGCATTCAAAACTCATTAATATTCGATTATGAGGAGGGAATTGCTGGGGTCTTTCTTTTTAAATACTTATAGTAGATTCCACCTGGCATTTATCTTAGAAATATATCCAGCTATGCATACTGTTCTGCATAAAAAATGTATAGTGTCTAAAGGCCATCAAAGCTTTTTTTTTTTATTTAACCTGGAGATATATTACAAACTGCTTAAGAAGCTGATTGAAAGCCATTTTCAAATTTGAAATCCTTCAGAAAAAAATAAATATTTAATGGTTTTCTGACAATGTTACACCATATTAATGCATCGAATGCTTATCAATGAGATCCTTCACTGACTCAGTAATCAGTATCTTTCAAGTTTTTCATAATTTATTTTCTAAAAATCTTCATCAATCATCAAGTGTCATCTCATCAAAAAATTTTACACAAATTTTAATTTTGCCAGGGTGGGGGTGCACAAAAATTCATCACTCATTTTATCAATTTCTTTGTGAAAATTGAAAAAATAGTGAACATATTACAAATTCAAGTTATGTTAACTAATAAAATATTAACACTATAATGTTGGTTCATATTTAGAATAAGTGTTTAGACATAATGAAAAATCTTAATTAGAAATTGACAGAAAATGGCAACAAGGGTTAACTTCATATATTACAAAATATAACTTGTTATGAGACTATGAAAACCTGAAGACAAACACTAAGGACCAGAATACAAGTGAAGCACTAAATATTGCTTTCATAAAAGAGATATTTGCGCTTCACTGTGTAAAACCAGCGCACTCTAATATGTGCTAGTATTACAAATTAACAGCAATGCAAACGTGAGTTGCTGGGAGGCATTGCGCTCACGAGAGCGCACTTCCATAAACTCCAAATACGATCGGGTTGAATGACACCCCTGATAGCAGCCGATTGGATGAAAATCTGCAGGGGGCGGCATTGCACAAGCAGTTCATCAAAACTGCTTGTACAATGATAAATGCCGACAGCGTAGGCTGTTGGCATTTATCGATGTGCGGCGGACATGATACGCTACATCGTATCATGTCCGCACGCACTATGATACATTGACCCAAAAGTCTTTACATCTACTGTAACCAGTCAAACTTTTGAGATAAAAAGCTTTATAGGCTGCAAAACTAAAAATGTTATATATTTGTTACAATGCATCTGTCAGGTTCAGTATTTGGCTAAAATCTCTAGATTTCTAAAAATTATAATTTTAGAACATCTTAATAAAATTGAAAAGAAACATTATGAGTATGGTGAACCACAACATTGCACAACTGCCACACATTTAATGGGGATACATTTACATGGATAGGGATAGAAAATGTATCCCTCCATAGGAGAGGAAGTCAGATGGAGAAGGAATTAAATAAAATGGAATTATGGTGGATACATACATTAAGGACATATGGTGAATGGGATTTAAATAAAGCTAGAGGTTTTGCCGCTTTTATATAATTTTTCAGTTTATAATTATGAGTTTTTTACTTTAAATAACCCAAAATAGGGTTCCATGTAGGATAAAAAATTTAAATAGTTCTTAGGATAAAAATTTACAAGATTACAAATTGTTAGCACACCACTCTTAATCTAGCCCTTAATTTGCACTAACCAACTGCCTCAGAATATTACTAATTGTTTTTAAATTAGCATAGAACTAGTTAACAATTGATTGAGTAAAAAGAGGAACACAAACTGCTTAGTAATCACATGAATGCAAAGGAATTTCAATACAAAGGAAATTTGATTGTAAAGTAATGCAAAGGGTAAAGTGGATTTAATTGACATAGCTATTGGGACATCTCTGTCTATAGAAAATACAAATCAGTTAATTTATTTCTGGGTTAAAAAACAAAAACAAAAACAATAAGCCATATAGTTTGAGAGAATAGAAAGTTCCTGCTTAACCCTTTCGTGACAGGGTTAAAGTGCCTACATCGGAACAACTGTTCCGATGTAGACAAATTGAAACTACGCGATCGTGCATACGATCGCGAGATTTCAATTATTGGATCGCATCTGGGGGGCGTCCCTACAATCCTAGGAACGCCCTCCAGACCGCGATTAAATCCCTGAAGCACAGAAGGCTTCAGGACAGCCGTTAGTTATGACGTTCCATTCCGTCATAACGGCTTTAAAGCCCAGTCTAATTATGACGGAATGGAACGGCATAACGGCTTTAAAAGGTTAAACAGAATACAAAATGTGATTCTAGGAGCTTCAGGATGAGACACTATAAGGATATCTGTAACTGATTACAAAAATGAGTACTAATGGGTTTTATCAAATAGTTCATATTCAAAACAATTATATGTAATTTTGTGATACAATATTTTCTGTAACAAAATTAAATGAAGTAAGGAATCAAAGTTGCACTAAACTGTAGGTTTTTTAATTGAAAGATAACAACTAAGTGTATTTTCAGGCTTTCAAACACATTCATTTTAAATGTCTCTTAGTGACATGCCCTATCTAGGATATCCAGATGAGAAACTGTTTTCTATTGAAACTGACAGATACGAACAAGACATAGAACATTTGTTTTAATTTATGAATGTGTCATCTAGTTTACCCACATGAGGATGAACAAAGGTAAACATAAGGAATTTAGGGCCAGATTGGAGTGCAAAATATCGCTTTCGCGAGGGTGATATTTGCGCTCTACTTTGCAATACCAGCGCACACAAATGTACCCTGGTATTACAAGGGGTCCAATGGAAGCCTCATTCTCATGCCGTCAGACATAGGTTCTTATGCCGTGTCTTAGGCAGCGAAGGGGATAATTTGTGCAGCGATGGGCAGCAGATTTAAATATATATGAATATATACATATGTCAGTGGTGGCTCGTGGGTTATTCAAATGGGGGTTCACGGACCAGTTATGTAAAATAAAAAGTGTGCACATGTGCATGAGTGTGGTGCATATATATATATTGCTGCTTTTGCTTGCTTCGGTTAATTGTGCCAGGAAGCCAGCCCAGACCTAAGTGAGGGAAGGACAGTACCACATGTCCTCAGCAATGTGCATTGCTCCCTGCCCCCTTCGAGCCCCAGTGTCAAACTGTAACCCAGTGAATAAAGTAACAACTCTAATGAGAGCATATGTCACACCCCTCAAAAGGGAGAGATGAGAACTGACAACTCAAGACAGAGAATGATGAAAGGATGGTGCAAGCTGCCCTGCCTGCTACTTCATAACATGCTTGTCCCCTGCATGTACCATTCTCCTGCAGTACAGCCATTGCTGGCAGAGCTTACTGAATTCATCCTTCACCCTCACCTCCTTGTTCCGGGTGCAGCGCCCTTCACTTGCTCTGGGTCTGGGACTGTACCTAAAATTGGAGCTCCACACTACTGCCATCATATGCTGAGGCTTGGAATCATGAGGACCGGAACTGACACTGTACAGTGTAAGTACCAACTCCAACAACCCCCCTTCCTCTTCCCATGCACTTCTCAACTCAATGACTATCTCCACAATAAGATTTTGCCCCGTTGAGGGGGAGGAGCATCGTCAAGCGTCATCACGTGACTGGAGTGATGACGTATCCGGACCATTTGCACCACCTCACTCGATCAGTCGCACAGGCTGAACTGCGATTGAGACAGTATAGGGATGGGTTGGAGGCTGGGAGCAGGCTGCAGGCAAATGTAATAGAGGAGTATATGACAGGCATGTAGGATCTACCGCATGTGCGGTTAAATAAAAAAAAAAGTTAATTTTTTTTTTAACAATTTGGCTTTTACTTTTTTCGGGTAGAAATTAAATATAATTTTTCAAATAGGGGGGCTATTGGAAAAATTATATTTCATTCAGAATTTTTTTTCACGTGCGGCTGTGCGAATATGGAGGAGCCGCCATTGACATATGTATTTATGTGTTTATATGTGCATGTGTATATACACATATTTACACATAAATATATATGTATTTAAGCATATACATAAATATTTATAGAGAACACACAGTTCCCGATTGATTGGTATGTAAAGGCAATAAAGGCAATTTTCAGTGCCATTTTGTTTCTAACACCCCAACACCAACCACTTTTAACCTCTAAAAACTGCTTAGTGCAGTTTTAAAAAAAAAAGCTACTTCTTTTTTTTTTTTTAAAGGGACCTTATATGTTATTTTGGGGTCAATCGGGGGACGTTAAAAAATGAACCAGAGGTCTGAAAATGTATTGTGCATCCTTAAACGGGCGTATTTGCCCATTTACAGGCGTGTGATAAATTAGCGCTCCACTTGTAATCTAGCCCTTAATAGAGTTATTAAAGGGACATGAAACCCCCCAAAAATTGTGATTCAGATAGGCCATGCAATTTTAAACAACTTTCTAATTTACTTCTATTATCAAATTGTCTTAAGTTTCTTGGTATTCTTTGTTGAAAAGCAGGGACGGAAGCCCAGGAGCGTGCATGTGTATGAAGAACTATATAGCAGCAGTTTTGCAACAACCTTATCCATTTGCAATAGCATTAGATGGCAGTACTATTGCCTGCTATGTAGTGCTCCAGACAGCTATCTAGGTATCTCTTTAACAAAGAATAACATGGTAACAAAGCAAATTTGCTAATAGAAGTATTTTTTTCTTTTTTTTATTGTATGCTCTGTCTAAATCACAAAAGAAACTGGGTTTCATATCCCTTTAATGTATATTGATATTATGGTAGAAGAGTGACATCTGGTGATTATTAGTTAAGCAACAATATACATTTGCATGTTTTTTAAATATCCTGGCCCTAGAGTCTGCCTATCAAAGCTAAACACATGTGGGTCATGTGGCAGAGACAAACATTTACATGGTATCTCCATAAAAGGACGAAACAACACAGATAGAGTGACTGTGGTTTTATAAACACATTTGTGAAATGCATCAGACATAGGGGCTGATTTATCAAGCTCCGTATGGAGCTTGATGCCCCTGTTTCCGCGTGAGCCTTAAAGGGCCACTAAACCCAAAATCTTTCTTTCATGATTCAGATAGAGAATAGAAAATTAAACAACATTACAATTTACTTCCATTATTTATTTCGCTTCATTTTTTAAATATCCTTAGTTGAAGAAAAAGCAATGCACATGGTGAGCCAATCACACGAGGCTTCTATGTGCAGCAACCAATCAGCAGATAGTGAGCATATCTAGATATGCTTTTCATCAAAGAATATCAAGAGAATAAAACAAATTAGATAATATAAGTAAATTAGAAAGATGTTTAAAATTGCATTCTCTTTCTAAATCATAAAAGAAAAAATGAGGGTGGCATGTCCCTTTAAGGCTCGCCGGAAACAGAAGTTATGAAGCATCGGTCTAAAGACCGCTGCTCCATAACTTGTCCGCCTGCTCTGAAGCCGCGGACAGAAATCAACCTGATCGAATATGATTGGGTTGATTGACACCCCTGGTAGCAGCCGATTGGCCTCGAATCTGCAGGGGGCAGAATTGCACCAGCAGTTCACAAGAACTGCTGGTTCAATAATGAATGCAGACAGCGTATACTGTCGGCATTTATCGTTGTGCAACGACATGATACGCTACATTGTATCATGTCTGCTTGCACTATGATAAATCTGCCCCAGAGTGTAAAGGAAACTTTTCCACCAATATCATTTCTTATTTCCAATTGCTTCACACATACACTTGAGCATTTATTATTTTGCATGGTATTTTATAAATAATTTGCAAATGCTTTTTTTATAGCTTACTTTGCATAATCCATGTATATGCAAATGACGGTATTGCTGTATCTTGTTAGAAAATAGTTTTGGTAATCGTGTTGTTACACTTGCATTATTCTTTTACATATGTTGGCTAATCACTGATTTAAGCATGTTCCTATATTTTTATTATTGGTTCCCTTTTGTTCTTTTAAGTTATAATTTAATTATGAATATAATTATTTTATGCTAATAATACTTTGTGGCACATACAAAAGAGTTCAATAACATTTAATCAGAACGTTTTTTATGACTATGTGGAGTGCTATTTCTATGCCTATACTGTATTATTGAGGATACTTCATTTTGAAAAGTCTATAATCATGACAATTGTTTTGAGTGCGTTGATCCTAATTTTCAAGTGTTAACCTTTTCTTACTTACAGGACATTTTGTTTGAGCTATTGAGAATTTTGTAGAAAATGGAATAAAGTAAATATCATACAGTCAAAAAAACGTAACTGCAAAGATAGTCATATTTGATAAATTAAGAGACTTTGGTCCATCTTAAGCTAGTTAAAGATTGAAGTTTAAGGAAGAGAGTCATGTGAAGATGGTCCTCACTCCATAGCTGAAGAACATGCCACTGAAGAAGCTGTGGAAGAATTTCATGACATGGTCATGGTGACATAAGGCAAAATGTTACAGGGGTGTTATTGGTCATAGTACAGTCAATTTTAGAGGATGTTTTGTACATAAGAAAAACTGTAAGCAAAGTGGGTACCATAGATAACACAGGAGTTGTGACTTTGCAAGAAACTTGGACAATATTTAATTGCGAATAACACATGTACAGCACCAATGTAATCCTTACTTGTATAGAAACGCATGTGGGTTCAGGGGTAACTGCTTAGTTCTTACAATCCTAATGAAGACAGATTCCACAACACGGAAATTCATAAAATAATCCTTTTATTGATGCATTCTGGTACAAAGGTAACAAACCGAGGCATTTCGGGCAAGCCTGCCCTTTATCATGCTTATTTTACACATGTGTGTACCAGTCCATTTAAACCCATTTTATTAATTGTTTCATTAACAATATTCTAAATTTTTACCAATATGGCCACCTAGTGGCAAATAGTCATAATTAACTTAAAACGTCTAATTAGTTACCACATCTACATTACATTGTTGCAAACCCCATAAAAAGTCCTTTTTCAATGGGACTTCCATAGCGCCGGTATTACGAGTTTTGCCTGGGAGGCCAAAAAGTGAGTGGATAATGCATGGATCTGTCAGAGGTAAACGTACCTCTTGTTCTGGTTATGGTGGGACCCGATGTGCAGAGGTAGAGTAGAGAGTATTACAAGATTGCATCAGTCAATAGGATTTTTTACCCTTTAATTCTGGGACGCCATCTTGGATGATGTCATTTAAAGGAACCTTCAGTGTACAGCTGGGACCATATGAAGAGGATGCTCTGCGCCAGATGTCTTGAAGATGGAGCCACTCTGCGTTAGAAGGATGAACATAGAAGATGCTGTCTGGATGAAGACTTCTGCCCGCCTGGAGGACCACTTCTTGCCGCTTGGATGAAGACTTCTCCAAGCTTCGTTAAGGACTTCTGCCCGCTTGGATGAAGACTTCTCCCGGCTTGATGAGGATGGATGTCCGGTCTTCAAAAAATGTAAGTGGATCTTCGGGGGTTAGTGTTAGGTTTTTTTAAGGGTTTATTGGGTGGGTTTTATTTTTAGCTTAGGGGTTGGGGAAGGAAAAAGAGCTAAATGCCCTTTTAAGGGCAATGCCCATCCAAATGCCTTTTTCAGGGCAATGGGGAGCTTAGGTTTTTTAGATAGGGTTTTATTTGGGGGTGTTGGTTGTGTGGGTGGTGGGTTTTACTGATGGAGGGTTGCTTGTATATTTTTTTTACAGGTATAAGAGCTGATTTCGTTGGGGCAATGCCCCGCAAAAGGCCCTTTTAAGGGCCATTGGCAGTTTAGTTTAGGCTAGGTTTTTTATGGGGGGGGGCTTTTTTATTTTGACAGGGCTATTAGATTAGGTGTAATTAGTTTAATTATTTGATCATTTCTTTTTTATTTTGTGCAATTTAGTGTTTTTTATTTTTTATAATTTAGTTAATTGTATTTAATTAATGTAATGTATTTAATTATAGTGTAATGTTAGGTGTTAGTGTGAGACAGGATAGGTTTTATTTTACAGGTAAATTTGTATTTATTTTAACTAGGTAGTTAGTAAATAGCTAATAACTATTTACTAACTATTCTACCTAGTTAAAATAAATACAAACTTAGCTGTGAAATAAAAATAAAACCTAAGATAGCTACAATGTAACTATTAGTTATATTGTAGCTAGCTTAGGGTTTATTTTACAGGTAAGTATTTAGTTTTAAATAGGAATTATTTAGTTAATGATAGTAATTTTTATTTAGATTTATTTTAATTATATTAAATTTAGGGGTGTTAGGGTTAAACTTAGGGTTAGGGTTAGGTTTAGGGGTTAATAACTTTAGTATAGTGGCCATGGTGAGGTTGGGGACTGCAGATTAGGGGTAAATAATATTTAACTAGCGTTTGCGATGTGAGAGTACAGTGGTTTAGGGGTTAATATGTTTATAATAGTGGTGGCGATGTCCGGAGTGGCAGATTAGGGGTTAATCATTTTATTATAGTGTTTGCGATGTGGGAGGGCCTCGGTTTAGGAGTTACTAGGTAGTTTATGGGTGTTAGTGTACTTTGTAACACTTTAGTTATGAGTTTTATGCTACAGATTTGTAATGTAAAACTCATAACTTCTGACTTTAGATGGTGGAACGAATCTTGTCGGTATAGGCTGTACCACTCACTTTTTTGGCCTCTCAGGCAAAACTCATAATACCGGCGCTATGGAAGTCCCATTGAAAAAGGACTTTTTGAAATGTGCAGTAGATACGTTGCGTTACGGCCAAAAAAGTGTGTGGTACAGCTATACCTGCAAGACTCGTAATTGCAGTGGTAGTGAAAAAGCAACGTTATGAGGCTTTTTCACTCATAACGCAAAACTCGTAATCTAGCTGCAAATCTTTAAATACGACCTGATATGTCCAACTCTTTATTTAACCCTTTTGGTTACATTGCCTCTAATGTATGGATCCAATAGACCTCCTTTTGTTTAAATAATAGTTCCCCATTGCCCCCTATTCTAGGGAAATCAACATTATCTATTATCTGCCATGACATATTATGACCAGTTGATAAAAGATGTCCTGAAACTGAAACAATTTTGTCCCCACATCTTATATTCAATGTATGTTGATTCAACCCTTCCCTCACCTTTCTAGTAGTTTCACCTATATCGATTCTAGGACAGAAGCATTTTAAAACATATGTAACATATTAGGATTCACACGCATATTTTTTATTTATTTTTAACTTCTGTCCCATCAAGCGATGACATAATATTTTATTTATCTTAATGTTTAGGTTACAATATTATTTATATTGATCTCAGCGGTAGGTTTGTCTATAGAATATCTCTGCGGTGTATTCTAATAATATTAGTACATCTCAGGAGTTTCCTCCAAGCGTGTTATGTATTTATGTAACAATATGCTTGATTAATGGAATTATGAATAAAATACATATAAAATACTTAGGTCTTAATTTGAGTAAAAACCCTAGTGAGTGGTACCAGCTTAACTACAAGGAAGTATTTGATAAATTGCCGGAGGAGCTTGCGAGATGGAAAGTATATAACTTATCATTAATGACAAAGATTATGCTGATTAAAACGATTGTCTTTCCAAAAATTTTGCTTTTACTACAAAATCTGCCTTTGTTTATAACGAGGGCAGATTTGATCACATATAACAAGACTATAACACAATTTCTTTGGAATAATAAGAAATCCCTATTAGCGCTAGATAGGCTGATACAGCACAAGAAAGAATGGGGGCTCACGCTGCCTACTATTAAACACTATAACTGGGTATCGATGATAAAATATGTAATAGACTGGCTGACTGAAGGAGACTAAGTAACATATTATAACATAGAATCAGAAATAACAGCACATTGTGATCTTAAAGCGGTCTTACATCTTGAACAAAAGAAAGTACCAAATACAAATAGGTGAGATGTTGACCTTTGCCAATATTATTCTGGCATGGCAAAAATTCTGTGTCACAATGAGCAGCCGGTTTCAAGTATCTCAATACTATCCAATAGTTGGTATGGTAGATTTTGTACCTCGTACAGTATTTATGACCAGGTGTTTAAAGAGTGGAAAGAGAAGGGACTAAACTACTTTGCACAGCTTAAACAAGATGGTACACATAGTATTCAATCTTTTTCAGAGATCTTAACTAAATTTAACTTGCCAGTAAGAAACTTCTATGCCTACCTTCAGATTAGGAGCTATTTTAACCAGCAAAGCCATCTATATGGCAATGAATGGGATATGCAGGAAATAGAGTCAGGCATCAAACTGTATAGAGGAGGAATACGATCGATTGCAGTCTGGAATAATTGTTTAATGGCCAAACTAGGGGCTAACCATTTAGACAAGCTTAAAGGATAGGATATTTAAATATGTCCTGTAAGGCACAGGACATACAAAAGTGTCTTAGTAACATGGAAGCAACCACGGTCTAACTGAGCTAGTAAATACGATGAAATATAGCATGGTCAGGTTGTTAGGCCGTTACTGAATAATTTAAGCTGCTCTGGGTCTCTGAGGTCATTCTCACAGCGAACTTGATCTTGATGTAGATGGTAGCTTTAGATTAAGTATTTCTCAGCTTCTGCGATGTGGATGGTGCCACATAACAAAGATATTCAGTGGGTATCCTATCTTTCTCTAAGAGCTCCTGAAATTGCGGTCATACTCGGTCACTGCTCAGACACACCCATTCTTTTATTTGTTCATTTTACGAACACCATATTCGTACATCCTTAACATGATCTTTTATTAACCTTACTAGGTAACCTATCTCTATAAACCTCTCACCCATTTCATTCAACCACCTACCTAATATGGCCTCATTACTCACTATTCTTTTTAATTTTAACACTTGGCTGTGTGGTAAAGATTGTCATAACATTTTCAGAGTTAGACCTCATAGGCTAACAAAGTATTCATGTCAGTATCTTTTCATTAAATATCCATTTTCAATTGCCCTGTAACCATATCTTTATATACCCTTATATCTAGGAATACTATCATCTCCTCACTATAGCCAATAGTCGTGCGTTAAATTCGGCTCCCATGGGCGCCAAGCCAGATTTACGGCACGGCTATTGGCTTAGAGGTGAAAATGTCACCTCTTAGCCAAAATTTTTTTTAGCCGTGGGCTGCAGTAGCAGCTAAAGACGGTGATCGATTTAATCAAATAAAAGAGCTTTCTACATGAAGTATCTTATACTTCATGAATGAAAGTCCCCTTTATTTGTTTCAATAGTCAATCCTAGCATTTGTACAACGCTCGGATTGACTTTCACTTAAAATAAAGTGAAGAAAAGCTACAGACACATTTAAAGGGACAGTTTACCCAAAATAACAATACATTTTAAACTAAATAGCTGCCAAAGTTAAACATATTTCTGTTAACCAATTATTAAATATAATTTTCTTATGGCTAGATTACGAGTCTTGCGTTATGAGTAAAAAAGCAGCGTTAAGCCTTATAACGCTGCTTTTTTACTACTGCTGGTATTACGAGTCTTGCAGATTTAGGGGCGCTGCACACTTTTTTGGCATTACCGCAAATCAACTTACGCAATTTGCGTATAGTCTATTTTGAATGTGACTTCCATAGCGCAGGTATTACGAGCTTGTTCTGGGAGGCCAAAAAGTGAGCGGTACACGCTATCCCGTCAAGATTCATACTGCATTTTAAAGTCAGTAGTTATGAGTTTTACACATAAAGCTGTAGCATAAAACTCATAACTAAAGTGCTAAAAAATACACTAACACCCAAAAACTACCTATTAACCCCTAAACCGAGGCCCTCCCACATCGTAAACACTATAATAAAAATATTAACCCCTAATCTGCCGCTCCCGAAATTGCCGCCACTATAATAAACATATTAACCCCTAAACCGCCGCACTCCCACCTCGCAAACATTAGTTAAATATTATTGACCCCTAATCTGCTGTCCCTAACATCGCCGCCACCTACCTACATTTATTAACCCCTAATCTGCTGCCCCCAACGTCGCCGCCACTATACTAAATGTATTAACCCCTAAACCTAAGTCTAACCCTATCCCTTATACCCCTTAACTTAAATATAATTCAAATAAATCTAAATAAAACCTACTATCATTAACTAAATAATTCCTATTTAAAACTAAATACTTGCCTACAAAATAAACCTTAAGCTAGCTACAATATAACTAATAGTTAGTTACATAGTAGCTAGCTTAGGGTTTATTTTTATTTTACAGGCAAGTTTGTATTTATTTTAACTAGGTAGAATAGTTACTAAATCGTTATTAACTATTTACTAACTACCTAGCTAAAATAAATACAAATTGCCCTGTAAAATAAAACCTAACCTAAGTTACACTAACACCTAACCTAACCCTACAATTAAATAAATTCCCTAAATTAAATACAATTAACTAAATTGAATAAAATTAGCAAAACTCATAATCTGGCCGATAGTTTGTAATTTTTTTGTGGTTTGTGTAACCTATACTCAGTGGAATCATTTTTACATGTGGGGCTTCTCTGTCGCACATCCTTCCATGCAGGACGCTTGCTCCAACCCCCATGATGACATCACACAGATGTGTGCTCAGTAAAAGCTTGTCCGTGTTCAGCAGTGAGTAGAATTGTTTTCTCAGTGCTGGTGCGCACAAATACTACTGTCACTGCAACTCCTCCTTATGCATAGCTGAATTTCTGGGCTGGGACAACAACAATGGCTTAGTGAAGGAGTTCGTATTAATTTAGGGCCTTTTATATCTCAAATACCTGAAAACATGAAAAAGCAATTTTATTGCGCAAGAAATAAAGTGCTAGGTTTTTGTTTTTTTTACTTTGCGGCTCTATTAAAATCTATTGGGAGAATATGTACAACTTGTAATACGCATGCTACCCGATGCGTTGTTTACGCTTCAGCGCTAAATAGCTTGCCACTTGTAATCTAGCCCTATATAAGTACTTCAGAGATAGTATTAGCAAGGAACGATAACATAATATATACAGTTTACCATTACATGCAATTAATTTCTCCTTAAATCTTGAATGCTGATGATGGCTGCAGTGCTTTTAATAGCAATATGTTGCAACAGCCCTTGGCAGCCAAAGGATTTGTGTATTGTCTGTTCTTTATAAGCAATATAGCTGTTCTGTGTGTGCAAAATATGCCAGGAAAGACATCAAGTGCAGAGAATAGGCTGTGGGCCATTTCTGAATAATTTTGTAAATTATATAAAGCTTATTATTTAGGAAAGGCGGGTGGCATAAGCCCCAAAACAAGATCTGGTTGCAATATTCATTTGTACGAATGCGATTTCCTCTCTCGGTGCAGCTGTTAGACAGAGATGATTAGTCATCTCTAGACCCTGTGAATATGCTCAATGCTGTGAAATTAGAAAACATAACATCCTGAATACAGGAGTGGATATCTCTGACTATAATAAATGCTGTGATTAAACCCTTTTCAATTTGTGTTTATAGAGTTCCTGTGTTTGCAGAGTTTTATACAAATATTATACAATGCCTAGATTTACCAAGGTTTAACGTGATCCCTTATGATGTAGGGAAACATCCCCGTCGTGTAACATAGCAATTCAAAAAATTGCCAGAAAGGAAAGTGCTATCATTTTGTATTGAATACAAATCAATGTATTGGAAAATAATACTGGTACATGTAAAGTGCTTACTCATACATTGTATTAAAGGGACAGTCTACACCAGAATTGTTATTGTTTAAAAAGATAGGTAATCCCTTTATTACCCATTCCCTAGTTTTGCATAACCAACACAGTTATATAAATACACTTTTTACCTCTGTGATTACCTTGTATCTAAGTCTCTGCAAACTGCCCCCTTATTTCAGTTCTTTTGACAGAAATCCATTTTAGCCAATCAGAGCTAGCTCACTGGAACTCCACGTGCATAAGCACAGTGTTATCTATATGACACACATGAACTAATACCCTCTAGTGGTGAAAAACTGTTGACATGCCCTGAGAGAAGTGGTTGCTTTTGAGGGCTTAGAAATTAACATATGAACCTCCTAGGTTTAGCTTTCAACTAAGAATACCAAGAGAACAAAGCAAAATTGGTGATAAAAGTAAATTGGATTTGCCCTTCCCAGACTATTATATTTATTGCAAACTATCCCCAAACATCTACCGCAACAATATCTTTCTAGGGTACAATCTTTACTAGAACAATTTATTTGGCAGGACATAAGACCCAGGATAGCTAAGCAAACAATGTACATGGCTAGAGAAAACGGGGGGCTGGGAGTCCCAAATCTCCATACGTATAAAACATCAATAACTTTGCAAAATTTAGTTGAGTGGTGTACTAACAATGCACATAAGCAGTGGGTCCAAATTGATAGGCACATCTTAGGGTTGTGTAATGCAGGAATAGCAGCATGGCTGCCGACCAAACATAGACCAGCAATCCTTCAACATTACCAAATACTAGAGGAATTTTTTCAGATGTGGGACAGATTATTAAACACCACAACACACATGTCCAACATCATTTCCTCTATGGTACCAATAAGCCACAATACCGCCCTCCCTTGGTTTCACAAAGAAACACAAAGAGCTCCAGGTACACACATTAAGAACAGAGTCATCTCTATATTTCAACAAGAAGGGACAACTAATACACTCGACTCAATACAGGAATCGCATCCAGACATTGGAGTTAATTGGTACTCATATACACAAATATGTCATTTTATCCAGCATCACCGTAAGAGGCGGAGCTTAACCAGAAAACTGACCCCATTCGAGACCCTCTGCCTCTCTACTAACACTCCCAGACATCTAATATCGTTAATATATAAGCAACTAGTGAAAGGGGATTCACAAGAACTACCCAGTTATACCAAAGCATGGGAAAAGGAACTGGGATTAGCTATATCAGACAAAGACTGGCAGAGGGCTTTTTCAGAAACTAAGAGATTGTCTATTTCAGTCAGGGTATCAGGTGATATGGTATAAAGGGATCTAATTCACTGTTTGAAGGTTTGAAAATATTTAGTTTTAATATCACGTTTGGTACAGCGAGACTGCAATATTAGAAGTAAACCCATTCTGTACAGGGTGAACTTACTTACGGCTAGATTTAGAGTTTTGTCGGTAAGGACCCGCGTAGCTAACGCCGGCTTTTTTCTGGCCGCACCATAAAAATAACTCTGGTATTGAGAGTCCACATAAAGGCTGCGTTAGGCTCCAAAAAAGGAGCGTAGAGCATATTTAACGCAGCTTCAACTCTCGATACCAGAGTTGCTTACGGACGCGGCCAGCCTCAAAAACGTGCTCGGGCACGATTCCCCCATAGGAAACAATGGGGCTGTTTGAGCTGAAAAAAAACCTAACACCTGCAAAAAAGCCGCGTTCAGCTCCTAACGCAGCCCCATTGTTTGCTATGCGGAAACACTTCCTACGTCTGCACCTAACACCCTAACATGTACCCCGAGTCTAAACACCCCTAGCCTTACACTTATTAACCCCTATTCTGCCGCCCCCACTATCGCTGACCCCTGCATATTATTTTTAACCCCTAATCTGCCGCTCCGTAAACCGCCGCTACTTACAATATCCTTATGTACCCCTAATCTGCTGCCCCTAACACCGCCGACCCCTATATTATATTTATTAAACCCTAATCTGCCCCCCACAACGTTGCCTCCACCTGCCTACACTTATTAACCCCTAATCTGCCGAGCGGACCGCACCACTGTCATAATAAAGTTATTAACCCCTAATCCGCCTCACTAACCCTATAATAAATAGTATTAACCCCTAATCTGCCCTCCCTAACATCGCCGACACCTAACTTCAATTATTAACCCCTAATCTGCCGACTTGAGCTCACCGCTATTCTAATAAATGTATTAACCCCTAAAGCTAAGTCTAACCCTAACACTAACACCCCCCTAACTTAAATATAATTTAAATCTAACGAAATTAATTAACTCTTAATAAATAAATTATTCCTATTTAATGCTAAATACTTACCTGTAAAATAAATCCTAATATAGCTACAATATAAATTATAATGATATTATAGCTATTTTAGGATTAATATTTATTTTACATGTAACTTTGTATTTATTTTAACCAGGTACAATAGCTATTAAATAGTTAAGAACTATTTAATAGTTACCTAGTTAAAATAATTACAAAATTACCTGTAAAATAAATCCTAACCTAAGTTACAATTAAACCTAACACTATACTATCATTAAATTAATTAAATAAAATACCTACAATTATCTACAATTAAACCTAACACTACACTATCAATACATTAATTAAATACAATACCTACAAATAACTACAATGAAATAAACTAACTAAAGTACAAAAAATAAAAAAGAACTAAGTTACAAAAAATAAAAAAATATTTACAAACATAAGAAAAATATTACAACAATTTTAAACTAATTACACCTACTCTAAGCCCCCTAATAAAATAACAAAGCCCCCCAAAATAAAAAAATGCCCTACCCTATTCTAAATTACTAAAGTTCAAAGCTCTTTTACCTTACCAGCCCTGAACAGGGCCCTTTGCGGGGCATGCCCCAAGAAGTTCAGCTCTTTTGCCTGTAAAAAAAAAACATTCAATACCCCCCCAACATTACAACCCACCACCCACATACCCCTAATCTAACCCAAACCCCCCTTAAATAAACCTAACACTAAGCCCCTGAAGATCATCCTACCTTGTCCTGGCTCCAAAATCTTCATCCAACCCAAGCGGGGGCTAGTGATCCATCATCCGGTGGCTGAAGAGGTCCAGAAGAGGCTCCAAAGTCTTCATCCTATCCGGGAAGAAGAGTAGATCCGGACCAGCAACCATCATCTTCCAAGCGGCATCTTCTATCTTCATCCGATGAGGACCGGCTCCATCCTGAAGACCTCCACCGCGGACCCATCTTCATCCGGCGACGTCCAACTGAAGAATGACGGTTCCTTTAAGGGACGTCATCCAAGATGGCGTCCCTCGAATTCCGATTGGCTGATAGGATTCTATCAGCCAATCGGAATTAAGGTAGGAATATTCTGATTGGCTGATCAGCCAATCAGAATCAAGATCAATCCGATTGGCTGATCCAATCAGCCAATCAGATTGAGCTCACATTCTATTGGCTGATCGGAATCCTATCAGCCAATCAGAATTCGAGGGACGCCATCTTGGATGACGTCCCTTAAAGGAACCGTCATTCTTCAGTTGGACGTCGCCGGATGAAGATGGGTCCGCTCACTTCAGACACGACTCTAAATACCGGAGTTAGAAAAATCCCATTGAAAAGATAGAATACGCAATTTACGTAAGGGGATCTGCGGTATGAAAAAGTCGTGGCTAAAAAGTGAGCGTTAGACCCTTTTTTGAGTGACTCCAAATACCGGAGGTAGCCTAAAACCAGCGTTAGGAGCCTCTAACGCTGGTTTTCACGGCTACCGCCAAACTCTAAATCTAGGCCTTAGAATTTTGCATTATTGTAATGGCTGAATAAATACAATGTTAAAAGCCAATCTTCTTTGAAAAAAAATTGATTTTATATAGTGCAAACCAAAAGACTTGTGGCCACTGTCTTGTGCAGTTATTATTATCCTATACATAAAATCTTGTTTCTAAACTAACGTTGGCCATTGTACATTTATAGTTCTAAACAATAAATGCCCTCTTAGGTGAAAATTTTCACACATATATGTCTTGCCACTCTTTCTGTGGTGATATGAGTAATTGTAAGAAATGTACTGCATTTACTGTGAAACTTAGTTTAAGTATATCATATTTGCACAATTACAAAACAAAATCCAGTTTTATACGATCGGGTTGACACCCCCTGCTAGCGGCCGATTGGCCACGAATATGCAGGGGGCGGCATTGCACAAGCAGTTCACCAGAACTGCTTGTGCAACGTTACGCTGTCGGCATTCAGCAATGTAATTTGGTAAATCGGCCCCAATGAATTAACTATTCAACTAAGGTTTTACATTTTAATTTTCTGAACAGCAAAATACCCCCACTAAAATCATTTTCTAGATTAGACCACCTAAGAGGAAGCATGCAGTGGGCCTCTGGAACACGTCACTAGCCTCGGTACTTACGTTGTCTATTGCACCACTTTCCCCCCCTTCTACTGCCAAATGAACCCCCCTATTCCATTACAATGATGCATCCCTTGCCACCTAAAGAAAGGTGATGCCTTAACTGTCAAGACAAAAAAGGGTTTGAAGGAGTTTCCGAACCTCTAAGGCCAATGGTGCCCAAGCCAAACGACTGTTAGTTCTGAAGAGAGGTTTCATTTATTCTACTAATTAAAACAAGTTCGGCGTTAGGGTAAAAAAGCAGCGTTAAGAAGTCCTAACACTGCTTTTTTATGCCTGCTGCTATTACGAGTCTTGAAGGTTTAGGATCACTGCACACTTCTTTGGCCTTACCCCAAAATGACTTACGTAAACTTCATAAAGTCTTTTTTCTATGGATCTTCCATAGGGCCGGTATTACGAGTCTGTCCTGGTTGGCCAAAAAGTGAGCGGTAGACCCTACCCTGTCAAGAGTCCTAATGCATTTAAAAGTCAGTAGTTATGAGTTTTATGGTACAACGCCGTAACATAAAACTCATAACTAAATATCTAAAAAGTACACTAACACCCATAAACTACCTATTAACACCTAAACCGAGGCTCTCCCGCATCGCAAACACTATTAATAAAAATGTTAACCCCTGGGGGCGTGTCCTAACAGCGACTGTGGACGGTCGCATCTTCTCAGTGCTCCTGCAGATCACCCAACAATCCGCCTGTGGAGGGTACTTTTTACAGAGATACAACAAACAAAAGATCCAGTAATGCTGGTACTGTGAATGAACAGGCATAATCTGCGCTAATATCTGTATTTTTGATGCCGGAACACGAGAGTGGACAATAGAGGCCTGGAGAGGCGGCTCTGGATAGGCAGCGCTAGGCCCCTTTGGTTTACCAAGGGTACTTGTCAGGACTGGTATTAAGAAATATAAAATTCTCATACTTACTTAGCTTCTTGGTACTAAAAGAATCTCCCCAGTACTAGACTACCTGAGAACACCAACTATCGCCGTGCAACAAATATGGCTGCCATAATGGAAAAGACATACATAACGGAACGAATGGAACAACGCTTCATGGACCTATTACAAAGAGCTCCATGGGACTTTTTGACACAACCAAGCATGAAGCTCAGCAACCCAGAGTATGGAGTGAAAGACGAAGCGGTGGCAGTTGTGGATGTGGGAGCCGCGGATAAGAGAGCTCCCGCGGTTTCCCCTCCATGAGACAAAAGAGAAATTAAAGTTAGCGCAGGGCCACCGCTCCAGGCTTCATCCCGAAAGCAGATGCCCAAGCAAACTGACAAACCTCAATCGACAGATAAGCAGCAGAGGAGCCCTATCTTTTTCAAGAATCCATTCAGCACGACTCCACCATTTAAACATAAGAATGGCGCCAGAGCTAATGGAGCAACGGCCTCCAGATGCAACAAGAAGCTCAGCACTTTCCTTCAAACAGACCCACAGCTAAGCGGTTACGACATTGAAGCACCCGTCGAACGGGGAGACAAGGGAGACTTACGCCTTGGGATATATAAAGATAACACCCAGTCTCAACGGAAACGGCTATACCTAAGCCGCTGGATATACCCCGCTATCTCAGCAGCATGGTTCCAAAAAGACTGTTCACAAAACAACACTGTCGGGACCAACTAAAGCCAGAGGAAGGGAACTCAAATAAACACTCTAACATGGATCCTTGCTGGGACTTCCTAAAACCAGCCAATGCTTGATACTGTTATATATATTTCATCACTGTTAACTTAAGTATGGTAATTGTTTTTTTGTTTTTTTTTGTTTTAATAGGCGCTCTTCTTATATAGAGCCTGTACGTTTAAAAGATTTTGGAGTATGCTTAGGAATTAGTATTCCTCTACATGTATAATGTCCTGAATCACCTGGTTTCAAGCCCTCCTGTTATTGCATTAAATGGAATGTAGATAAGCTTTAGAAGTACACGCACACGGATATCTTAAAAGAGGCACAGAAATAGCATCAATACCCTTTTATAATTTTATATGTTTCCTGCGGGGTTTAGGGGGGGCTCCTAGGGGGACATAACCTTACATTTGAAAAAGGGAAATTTATTATGCACCTAGCCTCAGTTCTTGAAAGAAAGTAGATAGCAAAGTGGGGATGGGAAGCCCAGTATATTCCATAAAAAGGCAATACCAAGAACTTAACTCTAACGGAGGGTTTCTGATTGGGTGCTGTGCGCTTTACATATCAGGGTATGTACCGTATTTTTACAACCAAGAGAGGGAAGTATAACAACATATTAAGAGTATATGTTTACAGCTGCCTAAGACATCAAAAAAAAAAAAAAAAAAGACAAAAAAAAAAAGAAAACACGTTCATCCGCTTTGCCAAGTTGCACAAGTTTATAAATGATAGTTGTTTGCCTTTGTGAGAGCTGTACTAATATAGAAACCAGTCCTGACTCCTGCATCCATTTTGTACCTATTAGAAACGAGTAGTTTCTTCATATTTTGTTTATACTTTCATGTGATGCAGTTTATTCCTATTTAAACTTTTATTTTTGTTTTATGCTGCACATTAACCCCTTTGGTTTTTCTTAAGCTCCAGAACAGATCCAAGAGTGATCTGCATCACTGTTTTTGGGGACTAAAAAAGGAGGATTTTCAATATTGATGCATAACTATAATCAGATATGTTATGTTTAACTGTTCTATTGCATTTGCTATATAAAGTGTATGTATCCCATTTCCTCAATAAAAATATTTAAAAAAAAAAAAAATGTTAACCCCTAATCTGCCACTCCGGACACCCCCGCCACCTACATTATATTTATGAACCCCTAATATGCTGCCCCCAACATCGCCAACGCCTACATTATATTTATTAACCCCTAATCTTCCGCTCCCAATGTCACCGCAACCTACCTACACTTTTTAACCCCTAATCTGCCACCCCGAACGTCGCCGCCACTATAATAAACATATTAACCCCTAAACCACTGCACTCCCACCTAGCAAACAATAGTTAAATATTATTAACCCCTAATCTGCTGTCCCTAACATCGCCGCCACCTACCTACATTTATTAACCCCTAATACGCTGCTTTTTCACTCCCGCTGGCATTACAAGCCTTGCATGTTTAGGGGCACCGCACACTTTTTTGGCTGTACCGCAAATTAACTTACGCAATTTGCGTAAAGTATTTTTTCAATGGGTCTTCCATAGCGCCGGTATTACAAGCTTTTTCTGAGAGGCCTTTTTCTGGGAGGAAACACTACAATATAATTAAATAAATTAACTAAATTAAATACAATTACCTAAATTAAATTAAATTAAATTAGCTAAAATACAAAAAACAAACAAACAAACACTAAATCACAGAAAATAATAAACAAATTACAGATATTTAAACTAATTGCACCTAATCTAATAGCCCTATTAAAATAAAAAAGCCTCCCCCAAAATAAAAAAAACCCTAGCCTAAACTAAACTACCAATAGCCCTTAAAAGGGCCTTTTGCAGGGCATTGCCCCAAAGTAATCAGCTCTTTTACCTGTAAAAAAATACAAACAACTCCCCCAACAGTAAAACCCACCACCCACACAACCAACCCCCCAAATAAAATACTATCTAAAAAAAACCTAAGCTCCCCATTGCCCTGAAAAGGGCATTTGGATGGGCATTGCCCTTAAAAGTGCAGTTAGCTCTTTTGCCGCCAAAACCCTAACCTATAAATAAAATCCACCCAATACCCCCTCAAAAAAACACTAACCCCCTGAAGATCGACATACAGGGAGACGTCTTCATCCAAGCCGGGCCGAAGTCCTCAACGAGGCAGGGAGAAGTCTTTATCCAAGCTGGGCGAAGTAGTCCTCCAGATGGGCAGAAGCCATTCTATTGGCTGATTGGAAAAGCCAATAGAATGCCAGCTCTATCCTATTGGCTGATTGGATTAGAATTCTATCAGCTAATCGGAATCTAAGGGACGCCATCTTGGATGACGTCACTTAAAGGTACCTTCATTCAGCTTTAGTCGTCGGATGAAGAGGATGCTCCGTGTAGGATGTCTTGAAGATGGACCCGCTCTGTGCTGGGTGGATGAAGATAGAAGATGCCGTCTGGATGAAGACTTCTGCCCATCTGGAGGACCACTTCGCCCGGCTTGGATGAAGACTTCTCCCGGTATAGTGATCTTCAAGGGGTTAGTGTTAGGTTTTTTTAAGGGGGTATTGGGTGGGTTTTAGTATAGGGTTGGTTGTGTGGGTGGTGGGTTTTAATGTTGGGGAGGATTTGTAATTTTTCTTTACAGGTAAAAGAGCTGATTACTTTGGGGCAATGCCCCGCAAAAAGCCATTTTAAGGGCTATTTGTAATTTAGTGTAGGGTAGGACTTTTTTATTTTGGGGGGCTTTTTTATTTTGTTAGGGGGATTAGATTAGGTGTAATTAGTTTAAATATTTTGTAATTTGTTTATTATTTTCTGTAATTTAGTGGGGGTTTTTTTGTACTTTAGCTAATTTTATTTAATAGTATTTAATTGTATTTAATTTAGGGAAATAATTTAATTATAGTGTAGTGTTAGGTGTTAGTGTAACTTAGGTATTTATTAAATAGTTAATAACTATTTAGTAACTATTCTACCTAGTTAAAATAAATACAAACTTGCCTGTAAAATAAAAATAAACCCAAAGCTAGATACAATGTAACTATTAGTTATGTTGTAGCTATCTTAGGGTTTATTTTATAGGTAAGTATTTAGTTTTATATGGGAATAATTTAGTTCATGATATAATTTTTATTTAGATTTATTTAAATTATATTTAAGTTAGGGGGGGTTAGGGTTATACTTAGGTTTAGGGGTTAATAAATTTATAATAGTGGCAGCGGCATTGGGGGCGGCAGATTAGGGGTTAATAAATATAATGTAGGTGTCGGCGATGTTGGGGGCAGCAGATTAGGGATTAATAAGTATAATGTAGGTGTCGGTGATGTCCGGAGTGGCAGATTAGGGGTTAATAAGTGTAAGGTTAGGGGTGTTTAGACTCGGGGTTCATGTTAGGGTGTTAGGTATAAACATAAATTTTATTTCCCCATAGGAATCAATGGGGCTGCATTAGGAGCTAAACGCTGCTTTTTTGCAGGTGTTAGACTTTTTTTCAGTGAAATGTGGAGCAAAATTTTGCTCAACGCTCACTTTTTATCTGTTAACGCCGGGTTTGTAAAAACCCGTAATACCAGCGCTGTCTGTAAGTGAGCAGTTAGCATAAACTACTCGTTAGCACCGCATAGCCTCTAACGCAAAACTCGTAATCTCGCCGTTAGTTTGTTAATTTAACTATTTCAGTATCATTTTAAAGCTTTTAATGTAAAAAGAACACAACGGGTGCTAGATATGACAAATGCTAATTATTTGTTGATTTTAGAGGCTGATGGGATCACAAAATAAATATCTGTGCAATGGTAATTTCATAATGTTATTTTTTCTGATCCATTGTGTGATCGGGGGTTCAGACCTCAAATAGTGTGTCACTCACACTGTCTCGTGTGAAATGGCAGTTCTGATACTCAGGGTAAAAGCAGGATTATATATATAAATAAAAATGCATTATTAATGGTTAGTTGTGCCAGCTTTGGTGGTTCTTCAATTACTTAATTGTCTGTTTTATGAAAGCAGTGGTGGGAAGTGCCATGCTCTACCAGCTGTGCTCCCAAAGTGGCACTACTCCAGCAATCACCTTATAAAACTACAGACGTATAAAAGTTTAAAGTGTGATTGTCTTAATTATTTAATTGTTTGATTTCTCATATACATTTTTCAAATTAAGCCCTAAAGGAACTATAATGTAACAATAAAATGCTCTAATTTGTTATTTAATTATTAAAACTTTCTCATTTTTAACTGTGTGTTTAACCTCTGCAGTTTAAACATATTGGGTCAGATTACAAGTGGAGCGTAAATAGCGATAAGGGGTTTATCATGGGGGGTTGCATTTGTCGGGCTTACCACTGGTATTACGAATCGAAAGTAACCGTGATCGCATGAGCACAATTGTTTTTTGCTCTAGACTGATTACCTCAATTTCAGAGGTCTGGTTAACTGTTTTGGCAAGAAAAAAGTTACTCAAAACACATCAAAAATACATTACAAAGTACAGTTACACTCGTAATAACACCATCTAATTAAAATTATGAAAAAAAATTGAACACAAGAGAGCGAAGGGCTTTAAAATTGGGATTCATACACGTCTAAAGATGTATATGTATATATATATATATATATATATATACAGTATCCCACAAAAGTGAGTACACCCCTCAAATTTTTGTAAATGTTTTATTATATCTGTTCATGTGACAACACTGAAGAAATGAGTGTACAGCCTGTATAACAATGTAAATTTGCTATCCCTTCAAAATAACATTAACACAGCCATTAATGTCTAAACCATTGGCAACAAAAGTGAGTACACCCCTAAGTAGAAATGTCCAAATTGGGCCCAAAGTGTAAATATTTTGTGTGGCCACCATTATTTCCAGCACTGCATTAACCCTCTTGGGCATGGAGTTCACCAGAGCTTCACAGGTTGCCACTGAAGTCCTCTGCCACTGAAGTCCTCTTCCACTCCTCCATGATGACATCATGGAGCTGGTGGATGTTAGAGACCTTGCGCTCCCCTACTTTCCGTTTGAGGATGCCCTACAGATGCTCAATAGGGTTTAGGTCTGGAGACATGCTTGGCCAGTCCATCACCTTTACCCTCAGCTTCTTTAGCAAGGCAGTGGTCATATTGGAGGTGTGTTTGGGATTGTTATCATGTCGGAATACTGCCCTGTGGCCCAATCTCCGAACGGAGGGGATCATGCTCTGCTTCAGTATGTAACAGTACATGTTGGCATTCATGGTTCCCTCAATGAACTGTAGTTTCCCAGTGCTGGCTGCACTCATGCAGGCCCAGACCATGACACTCCCACCACCATGCTTGACTCTAGGCAAGACACACTTGTCTTTGTACTCCTCACCTGGTTGCCGCCACACACGCTTGACACCATCTGAATTAAATAAGTTTATCTTGGTCTCATCGGATCACAGGACATGGTTCCAGTAATCCATGTCCTTAGTCTGCTTGTTTTCAGCAAACTGTTTGTGGGTTTTCTTGTGAATCATCTTTATCTTTAGAAGATTCCTTCTGGGACGACAGCCATGCAGACCAATTTGATGCAGTGTTTTGCATATGGTCTGAGCACTGACAGGCTGACCCCTGACCCCTTCAACCTTGGCAGCAATGCTGGCAGCACTCATACATCTATTTCCCAAAGACAGTCTCTGGATATGACGCTGAGCACGTGCACTCTACCATGGTGAAGCCTGTTCTGAGTGGAACCTGTGCTGTGAAACCGCTGTATGGTCTTGTCCACCGTGCTGTAGCTCTGTTTCAGGGTCTTAGCAATCTTCTTATAGCCTAGGCCATCTTTATGTAGAGGTGCCATGTTGAACTTCAAGTGACCAGTATGGGAGAATGTGAGAGCGATAACACCAAATTTAACAAACCTGCTCCCCATTCACACCTGAGACCTTGTAACAGTAATGAGTCACATGACACCGGGGAGGGAAAATGGTTGATTGGACCCGATTTGGACATTTCCACTTAGAGGTGCACTTTTGTTGCCAGCAGTCTAGACATTAATGGCTGTGTGTTGAGTTATTTTGAGGGGGCAGCAAATTTACACTGTTATACAGGCTGTAAACTCACTACTTTACATTGTAGCAAAGTGTAATTTCTTCAGTGTTGTCACATGAAAAGTTATAATAAAATATTTACAAAAATGTGAAGGGTGTACTCACTTTTGTAGGATACTGTATATATATATATATATATATATATATATATATATATATATATATATATATATATATATATATATATGTGTGTGTGTACAGAGGTATTTATGTATATATGTATTTACAGGCATTTATACACAAGGTCACTATGACAGACGGTCTCCCATTAACTCTTAGAGCCTTTTTTCTGGGGTCTATTAGCTAGTAATACAGAAAGCTTTAGTAAATCTAGACAACTTACTTCAGTAATTGGACCTTAAGCTCAATATGTATTCCTCATAAAATTATCAATTATGCATAGCAGAAAAACTTTACAATGCATTTTCATTATTTATTGTGCCTGTCTTTTCTTTCATTTAAATATGAAAATTGTAGTTTGCCACTGTGTTCTGTTATGTTCTCCGACTGCATTACGTTTCCTTACCTAAGGCCATGCCTACAAAAAAATTGCAAAGACTGTAGTGCACGCATACACACACTGCCGCAGTCAGAAATTGTTACTACAAAAAAAGTGCAAATTACACTAAAGAGCACACATGCGTTTACTGCCGCAGTCCGCAAATATTACAGAACTGGCACGTCCATCATTTTGGCACTAGTTGGGGACATCAAAATAAGAGTGCAAAAAAAAATGGCTTCATAGTCACGATTATTGTATGGATTTGTTTGATGAAATAATGGATTTGTTTGATTAAATGAGTGAATGAAAAGGGTTCCTATAATGAAAATTACTGAATAGTAACATTTAAAAAAATATAGGTAAAGGGAGCTTCAATGCAAGAGGTATCAGTAATTACTTGAAGGCTTTACAATAATAATAGGCTATCTGCTTGTATTATATATTGAAAATATAATTAGGTATATAATATAATTAGGGTATGTATAGATTACCATCTATATTTGATCTTTAAGGTATACTGTATGTCAGAAAGGGTAGTTTTATATAATAAAATGTAATTGGAAGGGATTATTATATTATATTATATGACAACCTTTTGCACAATATTTATGGTTGAGGATCCAGCCCTTGTTATATTTAGCAAGTAGATTAGTTTTTATTTTATTTTTATGTAATTGCAGGGAGACGTCCCTTTAACAGTTTTTTATATCTTATTAAATTTGTCCAATTTTTATCTGGTGTTTGTATACTTTTAGCCTAACGGCGCACTTACTCTATCTTAAAGCCCAGTGCTTTGCTCGTGTTTCTAACTAGTTTTATATAATAGACATAAAAGCCTTTTTTGTCAATGGGATTTTGATGTCCCAAACTAGTGACAACATTATGTATAAGAAAGTGACAGTACAGCGCCTAAAATCAGAGGAACTCACAAGCTCCCAAACAGATTCCGTAAAAATCTATATGCATAAAAGTGTATAGAAGAAAGGGAGCACCACAAATGGGCCTAAGTGAGAATGTTAATGGAAAATATAATAATATTATAGCTGTATACAATATATAAAATAGAACATATAGCATTTATTTAAACATCAAGTAAGGTTAAAAGTTTTAGTTTAAAATTGTGAACAACAAAATAGGGTACCCTATAAAAATACAAATATATAAAAATAGCTATATTAAAAACAATGATGCTGAAAAAGAGAACTGAAGGATCCTACTGAGTTATACATACAAAACATTGTGGTCTAACTGTCCAGATAGTGATATAAAATCCAAAAATAAAAGTCCCAAATATGTCCAACAGATGGAGTTCAGAAAAAAATAATTTGAAGGAGTGACTATGATATGTCCCAGATGTGTACAGATAGAAAGTCTTCAAATTGATGAAAAAAATGTTCAAGTTAATGGCAATTGTGCCAGATGGTTAAAATATGTCCCTCGTGGTGTGTGAATTTCCAAATATAATTCCTCTTAGTGGTAAAAAAAAAAATATGATAGATGAGAATAAAAATAATCTATAAAGTGAAAAAATCCAGAATCGAAAATCTATGGAAAAAGAAAATACACAAAATAGTGCAATAACACTAAAAGTTCAAGTGGTATGTGATTGAAATAGAGCTCACTGTATAGGAAACTCGAGCAGTGCCTTCCTCAACGCATTTCGGCCCTGGCATGGGCCTTTCTCAAGAGGAATAATGCTCAAGAATCCTGAGCTTAAATGACTTTCACTAGCTAATTAGGCTGATAGCTTTTTCCTGCCACAATCATGACTGGAATAGCATGAGAAAAGGGTATGCCCATATCTGACTTTTAAATCTTAATTTGTAGAGTACATCAAGGTATATATTGACCTTAAACAAAATGGCTGTGCTAGAACACGTGACATCACTTCCGGTTCCGGAGCAGCTCATCTATCATGATGTCACTTCCTTTATGAGTGTAAGGCCTCCTGGGAATTTTAGTCATGTATCATTTATTTAACTTAAAGACTATTACATTAGGGGGATAGTTAGAGCATTTACCGATTACCCTCTGTTATGATTCCAAGTGTTGGAAAATAAACATTAGGTGAATGGTCCCCATTGCAGTTCCACACAGCTGTTTATAATACTTATCTTCAAAATTGAAGTAATTATGTGTGAGTATGTAAAGTATGACATCCAAAAAAATGTCTTTTTTTGGTGGCCATATTTTCATCTTTAGCTAAGAAATATCTTACGGCTTCTATTTCCTCTGCATGTGGTATGCTGGTGTATAGAGCCGTAACATCACATGTGACCAGGATATATTGTCTATCTCATGTGATATTATTGAGGATGTTCAGTAGGTGTGTTGAGTCTTTCAAGTATGAGGGCAGGGAGCTGACATATTTCTGTAAATTCCTGTCTATGTATTGAGACAGGTTATTCGTTATTGATCCAATACCCAAAATTATCGGCCTGCCTGGTGGATTTTGTAAGGATTTATGAACCTTCGGCAGGTAGTAAAATACTGGTATTTTGGGCTACTTTATTTTCAAATTACTTACATTAAGGTAAAAAAGATAAAAGATTATATCATTAATAAGAAATCTAAAAATATGAACAAAATATTGAATCCAAATGCAATAGATGATAAAAAATAGAGTAGAAGTATTCCTGACAACCCTGCACAAAGTATAAAGTCAGACACTGTAGATAACGCTGATTGGAAAGTTGTTACTCACAACAGACAACATAAACATAGAGAAAGGGTAAAGTGGCAGGATACAAACTCAAGTGGACAAAGGAGATTTGTTTACAGCCCCAATAAGGAGGGCCAGTCTAATTATACAGCCCCAACAAATCATCCACAATCTCTATACAATCGCCAAAATTGGAATAACCACACAGTGAACCACACCCCTAGGGCCAATTGGGACAATTGATCACATAGGAATGAAAACTATCCAATGTACAACAATACATACACAAACAGAACATATGAGGAAACCCACAATCAGAATCAATATGAATCTAGCAATCATTATTGATATGAGAGTTGTCCTGGACATAACTATAACCAGGATGATCAGCATAGATACAATACCAACTGGGGCATTAAATCAAGTAATAGCAATTGGAGGAATGTACCCAGTAATAAGTGAAATAGATTCTCCCTGCTAATTAATGATGACCCAGAATATAACCCAACACAAGGGAATACTGACTTTTTTTGAGATAGACATGAGATTTCTTCCGGGAAGAGAAACATGGGAAAAAGGAAACAGGGACCCATAGAGAGCTCAGATACACCAGACCAAAAAAGAAAGTATATAGAGGAAGAAGAGGAGGCATGAGAATAAAGAAAGCCAATACAGATTCATGCACTCGATCTAAGACCACAAACCATAATGGCATTTTCAATTTAAGTAAAATCTCCTTAACAGATAAGGAAACAGAAATATTAAGCCTAGGTCTGTCATACGCTCCATCTAGGGGTCTCAATAAATTCCAAACATACACACATGTGAAGGATTTAGTTAGAAAACTGACCCTTGAAAGGTATTTTCTAAAAACCCCGGTAGAGGCAAATCAAAACCGCCATGCAATAAAAACAAATAGAGAGCATATTAATGAACATGTACATTTGAGTAAGACCAATATTGGCAATCAAACACAAGATGTTTGCAGAGAGGCACACAGAGATCAGATCATCATACATACAGACCCCAAGCCTAAGTCCACGTTCTACCCTAATACACAGAAAGGTGGAGCAATAGAGGTTTTTTGAGAGGATAGTATGCGAGGAGATCAGGAAATTGAAACCACATAGAATCAAAAATTCAAACACAATTTAACTAAATCTCAAAGTGACACAATAAGAGTACTTGAGAAAAATAAAAATTTAATTATCAAACTGGCCGACAAAGGAGGCATTGTCCTACTAGACAGAGATGCATACATGTCAGAATCTAAATGTATCCTAGGTGATCCAGAAACCTATGAAATACTTAGAGGGGATCCAACTACCAGATTTAAAATGGGTCTAGATAAACTGTTGGATAGGGCCAAGCAAGATGGCATCCTGAATGAAAAGGAGTATAGATATCTGAAGATACAGTACCCCAAAATACCTGCATTTTACTACCTGCTGAAGGTTCATATATCCTTAAAAAATCCACCAGACAGGTCGATAATTTTGTGTATCGGATCAATAATGAGTAACCTGTCTCAATACATAGACAGGAATTTACAGAAATATGTCGGCTCCCTGCCCTCATACTCAGACTCAACACAACTACTGAACATCCACAACAATATAACATGGGATAGACAATATATCCTGGTCACATGTGATGTTACGGCTCTACACACCAGCAAACCAAAAACAGAGGAAATAGAAGCCGTAAGATATTTCTTAGCTAAAAATGAGAATATGGCCACCAAACAAATTTATTTTGGATGGCATACTTTACATACTTTACATAACACACAGAAAACCTGGCACTCGCCAGCAGATACTCAGTAATATTCAAAAGCAAAACAGGGGGAAGTCAGTTACAATTGGTGCCAAAGGATCAAGCCCAGGACCACATCAAGGTCTCCCCATTCCTGGGACCCTAAACCAGCACCCACAAAATGCATACTTTCAAACAAACCAACTGGGAACCTCCCAGGGTGACACAGGCTTTTGTAACCTCCCCTATGTAAGTACACAGCACAGGAATGGACCACACTCACAGACTGGACTGTTTACACATCCTAAGCCACTGTTAACCCCACAGCCCTGAACACTGACAGACCGCTGCATGGTTCCCAGCAACCCAGGCAGTTAACCCCTGAACAGCCTGGGTGACAGGCCCACAGAGAAGCATTACAAACATTATAAACACACAGAAAACCTGGCACTTGCCAGCAGATACTCAGTAATGTTTAGCAGCAAAACTGGGGGAAGTCAGATACAATTAGTGCCAAAGGATCAAACCCAGGACCACGTCAAGGTCTCCCCCACAAAATTCATACATTCAAACAAACCAACTGGGAACCTCTCAGGGTGACACAGGCTTTTGTAACATCCCCTATGTAAATACAAAACACAGGAATGGACCGCACTCACAGACTGGACTGGGTACACATCCTAAGCCACTGTGGGGTTAACAGTGGCTTAGGATGTGTACCCAGTCCAGTTCCTGTGTTTTGTATTTACATAGAAGAGGTTACAAAAGCCTGTGTCACCCTGGGAGGTTCCCAGTTGGTTTGTTTGAAAGTATGAATTTTGTGGGTGCTGGTTTAGGGTCCCAGGAAGGGGGAGACCTTGACGTGGTCCTGGGCTTGATCTTTTGGTGCCAATTGTAATGGACATCCCCCAGTTTTGCTTTTGAACATTATAGATAATAATAAAGAACAAGAGGGGCGCCTCATGTGTGCATCAATATATCCATATATGTGAAATCAAAGAAAAAAAGCCGAATGGGTACTCACAATTGGCCCAAGTACATTTATGCACTAGTAGGAGCTGGCTTGTATCTTCAGTAGTGATGTCGCAAATAGTTCACCGGCGAATAGTTCCCGGCGAACATAGCATGTTCGCGTTCAACGCGGCAGGCGAACATATGCGATGTTCGATCCGCCCCTATTCGTCATCATTGAGTAAACTTTGACCCTGTACCTCACAGTCAGAAGACACATTACATCAAATCAGCAGCAGACCCTCCCTCCCAGACCCTCCCACCTCCTGGACAGCATCCATTTTAGATTTATGTGGAAGCTGCATTCTTAGTGAGAGGATGGACAGTGTAGCTGCTGCTGATTTAATAGGGAAATCGATAGCTAGGCTAGTGTATTCAGTGTCCACTACAGTCCTGAAGGACTCATCTGATCTCTGCTGTAAGGACAGCACCCCAAAAAGCCCTTTTTATGGCTAAAACATCAGTCTGCTTTTTCCTGTGTTATCTAATTGCAGTTGCCTGTCTGCCAGCGTGTGTGTCAGGCTCACAGCGTATACTGTGCCCACTTGCCCAGTGCCACCACTCATATCTCGTGTAACAGTAATGTACATTTAAAAAAAACAACACTTTTTTGACTGTGAAATAATAGCAGACAGCTGCCAGTACCCAAGATGGGCACCAATAAGGCAGATGGGGAGGGTTAGAGAGCTGTTTTGGGGGGCATCAGGGAGGTTGGGGGCTAAGGGGGGATGCTACACCACAGCATATGTAAATATGCTAAAAAAATAAAAAAAATATTTTTTTAAAAAACCTTTTATTTTAGTACTGGCAGACTTTCTGCCAGTACTTAAGATGGCGGGGACAATTGTGGGTTAGGGGAGGGAAGGGAGCTGTTTGGGAGGGATCAGGGGGTTTGATGTGTCAGGTGGGAGGCTGATCTCTACACTAAAGCTAAAATTAACCCTGCAAGCTCCCTACAAACTACCTAATTAACCCCTTCACTGCTAGCCATAATACACGTGTGGTGCGCAGTGGCATTTAGCAGCCTTCTAATTACCAAAAAGCAACGCCAAAGCCATATAAGTCTGCTTTTTCTGAACAAAGGGGATCCCAGAGAAGGATTTACAACCATTTATGCCATAGTTGCATAAACTGTATGTATATAATTTCTGTGAGAAACCTAAAGTTTGTGAAAAAGTGAACAGTTTTTTTTTATTTGATCGCATTTGGCGGTGAAATGGTGGCATGAAATATACCAAAATGGGCCTAGATCAATACTTTGGGTTGTCTATTACACTACGCTAAAATTAACTTTACAAGCTGCCTACATGCTCCCTAATTCCCTAAACCCCAGTCAGCGAGCTACCCGCAACAAATCTCGCGTCAAAACTCGCAAACTGATATGTACAAAGTCGTCAACTATGTTCAAACTCGCATCTTTAAAATTGCGAGCGTACTTATCCGCCAAACCTCGCTACCTCTCCATTTTTCACTGTAATTAGACACATTTGACCACCAACTCACCAAAAACGAATGTACTAAAAAATCTATTTGTCCGCTCGCTACAATTTCCGCTCCCACCTCGTTATTTTTGCCTCGCCACCTTTTAGGTGGCGGGCAAGGTACAAAACAATAGGAAAGTCAATCTAGACGCCAGTCTAGACATATATAAAAGGCAGTAATATCAGCATTGTACAGCATAACTGGCGTCTAATTTGTCTCTCATTTCCATGTACATAAATTGCGCCAAATTTGTCGACTGTAATTAAAGAGTAATCTATATTTTAAATTTGTATTGTATAGTTGTCAATCTTTATAATTATTTTTATATTAATATTTATATATTATCAGATCCAGATGAAGCCATATCCAAATTGTAAATAAATATTACAAAAATAACGCTCTGTTATCACTCTTCAAAAAATTTAGAACAATAATAAAGTTGTTTAGATAAGCTGAACTTTTATAGGAGCAAAATTCTATTCCCGCGACTACTATGATGTTCGTGACACCTTGCATGTCACGTGTTAATAATTGGGCAGACAATTCAACTGAAAGTTAAAAGTACATAAGCTTAGTCGCGGCGAGCGAGACGTCAAATTTATCAATAATCCGCCACTGCTCGCGGCGGGCTAGACTTGTCTATTTATTGGGGGATTATTAGTACATAGTGACAGCGGACACCATTTCGCCCGCGGCGAGTAACGGCGAGTTTATCCGCGTCTAAAATGACGGATGAATTGACGGCTTAGTACATGGAGCCCTTAAAGCACGTTTTTCCAAACAATTTAGGAATTTTAGGTGATTTATGCCCTTTATGGATTAAAACCAGACTCTGCATCAACTATGTAATTTTCCATGGAAGTTTTGCCATGGATCCCCCTCCGGCATGCCACAGTCAGGGGTTAGTCCCCTTGAAACAACTTTTCCATCACTATTGTGGCCAGAAAGAGTCCCTGTGGGTTTAAAAAATTTGCCTGCATATTGAAGTCTATGGCGGTTCGCCCGTTCGCGAACAGTTGTGGAAGTTCGCGTTCGGCGTTCGCGAACCCAAATTTTTAGGTTCGCAACATCTTCAGGTTTTTTTTCTTTGCTTCTTTTTTTTACCAGCCAGCTCCTACTAGTGCATAAGTGTACTTGGGCCAATTGTGAGTACCCATTTGGAATTTTTTCTTTGATTTCACATATATGGATATATTGATGCACACATGAGGCGCCCCTCTTGTTCTTTATTATTTTCTATACAGCTCTGGCTTTGTCTATGGGGAGGAGAGCAACCTAACTAATTGCTTCATTGTGAGATCATCTGGTTCTACTGAAAGGGTTAGCTGGTAATCCCCAAGACTCCAGCCTGCACCTACCAGTACATAAGTGTACTATAGTCGCATGTGAGTACCCACTTGGCTTACTTGATTTACATCACTATATAGCATATTGATATGCACATGAGGCACCCCTCTTGTTCTCTTTATCTTTTGTTTTTGAACATTACTGAGTATCTGCTGGCGAGTGCCAGTTTTTTTGTGTGTTGTGTTTATAATGTTTGTAATGCTTCCCTTAGGGGCCTGTCACCCAGGCTGTTCAGGAGTTAACTGCCATGGTTGCTGGGAACCGTGCAGCTGTCTGTCAGTGTTCAGGGCTGTGGGGTTAACAGTGGCTTAGGATGTGCACCCAGTCCAGTCTGTGAGTGCAGTCCATTCCTGTGTTTGGCATACTTTACATACTCACACATAATTACTTCAATTTTGAAGATAAGTATTATAAATAGCTGTGTAGAACTGTAATGGGGACCAGATTTGCACCTAGCTATGCAAACCTTTATATGGGAAGGTGGGAGAAGATATTCTGGGACTCCTGTCCAGCTAGAGCATATCTGGTTCTCTATTGTAGATACATAGACAAAATTTTTATGATATGGAAGGGGAATCTGAAAATCACCATTGATGTCATGAATAAGAATGATTGCAATTTAAAATTTGTGTTTGAGTACAGTTATACTAATATAACCTATCTGGATTTGAACATTGAGATAAACAATGGCCAATTAGAAACATCAACTTTCTTCAAAGAAGTAAATTGCAATAACTACATTCATAAAAACAGTTGCCACCACAATATATGGAAGGCAAACATTCCAAAGGGGCAACTACTTAGTGTAAGGAAAAACTGATCCAGAGATGACAAATGGCTAGAACAATCACAAATTCTGAAAAATAGATTTCTGGATAGGGGCTATGAGGAGAAAATACTGAATGACACAATTGATACTGTAAATAAGACTGATAGAAAATCACTCCTCATATATAAAGACAAAATGATCCCCATAAATTATGAGATTAATGTACTGTTTATAAATGAGTACAGTGAGGACAATATCTTAATTGAGAACATTATTAAAAGAAATTGGAACCTTCTAAAATGTGACCCAATTTTGGGAGAAAAACTCAAAGATGTACCAAAGTTTATATAGAGAAAAACAAGAAATTTAAAATCATCTTTTGCCCCCAGTGTACTAACTAACAAACCCAAATCCTATGAAATAGACTTGAAGGGGAAGAGATTAAAAGGGTTCATCCCGTGTGGGCTATGTAAATCCTGCAAACATGGTAACAAGGGGGACAGCGTTTCTTCCCATATAAATAAAGACAATTTTAAAATTGATAGCATCATCAGATGTCAAGATAAGGGGGTCATCTATCTCATTAACTGTGAGTGTGGCTTACAATATGTGGGACAGACATCAAGAAGTGTGAGAGATAGGATCAAAGAACATCTCTCTGCCATAAAAAATGGAAGAGATGATGTTCCATTATATAAGCACTTCAAAGACGAACATAGAGGTAATAACTCCAGTCTAAGATACATGGTTATCTGCAAAGTGAATAAAGATTGGAGATGTGGTAACTATAGTAAGAAATTACTACAAATTGAAGCCAAATGGATCTTCAATATAGACTGCCTGTATCCAAGGGGTCTCAATGCTTATTTTCTATTTTAGATTATTTTTTCCTCTTTCCTTTGTACTATGTATTTGTGTATAAAATGTACTAAATGCGTTCCACCCCCCATTATTTATATTGATAGATGGGTGGACGCATAGAATAATTTTCCTAGACATATGAATTTTGACACATATAAATATTCTCTTGCATATTTGTATTGGTATTTTCATAACTGTTTTTAAATGACAGCTTTTTTTTATGTTTTTACTATAAACCATAAGTCTATTTTAAAATGCATTAGATTCTTGTGATTATATATAGTTACAATATAGTTATCGTACAAGCACCTTGAGAAATTCGAGCACTTTATATATTTCTAACACTATATTTTTAAGATTGAGTTTTTTGTTTATTACTTGTTTACAACACACAATTCCTGTCTGATAATTTTCCTACACCCGGATTCACCTAATGTTTATTTTTTAACACTTGGAGTCATAACAGAGGGTAATTGGTATATGCTCTAACTATCCCACTGATGTAATAGTCTTTACAATAATCAAATAAATGATACATGACTACAATTCCCAGGAGGTCTTAGACTCATAAAGGTAGTGACATCATGATAGATGAGCCGATCTGGAACCGGAAGTGACGTCACGTGTGCTATCATGGCCATTTTGTTTAAGGGCAATATATGCCTAGATGTACTCTACTAATTAAGATTTAAAAGTCAGATATGGGCATACCATTTTCTCATGCTATTCCGGTCACGATAAGGTCACAATTTTGGCAAGAAAAAGCTATCAGCCTAATTGGCTAGTGAAAGTCATTTAAGCTCAGGATTCTTGAGCATTAGTCATCTTGAGAAAGGCCCATGCCAGGGCCGAAATGTGTTGAGAAAGGCACTGCTCGAGTTTCCTATTTGGTGAGCTCTATTTAAATCACATACCACTTGAACTTTTAGCATTATTGCACTATTTTGTGTATTTTCTTTTTCGATAGGTATTTTTATCTTTATTCTCATCCATCATTTTTTATTTTTACCACTAAGAGGAATTATATTTGGAATTTACACACCACAAGGGACATATTTTCACCATATGGCACAATTGCAATTAACTTGAACATTTTTTTCATCGATTTGAACACTTTCTGTCTGTACACATCTGGTACATATCCTAGTCACTCCATGAAATTATTTTTTTTGAACTTTTTTGTTCACATATTTGGGATATTTCAGTTCTCTTTTTCAGCATCATTGTTTTCATATTTGGACATGTTTGGGATACTTCAGTTCTCTTTTTCAGCATCATTGTTTTCAATATAGCTATTTTTATATATTGCTATTTTTCTAGGGTACCCTATTTTGTTGTTCAGACTTTTAACCTAACATTTTTAACCTCACTTGATGTTTAAATACATGCTATATGTTATATTTTATATATTGTATACAGCTATAATATATTCCATTAACATTCCCATTTGTGGCGCTACCTTTTTTTTTTACACTACAGTGCCAAAATTGTGTACGGACTGTTTCTGTAATATTTGCCCACTGCGGCAGTGAGCACATGCGTGCTATTTAGTGTAATGTTAAAGTTTATTGTAGGCGGGTTGTAATGTAAATATTTCAACTACGGCAATGAGCGCATGGATGTACTGTGTCTTTCCAAGTTTATTGTAGGCGTGGCCTTCTAAGTGATGTAGGTAGGAAAATGTAAGGGTTAGCATACAGAACAGAACACCCCAAGAGAAGCTGGGGCTCATTTAGTGGAATTGAGAACTCTGACCTTCCTACATACAGCACTGCCATAACTTAATACATAAAGAAACAAATGTATACCTCTTTCTCACCTAGATTATGAGTTTTGCACTATACCGGGTGTGTAAATAACGCAATAAAATGAGCGGTATTGCACTTTTCATAGCGCTGCCATTACGAATAGCAGCGAGATCGATGACTGTTAGTTAACAACAGTCCACTGCTCATCGCCCCGTACTTGGTGTGCGGATTTTTGACAGCTTTTTTGTTAAATATGGAGAGCATATTCAGATCCGCGGCCACGATGTTAGGCGATGTCAGGCGAGCGTATTGGTCCCGTTGAATGCAAGTAAGTTGACGGCTTGATAAGTAGGCCTCAAAGTGTTACAGAGGTCTGAATGCAGGGGAAGGAGGGGTGTCGTAAAAATCATGATGGGGGTTTAGGAGACAGGCAGATAGGGTCATATGTATCAAGCTCACAAAGACCGCTGCTCCATAACCTGTCTGCCTGCTCAGAGCAGGCGGACAGACATTGCCGGAAATCAACCCAATCGGGTTGATTGACACCCCCCTGCTGGCGGCCTATTGGCCGCGAATCTGCAGGGGGCGGCGTTGCACCAGCAGCTCTTATGAGCTGCTGGTGCAATGCTGAATATGGCAAGCGTATTGCTCGCCTTATTCAGCGAGGTCTGTCGGACCTGATCCGCACTGTCGGATCAGGTCCGACAGACCTTGATAACTAGGGGCCATAGTGTCAGTAAAAGATTACAGGCAGGGGAAATATATGGTAATTACACGAAGCATATACTGACATATATAAGTTATATATCAACATAGAATCCATATGAATAGAGATGGGAAATTAGGTATACAGGGGAATATAAAATAGTCAAAAAAGGAGAAAGGAAGAAAGAAAAAAAAGGGGAATAATAATAATGACAAAAGTGTGGACATAGGCTTACCTGCGTACCTATGCATAGAGAGTGTGGAATATACAATGTAATTGACTACAGCATATGTAAGTACATTACAAAAATTTTTGATAATGGGTTAAGAAAACAGAATCCACATTTAGTCCAGAATTTATCAAGTTGAAGTGCATTATCATTTTAATTTCAAAGGTTTTTCTTTCCATGGTGTTTTTGAAGTTGCCTCTGAGAATCTTGATTTTGAGGTTTTGGATGGAGTGGTCAGGTTGGGTGAAATGGTGACCAACAGGGGTGCAGTATTTTGTTTCACAGTGTTTTTTGATTGTTTGTGTAAGTTCATCCGAAGGTGCAGTTTTTGGTTTGTTTCTCCACTATAACATCCCACTTCACATGCAGTGCAATGTATCATGTATACCACATTTGCAGATATACATTAATATGCCCCTTTAATGTTATAGGATTTGCTCTTGTGATTAGCTGTGCTGCTTTCACAAATGTGTTGACATAGTTTGCAGAGAGCTTTGTTGCAGCACTTGGTTCCATTCTGGGTGTTCTTTTTATCAAGGGGTAGCTTTCTGTAGACCAGTTTCTGTTTTAGGTTGGGTGGTTGTCTGAGCGCCAGGATAGGGGTTTTGGAAAGATTTTTTTGAGTGTGGGATCCTCTAAGAGTAGTGGCTGTAAGTCTTTTATGATTTTTCGTGTTCTTTCTACAGCAGGGTTATATTTGACAACTAGTGGGATACGCAATATGTTTCTCTTCTCCCTGTATTGTAGAAAGTGTTCATGTGGGGTATTAAGGGCAGAGTTCATTTGTTTGTTTATAACCCTTGTTTTGTAACCTTTTTCTCTGAATGATTGGGACAGTGTGATGAGGTGTTTGTCACGGTCCTTGGTGTCTGAGCAAATTCTGTGATATCTGGTGGCCTGACTGTAGATTATGGATTTTTTATGTGATTGGGGTGGGAGCTGGAGCTGTGGAAGTAGCTGCATCTATCTGTTGGTTTCCTTTATTCAGATGAGTGTAGTTTGCCATTTGTGATGGATATTGTAGCCAAAACTGAAGGTAAGGGGCTGTGTCTGTGTGGAATTTGATACTATAGTTCAGAATGCTTTTCTTTTCCTTTGCTGACAGTTTTTGTACTCTTTTCCCACTCCAAAACCTTTAAAACCACTCAGTTGCTAGAAGGGGTGGATTACTGTAGACAAGAAGTTTAGCAAAATTTAGTTATTCATTTTTTTTGTACATAAAATTGTATATATCTATCAGAAGAAAAAAAATGCTCACACACACACGCATATATATATATATATATATATATATATATATATATATATATATATATATATAATTTTATATATATATATATATATATATATATATATATATATATATATATATATATATATATATATATATATATATATATATATACATACAGAAAGAGAAGCACTCTACTAGGAACAAACAACAGCTCCAAAAAAAATTCTTGCACATGGACCCTCTGTTCATTAAAGTGAATGTAAATTTTGATAATAAAGTGCTCGGTTTTTAAAAGTTTGATTAAAAACAGGGGCACTTTAATTCATCAAAATTTACATTTCACTTGTGTTGTGAAAATATTTACCTTTTAATCTAGACAGCCGCTCCAGCTTCCCCTGGTCGTCACAAGCCTCTTCATACGTCAGAAATGACGAATCGGTCATCCTCCAATTACAGCTTCCCGTATGGAAAGCCGGATTCCTCATTTTAGACCCAGGAAGAGGCTTTGTGATGGTCGGAGAAAGCGATGCAGCGGCTGTCAAGATTAAAAGTATTTTAACAACATGAGTGAAATGTAAATTTGTATGAATTAAAAAACAAAATTTGAAAAAAGAATGTTAGAATGTTATATAAACATTCGAAATTCGATCCATGTATCAAAATTCATTTTAAATTTTTAGAAACATTCGCCCATCCCTACGTTCAAGTAGATGTAAAAGAAACAAAGGCAATATTCATGAAAAGTGTCAAACAGTCACTTAAACAACTACCTAACTTTTTCTAAGATGGAGTCTGGATAATATGTCCGCTTTAATTCCTTCTTTTTTTTTCAATTATGTGTATACTCCATTAACATGAAGATATTTGTACTTTATTTTTCCCTCCATGTTTTTATATTTTTATGTCAGCTAATGCATTAAAGCAGCATAAAAAAGGTAAATAAATGCTCGATAGATAATAAAATAAAATGTAAAGTTAGAAAAGGCTATAAATTAGTAACTAGAGGGTGCAACCAATAACTGTAAGCAATGTTAGGTCTAGGGAAGTGATGGCGAACCTTGGCACATCAGATGTTTCAGAACTACATTTCCCATGATGCTTTACTGGACTTAAGAGTGCTAAAACATCATGGGAAATTTAGTTCTGAAACATCTGGAGTGCCAAGGTTCGTAATCACTGGTCTAAAGTCTGTACAATTTTCAGTGTTATAGGGACAGTAAAATAAAAATGAAGCTTTCATTATTTAGCTAGTTCTTACTTTTTTTTAAAGACTTTGCAATTTACTTCTGTTAACAAATTTGTTTTGATCTTTTCATATCCTCTGTTGAAGAGTAAACGATGGAGATGCATAGGACCTCAAAAACATGCAGGTGCCTTTAACATTCTTCAGCAGTTGTGTTTGCAACAGTGTTTGTAGAAATGTTATAAATGTGTTGCCAACACTGTTGGTATAGAATCTTAAAGACTCCTGTACACTCCTGTGGTCATATGAGCCTACCTAATTTACACTTCTACAAAGGATACTAAAAGATCAAAGCACATTTGATAAGAAAAGTTTTATAAAACTAAACACATACTTGATTAATTGTGTTGGTAGTAGGTGTGTCTTTCATTATAGGCATGAAGAGGGAAGTCATCACTGATTTAAGTGGACAGTAATTGTAATTACTATTGTTTTGCTATAGAATAACATCAGTTAATTTGCAGTTAGGTTTATTTGCATTGGTAGGGTTAAATAAGTGGTATATAGGGTAAAAATGTGTGTTGGGTTAAATAAATTCAGAGGGAAATTTTATTTGCCTCCTATAGAAATGATCACCTTGCAGTCAAGAAGTATATATAAAATATATATCCTATCCTTTCTAGAAGAGCTTTGGAATAATAATATATACACTGAAACTTGCAAGCTCCCTGTTTTAGCAAATGGCTGAACATGTTCAGTAAATGATTCTGCCAAATCAGTTCCGTGGTAGGAATATTAGCAAAATTAAATCCCAAAGCAGGACAACTTCCAAACAAGTCAAGTTGTTTTGATGTGCCAGTATTCTATTAGCTCTTTCTGCACATGGCTGTTCCCTTTTCAGAATGATGAATTTTGATTGATTCAAAACACTTTAATAAAAATAAGAAATTTGTCACATATGATCCTCTTAGCTCATTATTCACAACAACTTCAATTTATGACAAATGCAAGTTAAGGCACCACAGCTCCTTTCAGAGAGCAGTGGAATTTTCCTTGAGAAGTCTGAAGTTGTACTTAGCACGTTGACTTTGATCAATGATCTTCGCAGATCCTTGAGCTTAGCTGGTACAGAGGGGGGGGGGAGTGCGGCTAATATATGCCTGCTGCAAGTCTCTCAGGCACTCTATGTGTTAATACATTACAGTTAGAACAGGAGGTGCTGCTTGCAATGATGAAGCTGAGATGTTGCTGTGAGACCTCAATTTGCACCCCTTTTCCCAGAGCAGCATGTGCATTACTTTCCTAGCTGCAGGTGAAGTTAATGAGCCGCCTGTTCAACTCAGCAACCATTTGCTGTAAAGTAACCTAGGGAATAGCCAATTAGAGCTTTTTTTATTGTTGAATCTGGTTCAATGTGATAAATAAACAGTGAACGGTTGTTTTTAATACCATTTAGTGCTTTCTGCATTGCTAGTTTGCAGCTTCAGTAACACCTTTTGAAAATGTTTCTGCATTATTAACACCCCGGTTAAGCCTGCTTGTTTTAAAAACTATACTTTGTCTTCCAAAGTGCCCTACGATTCTTCTGCAATCCAGACAAAATAGTTCATTAGGAAGTCTGGAAATGTTTTCTATTTGCAAAAAGTGACTCTGAGATAATATTAGTAGAGCTTTTTAAAGATGGTGCTGATTGCATGTGCTATACGGCAGCTTCATAAATCTATTCTTATCACTGCTGTCACTGGAATGACTGTGCTGTCTAAGTTCTTATGCCCACTCAAGGCTCTTTATCTCACTGGCTTTTATCTCTGATGTTAAACTCATATATGGGGAGCAAAACTTCCTGCAGCTAAAAACTTTATTTCAAGGATTACAGAGGGTGATGGGGAATACATTTTACATAATATTAACAAATTGAGAGGACTAAGTTTGTCAGAAAGGAATCTATTACTAATAACTGATAACTAAAAGACGCAAGTGGTATTAAACTTAAAGGGACATGAAACCCAATTTTTTTCTTTGATAATTTAGAAAGAACATGCAATTTTAAACAACTTTCTAATTTACTTCTATTATCTAATTTGTTTTATTCTCTTGATATTCTTTGCTGAAAAGCATATCTAGATAGGCTCAGTAGCTGCTGATTGGTAGCTGCACATAGATGCCTCGTGTGATTGGCTCACCTATGTGCATTGATATTTCTTCAACAAAGGATATCTAAAGAATTAAACAAATTAGATAATAGAAGTAAATGAGAACGTTGTTTAAAATTGAATTCTCTGTCTGAATCATGAAAGAAAAAATTTGGGTTTAATGTCTCTGTAACCAATCCCCTAAAATGTGCCATAAGCATAGTAAAAAAAAACAAATGCACATTCATTTTTAAGAGACTGGTGTGCATCCTGCATACAGCAGCTTGTCTGTTACAGCTACATGCTTGAATCAGTATAAGAGCTCACTTATATTTAGCATCCGATTGACCTCAGTAAAGCACGGTTTTCAATGAGTTTATTCCTGGACTGTTTCTACAAAAATTACACTTCCATTGTTCCCCCCCATAGTTAATGCATTGCTAAATTGATAGTTTATGCCAGGGGTCGGAAAACTTTTTCTGTAAAAGACCAAATAAAAAAGTAACGGCTAGATTACGAGTCTTGCGTTAGCCTTAAAAAGCAGCGTTAAGGGGTTCCAACGCTGCTTTTTAATGCCCGCTGTTATTACGAGTCTTGCAGGTACAGGTGTACCGCTCACTTTTTTTCCGCGATTTTAGCATACCGCAAATCCCCTTACGTCAATTGCGTATCCTATCTTTTTAATGGGATTTTCCTAATGCCGGTATTATGATCACCTTTAAAAGTGAATGGTAGACCCTCTCCTGTCCAGACTCCTACTGCATATAAAAGTCAGTAGTTAAGAGTTTTATGGGCTAACGCCGTAACATAAAGCGCTTAACTAAAGTGCTACAAAGTACACTAACACCCATAAACTACCTATTAACCCCTAAACCGAGGCCCCCCCAAATCACAAACACTATAATAAAATTATTTAACCCCTAATCTGCCGACCGGACATCGCTGCCACTTTAATACATTTATTAACCCCTAAACCGCCGCACTCCCGCCTCACAAACACTAGTTAAATTTTATTAACCCCTAATCTGCCGTCCCTAACATCGCCGACACCTACCTACATTTATTAACCCCCAATCTTCCGACCCCAACGTCGCCGCCACTATATTCAATTTATTAACCCCTAAACCTAAGTCTAACCCTAACCTTAACACCCCCTACCTTAAATATAATTTAAATAAAACAAAATAAATTTTCTAAATACTTACCTATAAAATAAACCCTAAGCTAGCTACACTATAACTAATAGTTACATTGTAGCTAGCTTAGGATTTATATTTATTTTACAGGAAACTTTGTATTTATTTTAACTAGGTACAATAGTTATTAAATAGTTATTAACTATTTAATAACTTCCTAGTTAAAATAAGTACAAATTTACCTGTAAAATAAATCCTAACCTAAATTACAATTACACCTAACACTACACTATCATTAAACTAATTACCTAAACTACCTACAATTAATTACAATTAAATTAAATAAACTAAATTACAAAAAAAACAAACACTAAATTACAGAAGAAAAAAAAAGAATTACAAGAATTTTAAGATAATTACACCTAATCTAATCCCCCTAATAAAATAAAAAAGCCCCCCAAAATAATAAAAATCCCTACCCTATACTAAATTACAAATAGCCCTTAAAGGGGCCTTTTGTGGGGCATTGCCTCAAAGTAATCAGCTCTTTCACCTGTAAAAAAAAAATTGTAACTTAGGTTAGGGTTTATTTTACAGGTAATTTTGTACTTATTTTATCTAGGTAGTTAATAACTATTTAATAACTATTGTACCTAGTTAAAATAAATACAAAGTTGCCTGTAAAATAAATATAAATCCTAAACTAGCTACAATGTAACTATTAGTTATATTGTAGCTAGCTTAGGGTTTATTTTATCAGTATTTAATTTTAAATAGGATTAATTTATTTATTTATGTTAAATTTATTTCGTTTAATTTAAATTATATTTAAGTTAGGGGGTCTTAGGGTTAGGGTTAGACTTAGGTTTAGGGGTTAATAACTTTATTATAATGGCGGCGACGTTGGCGGCGGCAGATTAGGGGTTAATAAATTTAATATAGTTGCGGCGACGTTGGGGGGCAGATTAGGGGTTAATAAATATAATGTAGGTGTCTGCAATGTTGGGGGCAGTAGATTAGGGGTTCATAAGTATAATGTAGGTGGCGGTGGTGTCCGGAGCGGCAGATTACGGGTTAATAATTTAATGTAGGTGTCGATAGCGGGGGCGGCAGATTAGGGGTTAATAAGTGTAAGATTAGGGGTGTTTAGACTCGGGGTTCATGTTAGGGTGTTAGGATCAGACATAAATTTCATTTTCCCATAGGAAACAATGGGGCTGTGTTAGGAGCTGAACGCTGCTTTTTTGCAGGTGTTAGGTTTTTTTTCAGCCAGCTCAGCCCTATTGTTTCCTATGAGGAAATCATGCATGAGCACGTTTTGCCAGCTTACCGCTACCGTAAGCAACGCTGGTATTGAGGTGAGATGTGGAGCTAAATTTTGCTCAACGCTCACTTTTCTGAGGCTAACGCCGGCTTGCAGAAAACTCGTAATACCAGCGTTGTCTTAAGTGAGTGGTAAGAAAAAAAGGAGCGTTAGCACTGCACAGCCTTACTGACAAAAACTCGTAATCTGGCTGTAAGTATTTTAGTATTTGTGGGCCAAGAGGCAAAAACAAGATTATAGGCTAGATTACAAGTGGAGCGCTAAATTATCGCGCTCCCGCAAACGGGCAAATTTGCCCGTATGCGGGTGCGTGATAATTAACCAGCTCTTAAAAGTGGCTGGTTATTGCTACCGCGAGCTTGCGGTAGCAATGAGCGCTCCGAAAATTAACGAGTGATCCGATCTAAAAGTGTCCTAAATGCCCTCAAAAAAGAGGGCATTATAGTTTTTTATTAAAAAAAAAAAATCAAGCATTTTTTTTTAAATAAAATAAAACCACTTGGCAGTTTTGGGGCTTTAAAGCTAGTAGGAACAACACTGAAAAGAGCCTTTACTTTGCGGTCTATGGGAACTGTATGTTCCCTGTAAATAAATATATATATGTATATGCTTATGTACATATATAGTTATGTGTTAATATGTGTATATACGCATATTAACACATAAATATATATGTATATAATCATATTATATATATTTAAAAATGCCCATCGCCGCACAAGGTTCTGATGCCATCTCTTACTCCCATACATTATCGTGCTTTGGTATTACAAAGGGGAGCGCTAATATCGCTTGCACGCAAGCAATATTTAGCGCTCCACTTGTAATCTAGCCCTATGTGAGTACTTCTACAACAAGAAATAGACAAATTTTGACAATTTTCTATTAACGTAATTAAAAATATAAGACAAACAAATGAGCCACTCTCAAACTTACTTTGGTTGCAGCATCTTTTTTTAAATTTTATTTATTTCTGTGAAGAAATTCTGCTGTGATGAGATTCCATTTTAAATATTTTTATTTTTCTGACTGTCGCTTTCCTTTCAGTTGGGAATTTTGTAGTGGGCAAAGCAATGACAGCGCCACATATGGTCTCTGTCACAACTACTCAACTCTACAGTTGTAGCATGAAAGCAGTCTTAAACAATACATAAATTAATAAAAGTGGCTTTGTTCCAAAAAAAGTTTATTTTTGGGCTGTGAAATTTGAATTTGAATAATTTAATGTGTCACAATATATATTACACTTCTTTTGATTTTTCCAGCCATTTAAAGATATAAAAACATTCTTAGTTAATAGGTGGCATTTTGGGGCCTAAACAGTCCATTCTGGGCATCTTGAAACGTCACTGTAATGTACTCTAAAGTTATTATAATATAATCTGTTTTAGTCCAGAGAGTGCTTACTCATTTTGGGCCAGATTACAAGTGGAGCGGAAAATATCGCTTTCGCTAAAGTGATATTTGCTCTCCACTGAGTAATACCAGTGCTCGCAAATGTGCGTTGGTATTACGAGTTAGGTGCAATGCCGAACACAACCTTGCTTTTGCATCACACGGGAGCATTGTGCTCACAAGAGCCCGCTTCCATAGGTTTAGACACGGCATGAAAACCTACCGCAGCGAAGGGGTTAAATCGTGCAGCAATGGGCAGCAATATTAAAGATATATGTATATGCTAGTTATATAATGCTTTTGGTGGAGTGGGAGTTTCTTCATTGGTTATTGCTGTTCTTCATTGGATAGAGAGCCCTATTATTGATGCATAATTGTTTGTACTCAAACTATTAAAAAAATAAAAAAAATAAAAGGCAAAACAGGTAACTGCAGTAGCTAAATATTGGTCAAAAAAGAATCTGGTTCTCCCAGGTCAAGTTTTCCACATCTAGGTCTTATTAATAGAGATTTGTGAAAAGGACATGGTACTTAAAGGGACAGTCTACTTGAACAATTTTATTGTTTAATAAGATAGATAATGCCTTTATTACCCATTCCCCAGTTTTGCATAACCAACACGGTTATATTAATACACTATATAGCTCTGTGATTACCTTGTATCTAAGCTTCTACAGACTTCCCCCTCAGTGCTTTTAACACATTTTAGTTAAAATTAGTGCTGGTTCCTGTATTACTCCACAGGAGTGAGCACAGTGTTATCTATATGGCACACATGAACTAGCACTGTCTGGCTTTGAAAAGCTAATAAAATGCACTGAGATAAGAGGCGGCTTACAGCGGCTTAGAAACAGGCAGAGATTTAGAGGTTATAAAGTTTATTAATATAGCAATGTGGGTTGTGCAAAGCTGCGGAATGGGTAGTAAAGGTGTTATCTATCTTTTTTAGAAATAAATATAACAAGTAGAATGCCCCTTTAAACATGTTCTACTACTGATATGGCAGAGAAACATTTAACCCCCTGCCTTAAAACTGTTTTCACGTCCCTGTGCCAAGCCGATAAGGGGTATATAATGGCTCTTTGCACACGTCGGAAGTAAACATGTGAGTGCAATTGAATTTAATACATGTTGGATTAGAGTAACTTTAGAGCTCTGGTTAACTGTTACACAAGACAAAAAAGTGGCACAAAAACATAAAAAATACATTTAAATGTACAGTTACACACCTAATAATACTGTCTGATAAAAAATATTATTTTTTTAAAATGAATGCATTAAAAAGTAAAAGGGCTCAAAGATATGAGGTCTCAGGGGTTAAAAAAGGACATGTCCAAGATGTATATGTGTATATATATATGGAAAGAAAGAGGTAGATGGGCTCACAAGCACAAATATCTGTATCTGTATAGAAATACAATATACATTCATAAAATACAGTGGGAGATGTACGTGAATTGATATTCAAATCAGTTAATAGTCAATATATATATATATACTGTATGTAGCAGAATCTTGTGTAGTATGTACAAGAGAAGAAACACAAATTGTAGGACCAGGAAGCTGGCTAGACTTTCTAAAATTCATACTTACAGTGTGTTACTCCACTGTATTTTATGAATGTATATTGTATTTTTATACAGATATTTGCCCTTGTGAGCCCATCTACCTCTTTTTTTCCATATTTTTTCCATATTTTTTGTTTAGGGTTTTTCAGACGTACTGAAAAAAACCCTTTAGGGCAGTAGCAGCATATTTCTATCTTTCTGGATCTCTGTGACCCAATCTTCCCCTATTTGCACCCTCTTTTGCTACCCTTTTCTGTCCCATGTGTGTGTGTATATATATATATATCTAAAGACCGTTGCTCCATAACCCTGTCCGCCTGCTCTGAGCAGGCGGACACACATCGCCGAAAATCAACCCGATCGAGTATGATCGGGTTGATTAAAACCTACCTGCTGGTGGCCGATTGGCTGTGAATCTGCAGGGTGTGGCGTTGCACCAGTTCACAAGAGCTACTGGTGCAATGCTGAATATGGAGAGCGCATTGCTCTCCGCATTCAATGAGCTCTGGCAGACCTGATCCGCACTGTCGGATCAGGTCCGCCAGACCTTTGATAAATATTCCCCATTATAACCAGATCAACAACAAAATAATATTAAGTTATAATCACATTCAGAGTTCAATACTGATACATATTACATGTTAAAGAGAGCCTGGCAGAAAAAAAACATTGTAGCAATAATCTGTTCATTAAACTTATTGTGCCCTTTTATAAATACCGGTAGCCTCCCATTAGTACCCAAAATATCAACTCACTGGTGTAACTTCAACTAGCATTCAATCATTGTGGCATGGTACACAGATTATATACTAACATGTTGTTCACATAGTATGGGAAAATGTCATACCCAACGGAGCACCAGCGGCTACAAATGTAAATACTGTATATAACAAACATCCACTACTGTAACCCCTTATCGTATCAAATCGCTATATCATAACTGCATAACTTGCTATATATTCAAGGTCACTCTCCCATAAGTATGAAGCGAAAACCACAAATATTTTTACCACCACTAGAAGCGTACACAAACATACCTATATCAGTTAGAGAAACCTCTTGGCGTTTCCATGCACCATTCCGTGACAAAGTATGCACCTGTTACAGGCCAAGCCCCTTATTGAGCCGTCAACCTACTTTCTAATTGGACACGACCGAAATACATGTCATAGGTGAGGGCGTACCCAAATTCAAGTAATTCCGACAGACGCTTAAACACAGAAGCTATTATAACTGTCAGACACCAAAGACTAAACTGGATTAAACTAAAAATATGGGGATCCACCACCAACAGCTGTTAAGGGCATCGCAAGAAAATGTATCTCTATATCATTAAACAACCGCAACAAAATAGCAACAGTTAGACTAGATCACGAAGATCAATAGCAAAAAAAGGCTGTATAACAAAGAGTCCAAAGCACTGCAAATTTAAAGAGACAGGAATAAATAGGATGTATCAGATGTGTAGATATACATGCCAATCTTTATCTTATATACTACAAAATATCTATGCAATAAACAATTATGTCTTAAATGATATTTCATATGCGGTCCACTAACCACCATGGTGGCAACAATAAAAATTATACCAGAAACCAATCAATAAATAAGAAAGAAACAATGCCTCAAATGTTGTGGTGAACAAAGGCCATGACTAAGTGACAACATTAGTAGCACAAAAGCTAGATTAAGTCCATCCCAATGAGTGGAACATATTGGGAACCAAACCAGTGCCACATGCTTATAAATTTAACAACAGACCAAATATTTTAAAGGATTTTAATGAAACAGGGCATAGTCTAAATATGTATTCAGACCTCTAGGGGTCATAGTACCTAATCTATTAATCCATTGGACTTTTCCTCTCAGGAGTTCCTCATCCTTAAGAGGAGGAATTCTGTCCGAGTGGCACTTTTCCAAGAAATGCCTAGCTACACACTGTTCACTATGACCTTCATTAATAGCTTTACGAATAGTGCTTTTATGATTAGCTAGCCTTTCCCAAAAAGAAGTACAGGTCTTTCCAATGTATACCTTGCCATATGGACAAATGATCATATAAATGACATAGTCTGAAGTGCATGTAAGTCTGTGTCTAATGGAAAACTTTTGATGAGTATATGGGTGATAAAAAGAATTGCCCATTTGTAATGTATTACAGGTGACACAATTACCACACTTAAAACATCCAGGTTTAGCTCTTGGTAACCAGGTATGTTGGGAAGTACCAATATCATGTTTGACAAGCATTGTTCCAATGCTCCTCCCTCGTTTGTATACCATACGGGGGGTTGATAATCTTAAAATGGCAAGGTGGGATCCTCAGAGATAAGAGACCAATTCTTAGTAAGGGCTTTTTAACAATATTGCTATATGGAGTGTAGGTAGTGATGTAATTCAATGCTTGAACTGGTTTCTTCAGAGTATTGGGCTTATTAATAATCTTGTTTTGATCAAGATCCATAATGCCTGACCAAATCCTGTCTATCTCTGCACCTTTATAGCCCCTGGCCAAAAATGTATTCTTCATTAAATTGAACTGTGTAATCTTATAATCCTCAGTAGTATTATTGTGGACCACCCACAACAATTGTGATTTAACTATACCTAGTTTCAATTGGGGAGGGTGAAAATTTTGATAAGTTAGCAATGTGTTCCTATCCGTGGGTTTGGAAAAAAGTTTAGTGTTAAGTTTACAAGTATCATTCATGGTTATTAGTCTTGTATATACATAAGTCCAAAAAGTTAATAGAAGTACCGCTATAATCCAGTTTAAACTTGACATTAGATTCCCTGCTGTTTAAATCTGCATACCATGATAACAATTCTAATTTACTTCCAGACCACACTACAAACAAATCATCAATATAACGTCAGTATAATAGAATGTTAGAGTTAAATTTGTCGAACACATAAAGATCATCAAACCATGCCATATAAAGATTGGCATAATCAGGTGCCATGGGAGACCCCATGACTGTGCCTATTAGTTGAAGATAATATGTATCTTCAAACGTGAAATAATTATGTGTTAGACAAATATGTAACAACTCAATAATACATTTAATAGGTGGACCAGAATAATCATTATCAGCAGAAAGATTTTCTCCTACAGCTCTAAGACCTAAGTGATGTGGGATAATGGTATATAAACTCGTCACATCCAATGTGGCCAGAATAACATGATCTGGAAACATTTGACTATTCAGAATTTTAATTAATTCAATTGAATCAAGGAGAAAAACTTTGTTTTTTCACAGTTCCTTGTAGAAGAAAAATCAACATATTGTGCAATACTCTGGTATAAGGAACAAATAGCTGAAACAATGGGACGACCAGGTAGTTTTATAGAATTCTTATGTATTTTTGGTATAATATAATTAAAAGGGTACCTAGGATGTTCATTAATCAGAAATTTAAGAATGGTCTCATCAATATGGCCCATAGAAAGAGCCATACGAAGAAATTTATCTAATGCAGATTTATAAGTTTGTGTAGTATTATTGGACAATACAGCAAAAGTTTTACTGTCACTCAGTTGGGATAACAATTCTTCTCTATAATACTCCTTATCCATTACTACCACTGCCCCACCCTTATCAGCTGAACGCATGATGATTATATCATCATTTTTCAGAGTCTTGAGAGCCTGCCATTCTAATTGACTGAGATTGTTATATTTTACATCATGTTTATCACTATCATGCTTAAAGGGACATGAAACCCACATTTTTTCTTTCATGATTTAGAAAGAGAATGCATTTTTAAACATCTTTCTAATTTACTTCTATTATCTAATTTGTTTTATTCTCTTGATATTCTTTGCTGAAAAACATATCTAGATATGCTCAGTAGCTGCTGATTGGTTGCTGCACATAGAAGCCTCATGTGATTGGCTCACCCATGTGCATTGCTTTTTCTTCAAATAAGGATATCTAAAAAATGAAGCAAAATAAATAATAGAAATAAATTGTAATGTTGTTTAAATTTGTATGTTCTATCTGAATCATGAAAGAAAGATTTTGGGTTTAGTGTCCCTTTCATTTCTCTGGCACATAATGACATATAAGTCTTAATGGAATGGCGTATGTTCAGAGGTTCAAATTTAGATTTATGTTTAAATTTGGACTGTGTAGGGTTGCTTTTTGAATGCTGGAATTTTTTTTTTAAATTTAAGCTGCCTCTGGAAGCGGTGTAAATAAACCTGATCAGTGAACTCATCATGTTTAGGAGTAGGGACATAATGGAATCCCCTGTTATGTAATAATATTTAATGTGGGGATAATTCCCTACTGCTCAGGTTGATAACCGCATTATCCATTAAACATTTCCCCCATCTGATATCTGATATGCCCTCTGTTGTTTTTCTTTCGGCCTTTTTTGGAAAGGAAGGGGGTTTGTTCTGAGATCTTTACAGAACTCTACGTGAACCCCTATTGTCACCATTGTTATCATTACACTCTGGACCACTAGAATCCACACCACTAGTATCTACTGTAACCAGCTGTTGTTGGGTACGTTTGTCTCTAAATCTGTGTCTAAAGTTCTGTGTTTTACCATTTAACCAAGGATACATCCTCTTTTCACAATAGTCAATTTCCACTAACTAAACCTATTAACCCCTAAACCGCACCCCCCCCCCCACATCGCCAACACTAACTAAACCTATTAATTAACCCCTAAACCTCTGGCCCCCACATTGCAACAACCTAAATTAAACTATATTAACCCCTAAACCTAACCCTAAACCTAACCCTTACACCTCCTAACTTTAACATAATTTAAATAGACCTAAATTAAAGTTAAAATTATTAACTAAATAAATACCTTTTTAAAACTAAATACATACTTACCTGTGAAATAAAAGCTAAGCTAGCTACAATAATGCTATATTGTAGCTAGCTTGGCCTAGATTTAGAGTTTGGCGGTAGCCGTGAAAACCAGCGTTAGAGGCTCCTAACGTTGGTTTTAGGCTACCGCCGGTATTTGGAGCCAGTCAGGAAAGGGTCTAACGCTCACTTTTCAGCCGCGACTTTTCCATACCGCAGATCCCCTTACGTCAATTGCGTATCCTATCTTTTCAATGTGATCTTTCTAACTCCGGTATTTAGAGTTGTGTCTGAAGTGAGCGTTAGAAATCTAATGACAAAACTCCAGCCGCAGAAAAAAGTCAGTAGTTAAGAGCTTTCTGGGCTAACGCCGGTTTATAAAGCTCTTAACTACTGTGCTCTAAAGTACACTAACACCCATAAACTACCTATGTACCCCTAAACCGAGGTCCCCCCACATCGCCGCCACTCGATTAAATTTTTTTAACCCCTAATCTGCCGACCGCCACCTACGTTATCCTTATGTACCCCTAATCTGCTGCCCCTAACACCGCCGACCCCTATATTATATTTATTAACCCCTAATCTGCCCCCCACAACGTCGCCGCCAGCTACCTACACTTATTAACCCCTAATCTGCCGTCCTCACGCCGCCGCCAGCTACATTATAGCTATGTACCCCTAATCTGCTGCCCCTAACACCGCCGACCCCTATATTATATTTATTAACCCCTAATTTGCCCCCCACAACGTCGCCTCCACCTGCCTACACTTATTAACCCCTAATCTGCCGAGTGGACCGCACCGCTATTATAATAAAGTTATTAACCCCTAATCCGCCTCACTCCCGCCTCAATAACCCTATAATAAATAGTATTAACCCCTAATCTGCCCTCCCTAACATCGCCGACACCTAACTTCAAACATTAACCCCTAATCTGCCGACTGGAGCTCACGGCTATTCTAATAAATGTATTAACCCCTAAAGCTAAGTCTAACCCTAACACTAACACCCCCTTAAGTTAAATATAATTTAAATCTAACGAAATAAATTAACTCTTATTAAATAAATTATTCCTATTTAAAGCTAAATACTTACCTGTAAAATAAATCCTAATATAGCTACAATATAAATTATAATTATATTATAGCTATTTTAGGATTAATATTTATTTTACAGGCAACTTTGTATTTATTTTAACCAGGTACAATAGCTATTAAATAGTTAAGAACTATTTAATAGCTAAAATAGTTAAAATAATTACAAAATTACCTGTAAAATAAATCCTAACCTAAGTTACAATTAAACCTAACACTACACTATCAATAAATTAATTAAATAAACTACCTACAATTATCTACAATTAAACCTAACACTACACTATCAATAAATTAATTAAATACAATATCTACAAATAAATACAATGAAATAAACTAACTAAAGTACAAAAAATAAAAAAGAACTAAGTTACAAAAAATAAAAAAATATTTACAAACATTAGAAAAATATTACAACAATTTTAAACTAATTACACCTACTCTGAGCTGAAGAGGTCCATGATCCGGCTGAAGTCTTCTATCAACGGCATCTTCAATCTTCTTTCTTCGGGAGCCATCATCTTCCAGCCGACGCGGAACATCCTCTTCTCCTGACGCCTACTCGCCGAATGAGGGTTCCTTTAAATGACGTCATCCAAGATGGCGTCCCTCGAATTCCGATTGGCTGATAGGATTCTATCAGCCAATCGGAATTAAGGTAGGAATATTCTGATCTATTCTGATTCTGTTCTGATCAGCCAATAGAATGCGAGCTCAATCTGATTAGCTGATTGGATCAGCCAATCGGATTGAACTTGATTCTGATTGGCTGATTCTATCAGCCAATCAGAATATTCCTACCTTAATTCCGATTGGCTAATAGAATCCTATCAGCCAATCGGAATTCGAGGGATGCCATCTTGGATGACGTCATTTAAAGGAACCGTCATTCGGCGAGAAGGCGTCGGGAGAAGAGGATGTTCCGAGTCGGCTGGAAGATGATGGCTCCCGAAGAAAGAAGATTGAAGATGCCGTTGATAGAAGACTTCAGCCGGATCATGGACCTCTTCAGCTCCCGCTTGGATGAAGACTTCAGCCGGATCATGGACATCTTCTGCCCCCAGCTTGGGCTTGGATCAAGACATCGGGGGAGCTCTTCTGGATCGATCGGTGAACCTGGTATGGTGAAGATAAGGTAGGAAGATCTTCAGGGGCTTAGTGTTAGGTTTATTTAAGGGGGGTTTGGGTTAGATTAGGGGTATGTGGGTGGTGGGTTGTAATGTTGGGGGGGGGTATTGTATGTGTTTTTTTACAGGCAAAAGAGCTGAATTGTTTGGGGCATGCCCCGCAAAGGGCCCTGTTCAGGGCTGGTAAGGTAAAAGAGCTTTGAACTTTTGTAATTTAGAATAGGGTAGGGCATTTTTTTTTATTTTGGGGGGCTTTGTTATTTTATTAGGGGGCTTAGAGTAGGTGTAATTAGTTTAAAATTGTTGTAATATTTTTCTAATGTTTGTAAATATTTTTTTATTTTTTGTAACTTAGTTCTTTTTTATTTTTTGTACTTTAGTTAGTTTATTTCATTGTATTTATTTGTAGATATTGTATTTAATTAATGTATTGAAAGTGTAGTGTTAGGTTTAATTGTAGATAATTGTAGGTAGTTTATTTAATTAATTTATTGATAGTGTAGTGTTAGGTTTAATTGTAACTTAGGTTAGGATTTATTTTACAGGTAATTTTGTAATTATTTTAACTATTTTAGCTATTAAATAGTTCTTAACTATTTAATAGCTATTGTACCTGGTTAAAATAAATACAAAGTTACCTGTAAAATAAATATAAATCCTAAAATAGCTATAATATAATTATAATTTATATTGTAGCTATATTAGGATTTATTTTACAGGTAAGTATTTAGCTTTAAATAGGAATAATTTATTTAATAAGAGTTAATTTATTTAGTTAGATTTAAATTATATTTAATTTAGGGGGGTGTTAGTGTTAGGGTTAGACTTAGCTTTAGGGGTTAATACATTTATTAGAATAGCGGTGAGCTCCAGTCGGCAGATTAGGGGTTAATGTTTGAAGTTAGGTGTTGGCGATGTTAGGGAGGGCAGATTAGGGGTTAATACTATTTATTATAGGGTTAGTGAGGCAGATTAGGGGTTAATAACTTTATTATAATAGCGGTGCGGTCCGCTCGGCAGATTAGGGGTTAATAACTTTATTATAATAGCGGTGCGGTCCGCTCGGCAGATTAGGGGTTAATAAGTGTAGGCAGGTGGAGGCGACGTTGTGGGGGGCAGATTAGGGGTTAATAAATATAATATAGGGGTCGGCGGTGTTAGGGGCAGCAGATTAGGGGTACATAGGGATAATGTAAGTAGCGGCGGTTTGCGGAGCGGCAGATTAGGGGTTAATAATAATATGCAGCAGTCAGCGATAGCGGGGGCGGCAGAATAGGGGTTAATAAGTGTAAGGTTAGGGGTGTTTAGACTCGGGGTACATGTGAGAGTGTTAGGTGCAGATGTAGGAAGTGTTTCCCCATAGCAAACAATGGGGCTGCGTTAGGAGCTGAACACGGCTTTTTTGCAGGTGTTAGGTTTTTTTTAAGCTCAAACAGCCCCATTGTTTTCTATGGGGAAATCGTGCACGAGCACGTTTTTGAAGCTGGCCGCGTCCATAAGCAACTCTGGTATCGAGAGTTGCAGTGGCGTTAAATTATGCTCTACGCTCCCTTTTCGGAGCCTAACACAGCCATTCTGTGAACTCTCAATACCAGAGGTATTTAAAAGGTGCGGCCAGAAAAAAGCCAGCGTTAGCTACGCGGGTCGTTACCGACAAAACTCTAAATCTAGGCCTTAGTTTTTATTTTTATTTGACAAGTAAGTTTGTATTTATTTTAACTAGGTAGACTATTTAGTAAATAGTTATTAACTATTTACTAACTACCTAGTTAAAATAAATACATACTTACCTGTCAAATAAAAGTAAAACCTAAGCTGCCTTACACTTAAACCTTACATTAAAAAATAAAAAACCTACTATTACAAAAAAATAATTACAAGTATTCCTATTCTAATACCCAGTTTAAAAAACCCACCCCAAAATAAAAGATACCTAATCTATAATAAACTACCAATAGCCCTTAAAAGGGCCTTTTGTAGGGCATTGCCCTAAAGAAATCAGCTCTTTTTCTTAACAAAAATACAAAGACCCACTATCATTACAACCCCCCCAAACCTACAAAATAAAAAAAAAACTATCTAAAAAAACTAATCTACCCATTGGCCTGAAAAGGGCATTTGTATGGGCATTGTCCTTAAAAGGGCATTCAGCTTTTTTACTGCCCTTAAAAGGGCAATCAGCTCTTTTAAGAGTGCCCATTACCCTAATCTAAAAAAAAAAAAAAACACCCCAAAAACCTTAAAAAACAGGTACTCACAGTTGCTGAAGTTTCGCTTGAACAATCTTTATCCCAGCAGCTCCATCTTCATCCAGGCAGCTCCATCTTCATCCATCGCGGGACTGGCACCTTCTTCATCCCTGTGGAGGCGGAGCGGCGATGCACAAAGGCGGAGGTCCAGGCAGAGGTTCATCTTCATCCAGGTGGCTCCATCTTCATCCATCGAGGGACCGGCATCTTCTTCATCCCTTCGGAGGCGGAGGTCCAGGCGGAGGTCCATCGATCCGACGTGGAGGTCCTCTTTGTGCAATCGTCCGCCGCACACTGAGGATTGAAATGCAAGGTACCCCTTTTATACTGGGGTACCATTGCATTCCTCAGTGTGCAGCGGTTTGTAATGTTAGTGGGTCTTTGTATTTTTGTTTCGAAAAAGATCTGATTTCTTTAGTGCAATGCCCTACAAAAGGCCCTTTTAAGGGTTATTGGTAGTTTATTATAGATTAGGTATCTTTTATTTTGGGGTGTTTTTTTAACTGGGTATTGGAATAGGAATAATTGTAACTATTTTTTAAATTTGTTTGTTATTTTGTGTAATGTTTTTTTTCTTTTTGGTGGTGGGTTTTTTGTTTTTAGAATAGCCATTTTTTATTTTTAAAGGGCATCAAAAGATCTGAATGCCCTTTTAAGGGCAATAACAAATGCCCTTTTCAGGGCAATGGGTAGATTAGGTTTAATTTTATTTTTATTTTGTGGGTTTGGGGGGTGGTAGTTTTTAATGTTAGGGGGTGTTTGTATTTATTTTGTAGGAAAAAAAAACGGATTTGTTTAGGGCAATGCCCTACAAAAGGCCCTTTTAAGGGCCCTGGGTAGTTTATTATAGATTATTTTTTTATTATTATTTTTTTATTATTATTATTTTAAACGGGGTATTAGAATAGGAATAATTTTTATTGTTTTGGATAATTACGTTTGTTATTTTTAGTAATGGTAGTTTTTTTATTTTTTGTAATTTTAGTGTTTTTTTGCTTTTTGTAATGGTGGTAGGTTTTTTTATTTTTGAATGTTAGGTTGTTTATATTTGTAATGTTAGGTATTAGTGTAAGGCAGCTTAGGTTTAACTTTTATTTCACAGGTATGTTGCTTTGTATTTAGTTTTAAATAGGTATACTATTTATTTAGTTAATAATTGTAACTTTAATTTAGGTCTATTTTTAATTATGTGAAAGTTAGGGGGTGTTAGGTTTAGGGTTAGGGTTAGGTTTAAAGTGTTAGGTTTAGGGGTTATTATAGTTTAATTTAGGTTGTTGCAAAGTGGAGGCCGGCAGTTTAGGGGTTCATAGGTTTAGTTAGTGTTGCGATGTGGGGGGTGCGGTTTAGGGGTTAATAGGTTTAGTTCATGTTGGCAATGTGGGGGGGGGGGGCGGTTTAGGGGTTAATAGGTTTAGTTTGTGTCAGCAATGTGGGGGGTTACGGTTTAGGGTTAATAGGTTTAGTTCGTGTGGGCGATGTTTGGGAATGGTGAATTAGGGGTTAATAGATTAAGTTCATGTCGGCGATGTTTTGGAATGTCAGTTTAGGGGTTAATAGGTTTATTTAGTGATTTAGTTAGTGTCGGCGATGTCGGGAAACTGCGGTTTAGGGGTTAATAGGTTTAGGTAGTGTTGGCGATGTGGGGGGTGTGGTTTAGGGGTTAATAGTTTTATTTAGTGGCGGCGATGTTTGGGAACTGTGGTTTAGGGGTTAATATGTTTAGTTTGTGTCGGCGATGTTTCGGGCGGCGGTTGAGAGGTTAATAGGTTAAGTTAGTGTCGGCGACGTCAGGGATTGGTGGTTTAGGGGTTAATATCTTTATTATAGACTTAGAGTTAGTGTCGAGGAACTGCGGATTAGGAACAATGAAAAATTCCGAATATGAATAATGGATCAGAAAGTTCAGAAACTAATTTATTCATTTTTCGGAATTTTTCGGAATGTGCCGATTCGGAAATTCGGATGCAAAGAAACGCACATGTCTAATTCTTATACATTATTTTCTAGGTGAAGAACAGAGAGATGTAATCAGGTTTCGCAATTTAGATTTTAATGCGCTCGGGTTAGTATACATGAAAATTTAGTAATCTTAAGGCACGTTATTGAAATATTACATATAAAATTATTACAATTATTAAACATACTGTAAAATATATAGATATATTCTATGAATGATTTAGAACATTTTACAGCATGTACTTTTTATTATTAAATATATAGTATATTTATATATATATATATATCTGATACTGTTCATGTAAAATACATATCTATACCTATTTATCTATAGGAATAGATATATAGGTATATACAGATATATATATATATATATATATATATATATATATATATATATATATATATATCCTCAATGTGTATCTGCACTCACAATGTCATATAGTCAGCAACCAGGGTGCCAGATCAGTAATATTCACAGCGATCTTCAACAAAGGACTGCACTCACTGGGTTTCCAAAAAAATACTTATTTATTAGGTAACGTTTCGGGATTCACAGATCCCTTCCTCGGACCAGAATAAACATGCAACTCAACATAGTGATATATAAATACTTTAAGCCACACCCACCACCAAATCAAAACAGTGAATTGCGCCAAAAATGGGGTTGTCATGGTGATAACCCCTATATACCTCAGTGTAACCAAACTACTAATCCCAAAAGGTCAACTACAACTCAGTAATATACAGATGCTAACATAACCATATGAGTCATTAGATATGTCAATTTGATAAATACTTATAGACATCTATGAGTTCCTGTTCAATCCTAATTTACATCATTAGATTAGAGGCAAAGGTATATTTAATATACCTTTGCCTCTAATCTAATGATGTAAATTAGGATTGAAGGAGTTTGCTATATATATATATATATATATATATATATATATACTGTGCTGTTTTTTGAGAAAGGGGTAATACCCGAAACGTCAAAATAAATACTTTATCTTTTTGCAAGACCTTGTGAGTGACTTCCTCTTTGCTGCTTTATCTATACTCTTGAAGTGCACCCGGGGCAAGGAGAGCTCAATGGAGCTATTTGAGCTGGAGTGCTACTACACCTTCTACATATATATATGTCACAGAAATGATGATGCACTCTCAGGTCTTTGTGTCAACAAAAGCTTCAATTTAATGAAACGTTTTCGGGGACAACCTCCCCTTCATCAGCATACCTTGCTGATGAAGGGGAGGTTGTCCCCGAAAACGTTTAATTAAATTGAAGCTTTTGTGGACACAAAGACCTGAGAGTTCATCATCATTTATATGACCTATTATTGCCATATTTGCACCCAGGCAGATGTCCAGTTGGAGGGTGATTCTGTTTAATGGACTGAGATATATATCTATATATATATATATATATATATATATATATATATATATATATATATATATATATATATATATATATAAATAAAAGAATAAATAGAACATATTCTATGTGAAGAACATTGGAATGTGAAAGTTTAATAATTTTAATATTTTATGTCAGGTTTAGCTTGAATATACTCGGTCGGGTTAGCATGTGAGTATGGGGGTTAGTTTTTTGTTTTTTTTCTCTCCATTTACTTCTATGAGAGAAGAAGTTAATGCACTTCTGATAATTATTTTGCATGTGTCAGGTTTACGGTGGAGTGCTAACTTTTAACTTTCAACTTTTAATTCAAACACAACCCAGAGCACAGAAAGGCTCCGTCTAGCAGAGCTAACGCTAATTTGCGCTCCACTCGTAATCTAGTCCTAAATTGTTATCCAAATTTGAAAGCTGGGTTTATATAGGCTTTTGAGAGTTGTAATAAAAACAAGAGGGCCTCATACAGACATGGGGTCTTAATCATCTTCTAAGGGAGCTGAAATTGAGGGGTTTGAACAAACACCCCATCCAGTTCCCTTTCAGCTACATTGAAACCTTCACTTGGTGACGTCACCACTCATTTGCAGCGATGTCACAGGGACTCCAATTAAAGGCTTGGAAGGACCACCCTTTAGCTTCTAATCAGCAATCTCCTGAAGAACAAAGGTATTTGAAGCAGAGGCGTAACTAGAAACCACAGGGCCCAGGTGCAAGAATCTAAGAAGGGCCCCCCCCCCACCTCCCAAAAAAGTGAATTTGATACATATCTTTTTTTCTTTTCTTTTTTTTTAACATTTAGCACAGAAAATTTTTTTGAATCAGATTACACGTCTGCAAAAGGAGGTACCCTGTGCCCACAGTCTGTGAGATGGTCTGACCCCCTATTACTGCATTTAGTGACACTGTTTAACCCACCAGTACTGTATATAGTGAGTAGTGACACAGTCTGTAATCTGCCAGTGAGATGGCTGGCCTGACCCTACCCGCCCCAGTACTTTATAAAGTGACCACAGTAGTCTGTGACATAGTCCAGCCCCCCGTACTGTATATAGTGGTACTGTATAGTGACACTGTTTACCCCCTCCCCCCATGCTGTAGTAACAATGTCTGTAAATTGCTGGTTCCACAAACATACACACACACACACAAACATACACACACATGCATAAATACACACACAGTCACATACATACACACACACACACATAAACACCAATGGGTAAAACAGAAAGGCTAACCCCTGTAGTCAGAGACACTAGTGAAGCATCACGTCACACTCACATGATATCAGTGCAGGCAGTGGCAGGTCAACGTTTAAAATAAATAAATAAATAAATTCAATTTTACATTTTTAAGCTGGGCCCCCACCCTTGGGGGCCCAGTCGCAATTGAGACCTCTGCACCCCCCTGTAGTTTTGCCCCTGATTTGAAGTATCTCCTTTACCTTTAGCACAGTTGTCCTAGAACACTTTCAGCTATGCGTGTGAGAGAAAGCCAAAATAGATTTTTGTAGTACTCCCCATAGAAGTCTATGGAGAAAGGAAGTTAGCTCTTCCACTCTCTCCTACCTCCAATTGATAGTGTTCCGGAGTCTCGCTTTTGTGCTAACATTTTATTTTCAACTTGCAATAGCAGCACAAGAATAGTAGCACTATTGACTTAACTTGAGAACTAATATTTTTTTGCTCCACTTGTAATCTAGCCCATAGTCTTTTCTGTGGTACATTTCCAAATCTGCAGAGGTTTTACAGCCAAAAATAAATAAATAAATCAGAAATGCAAAATACAGATGTTTTACAATGAAGAAGGTATTTACAGGGTTTAGTCTTGTCAGTGATTTCTCCAGATTGACTAAATGCTTATGGACTTTGCATAACAGGAACATTGAAATCTATCCCAATGTTTCTTGGGATGTTAATTTCGATAATCCACATCACAAGATATCTTACTGCCATGGAGATCCAGCTGTCGGACAAGCTGGCATTTATTGCTAAAGACATTTGAATATTGTATATAATGCTCAAGATGATGATGTTTAAACAAAGTAATTAATTCCTTTAAAAAAAAATTCTTCAGAACTTGGCAAACTTCTAAGTCTTAAGATAAGACCTGGTATTTGTTAATGCATCAGTGATGATAATACAGAGATTATTGTAACAAGATAAAGACCAATTTAAATGTAGCAGGCTGTGAATAATGGGTTATAATTGCATCAGATAACTTAATATATCAATCATGTCTGCTAACATTTTAAATATAATTTGGATATTAATAGCTTCTTTGATCTGTCAGTTTGTAAAAAAAATGTTGCTACTTTTGTCAGAGGAAAAAATATGGGCATCCAATTCTATACCAATGAAAAGCTGTACTGTACTATATCGCTTACCTTATTTGAGGATTACTTAATTTAAAGAGGTATGGTATTGTAATTTCCCCCTAATGGTTTCCCAATTACTTTTTATAACAACTGTGTTGTATTAAATGTATTGGAAAATATTGCTTCAGAAATATTCTTTAGTGAATAGTCAACATATTACAAAATAGGAATTTAGAGTTTTGCACTGTAAGGGTTTAATGACTTGCTGACTTTTGGGATGTAACAGAGGTGCAAACAATATACTTTGCTAAAGAAAAGTATCTTATTAACCAGTCAAAAGCTGGGTAGCCCTACAGATTCTGTCACAGTAGTTTTATGACACAGAACCCTTTTTTTAGTTAGAATAAGTACAGAAAGAGAAGCTCTCTACTAGGATTGAACAACAGCTCAGTAGCTGGTTCTATGACAAGTTACCACCTAGGAGCAGCCTTTTTAGCCCAATTGTGATTTTCATAGAGAAGTATATCAGTATGATCCTACCTAGTAAGGTCAGTCCTGCACCGAAATACCAGACAGTCCTCCTCTGAACAAGGAACTTGGCAAACCCAAATGATAGTTTCATCTCTGTTCTGCTCTGTAAAAAGCACAATAGGGGCTAAAAGACGCTTCTCCCAGGTGGTAATTTGCCATAGAACAAGCTACTGAGCTGTTGTTCATTCCTGGTAGAGTGTTTCTCCTTCTGTATGTTTAGTTAGAATGAGGTGGGAATTTTAAATAAAAATTATTCAAGAAAATCTACAGCATATGTAAGCACGTTTAAACCTGTGACTAATTTGAGAAATGAGTATACACATAGGGAACTGAGAGGATTTCAGGTAGAATTCAAATACACTTTATGACCAAATGTATGTGGATACCTGACCATCAATCCTATATGAGGTTTTTTGACATCCCATTCTAAAACCATGGGTATTAATATGGAGTTGCCGCCCACCGCATTGTGGCTATAACAGCTGCCACTCTTCTAGGAATGCTTTCCAGAAGTTTTTGGAGTGTGTCTGTGTGGGTTTTTTTCCCATTTAGCCAAAAGAGCATTTGTGAGGTCAGACGCTGATGTTGGACAAGAAGGTCAGGCTTGCACTCTGCATTCCAATTTATCCTAAAGGTGCTGTTTGTGGTTGAGGTCAGGGCTCTGTGCTGGCCACTCAAGTTCCTCCACACCAAACTCATAATGTCTTCATGGACCTCACTTTGTGCACAGATTCACAGTCATGCTGGAAAATGAAAGAAAACTGTTGCCACAAAATTGTAAGCACCCAATTGTCTAAAATGTTTTTGTATCCTGTAAATTGTATTTTTTTCAGTTGCTGATAGATGGCTGGTGTGATGGGGAATGTGGCAGGGGGAGTGTTGAGGTTTGGTTTTAGATGAGATGAAGAAGGGTTTGTAGGCTTTGTATTAAATGGATTCTGTGATAAGGCTTTGATCTTTGATGATGGTACATAAGCATTGTATAGAGGGCTGTGTGCTGGATGTAACACGTTGAATATTGTACAGGGTGTTACATTTAGTAGTTTATATGTATGCCAGATTTTTTTATTAAGAACTCTGCCAAGTGGGTGTAGCCTCATGCTCTTATTAGGCAATACAGATCAGTTGTTTAAAACTCACAGCAGTAAAGCCCCTTTCTCTCCTTTTCCATTCCTGGTACACACTTTGTTCCCAAGACAACATTACATTATTATGATATAAGTGACGTCAACAAAATGAGGAAGCTCTCAGGAGCTGAGACACTTCCCTATTGTTCAGATCTTATGGAGCCCATACGTCAGCCCTCCCAACCACTTTAAGGGACATGAGACCCCTCATTTGAAGTTGCAATCACTTGTCTTCTTTTAGGGTGCTCTAGGCTCTAAGAATTACAATACTTTTTCAAAGTACACAGTGTTGTATATTTAATGGAATTATGAATATTAATAATTAATAACAATAATAAAACTATCATCAGCAATACCTCCAATTAATATAGTAGAATCTTAGCAGTACACTCCAGTGAAATGTTATATAATCTCTGTAGTGTACTACAAAATAATACTGTTGAGACGTTCAGCAATTAATGACAATAAAATTATTATCAAATATTAATATTTAATCCCAAATTAAAATAATTCCTAAGTTCTAATCAGGTAATTTTTTATAAACATGGTGACTATATCTATGAAGTAAACAGGATATTAATTATGACCAGATACAGTATATATGATTGATTATTCCAATATTAAAATATAAAGCAAGCTGTAGAAATATTGAGATCAATTAATATTCAATTAAATTATCCTGGATATGGACACAATATTATCTTTAAATTAACCTTAACTCAAAATGAATTAAATATCAAATATCACAATTAAAATTTACTAGCACAATTTATTATTAGCCAGTGACATTAACCAATTCAACATATCGTTTCTTTAAGAACGTTTGGTTAACAAATATAAACCAAATATTTCAATACAAATCTTAACTTGATCTTAATAAATCTAATAGAATTTCCAAGAGATATAATTAAACTATCTAGCCCAAAAGTTTTAGATAACTTCAATTTATCAACCAGAGAGATTTATACACTTCCAATAAATCAATATATTATCAATACAATAGCAATGTTATCATCAAGCCAGTTTAAATGCAATTTCTAAGATATATCACAGTAACTTAAAATCAATGTATAAGAATGGAATACAAACCCCCTTTTTTAATAATAAATTTACTTAATGCTGATATAATTATTTTCTAGAATACACTAATCTATTTAATATTAGATTATAAATATAAGGTGCCACCTTTAAATCACAGCTTCAATTAATCTAGTGCTATAAAGAATATCTTTGCTATATTAAGTATTAAAACATTTCTTTTATACAGTACCAGTTAGCAATATTTTGAGAGTTTCAATACCAGAGTTTCTCTCAATGTCATATAAGGAAGATATCCACAATTAAAGGGACAGTAAACACCAGAATTTTTGTTGCTTAAAAAGGTAGATAATCCCTTTATTACCCATTCCCCAATTTTGCATAACCAACACAGTTATAATAATATACTTTTTACCTCTGTGATTACCTTGTATCTATGCCTCTGCAAACTGCCCCCTTATTTCAGTTCTTTTGACAGACATGCATTTTTAGCCAATCAGTGCTTGCTCTTAGGAGCTTCACGTGCCGGAGCTCAATGTTATCTATATGAAACACATGAACTAACGCCCTCTAGTGGTGAAAAACTGTCAAAATGCTTTCCGATTAGAGGCAGTCTTCAAGGTCTAAGAAATTAGCACATGAAACTCCTAGATTTAGCTTTCAACTAAGAATACCAAGAGAACAAAGCAAAATTGGTAATAAAAGTAAATTGGAAAGTTGTTTAAAATTACATGCCCTATTTAAATCATGAAAGATTTTTTTTTTACTTTACTGTCCCTTTAAGCAAGTGAAGTGAGCCCAATATTCTCTTTTCCAAAAAGAGAGTTCCAGCAATGTTATCTCACAAATACTGTCTCACACACCAGAGTCTGTGTAAGCAAAAAAGGAGTAAGACCCCTTCTCTTCCAATGAGCAGAATTTTTGTCTGAGACTTATCTCTTCCTCCATTACTAAATCATTTAATGAGAAACACTCTTGGTATGAACTCAACTCTCATATGCCACTTGGTAATACCACTTGGTAATTTAATTCCCCCACAATTAAATACCTTTGGTTGCATTACTCGGTTCGGCCACCGAGGGGGCACAGGACCTTGAATGGAGTTTTATTTGTAAAATATAAAATATTAAATGTTTCTCAAATACAGAAATATATATTATCTTTATATTTCTTCATAAAATGTTCATTTAAATACCCTTATTATTTCCTAGTTTTAATAAAATATTGGGTCAATTTATATTGCCTATTTAATTTGACTGAGTATGTATTTATATACCTAATATTAGATATGTGTATAATTGTATATCTGATAATATACAATACACATATATTTAATGTATGCTTCCATAGAGTTCCTTATGTAGGTCATGTCTCAAGGGATGAATTTAAGAGTTATTATTATATTTGTAGATTAAGTAGTTATACTTTAATGTTTTCAGTAGTATATTATATTAATAAGTAGTTCAGGAAATTTTAAATGATATCATATAATTTAATATTCTGATATATTTTGTTACACTTTCTATTTATTTTTATATCATACCCATACATGTGAGTAGAAGTCTGTTGTAATTAATTATGATATATATATATATATATATATATATATATATATATATATATATATATATATATATATATATATATATATATATATATATATAGTTGTGCTCATAAGTGTACATACCCTGGCAGAATTTATGATTTCTTGGCCATTTTTCAGAGAATATGAATGATAACACAAAAACGTTTCTTTCACTCATGGTTAGTATTTGGCTGAAGCCATTTATTATCAATCAACTGTGTTTACTCTTTTTAAATCATACTGACAACAGAAACTACCCAAATGACCCTGATCAAAAGCTTACATGCTCTTGTGATTTTGGCCTGATAACATGCACACAAGTTGACACAAAGGGGTTTGAATGGCTATTAAAGGTAACCATCCTTACCTGTGATCTGTTTGCTTGTAATTAGTGTGTGTGTATAAAAGGTCAATGAGTTTCTGGACTCCTGACAGACCCTTGCATCTTTCATCCAGTGCTGCACTGACGATTTTAGATTCTGAGTCAAGGGGAAAGCAAAAGAATTGTCAAAGGATCTGTGGGAAATGGTAGTTGAAGTGTATAAAACAGGAAAGGGATATTAAAAGATATCCAAGGAATTGAGAATGCAAATCAGCAGTGTTCAAACTCTAATAAAGAAGTGGAAAATGAGGGGTTCTGTTAAAACCAAACCATGGTCAGGTAGACAAACTAAAATTTCAGCAACAACTGCCAGGAAAATTGTTCGGGATGCAAAGACAAACCCACAAATAACTTCAGGTGAAATACAGGACATGTGGTGTGGCACTTAAAGAAAGATGGGCTGCATGGTCGAGTCGCCAGAAGAAAGCCATTACTACGCAAATGCCACAAAGTTTCCCTCTTACAATACGCCAAACAGCACAGAGACAAGCCTCAAACCTTCTGGCCCAAAGTCATCTGGAGTGATGAGACCAAAATTAAGCTTTTTGGCCACAACCATAAATGCTTCATTTGGAGTGGAGTCAACAAGGCCTATGATGAAAGCTACACCATTCCTACTGTGAAACACAGAGGTAAATAGCTGATGTTTTGGGGATGTATGAGCTACAAAAAAAAAGGAAATTTGCTCAGAATTGATGGCAAGATGAATGCAGTATGTTATCAAACAGAACGCCCCATTTTCTACTTCTTGATTAGAGTTTGAACACTGCTGATTTGCATTCTCAATTCCTTGGATATCTTTTTATATCCGTTTCCTGTTTTATACAGTTCAACTTCCTTTTTCCCACAGATCCTTTGACAATGCTTTTTCTTTCCCCATGACTCAGAATCAAGGAACATCAGTGCAGCACTGAATGAAAGATGCAAGGGTCTGTCAGGAGTCCAGAAACTCATTGACCTTTTATATACACACTAATTACAAGAAAACCGATCACAGGTGAGGATGGTTACCTTTAATAGCCATTCAAACCCCTTTGTGTCAACTTGTGTGCATGTTATCAGGCAAAAATCACCAGGGTATGTAAACTTTTGATAAGGGTCATTTGGGTAGTTTCTGTTTTCATTATGATTTAAAAAGAGTAAACACATTTGATTGATAATAAATGGCTTCAGCCAAACACTAACCATGAGTGAAAGAAAAGTTTTTGTGCTATCATTCATATTCTCTGAAAAATGGCCAAGAAATCATAAATTCTGCCAGGGTATGTAAACTTATGAGCACAACTATATATATATATTCAATTCTTATTCTTCTTATTATTTAATAAAGATATAACTATATTCCATTATCTGAGGACATTTAATGTTTGAGTGTATAAAAATATATTTTATGATATAAATCATAGTACAAATTTATATATGTATTGGTCATTTCAGAACCACATTGGTACATCAGATGTCTATAATAAATGTAACTTTCTAAGCATAATTTCTCAAGCATCTACTATATATATACATTCATACAGTACTGAGGTATATAAAATATCTGAAAATTACAGACACAAGTTATTTTATATAAACTTTAAAATCACTATTTTGGATGCTTTCATTAATAAGGATATTTAAAGTAGACACAAAGTCTGAATATCCGTGTAGCATTTATTACTTAACTCTGAAGTGAGAAATGGTTCAAATTGTTTTCCTTTCCTGGGCAAAAGGTGTCTCCTGTCACCACAGAGAGCCGTTATCTAGTTGCTCTCCAGACAAATTTCCCCAGGCAGGAAGCTTTTGAAGGCAATTTCTTTGATGATCCCCATCTCTGAGACAGTGTTCTAAATGTTCTTAAAGGGACACTGAACACACATTTTTTCTTTCATGATTCAGATAGAGCATGCAATTTTAAGCAACTTTCTAATTTACTTTTATTATCATTTTTTCTTCATTCTCTTGCTATCTTTATTTGAAAAGCAAGAATATAAGTTTAGAAGCAGGCCCATTTTTGGTTCACAACCTGGGTTGTCCATGCTGATTGGACAGCACCAATAAAGTGCTGTCCAGGGTTCTTAACAAAAAATGTCTGGCTCCTTAGCTTAGGTGCCTTCTTTTTAAAATAAAGATAGCAAGAGAACGAAGAAAAATTCATAATAGGAGTAAAATAGAAAGTTGCCTAAAATTGCACGCTCTATCTGAATCATGAAAGAAAAAATTTCGGTTTAGTGTCCCTTTAAGATGTGACATTTTACAACCTGATCACATGTCTTTTATTTTGTTCTATCAGATAACTTGGTTTGGGATGTGTATCCTAATAGCAAATGGCCTGAGTCATTTCAGGCCCATTAATAAAGAGACCTGTATTTTACAATGGTCAAAACATTTTGTGTTAAGTAGCATTATATAGAAATACAATTGTAATCTATATAATGTGTATATATATATATATATATATATATATATATTTATATATATATATATATATATATATATATATATATATATATATATATATATATATATATATATATATATATATATATATAAAATTTACAATGTCACTCACTTTTTACATGACAGCAGTGAAGCACTTACAGTATATAGTGAACTAGATGAGGTTCTGATCCATTGGCTTATAATGACAACTCCCTGCTCCAGGGTTAATGGATAACAGGACATTTTATTATTACTGTTATAAATTTTTATACCCTTTTTGAACCGTTACCTCTTTTCTTGCTCTACATGTAACTAACTGTTTCTTTTTTGGTTGGGGGATGCTACAGAAATCAGGTGGTGCATAATTGTGATTTTTTTATCTAATAAAGTTTTCCCCATTCCAAATCTACAAATTTCCATGTGCATAACGAGAATGGGTCATCAAGCAGATCTCATGCTTTTGAAGATGGCAGTGCTTCAAACCCACTGTAGTGGTCTCTGAAAAACTAAAGCCACAATAGTGAAGTAACGTTTACACATGGAGAGGTACCAAATGAAAGGTTTATTTCATTGCATCTTCAATTAATGGAGCAACATTCACTTCAGACAGGATGCTTGATATCTTTATTTAATACAAATATTAAAATACACTTATGTGTAAGGAAATTTCAGCAAACAATAATATGAGGCTTAATGCGTTTCATCAGAAAACTGTCTTTATCTAGAGCAGATTAAAATATCAAATGAGCTGTGGGCACCAGCCATTTTCAATATTATTTACTAAAATATTTTTTGTTGCAGTTTTATCACATACCATGGAATATACATATAATAATGGTATATTGAAATGTGCTGGGTCTGCTGAAAAAAACAATATATAATTTGTGTGGGTTACTCAATATAGATTACAATAGTGTTAAAATGTAATCAGCAAAAAAAAGTTAGATTAAGTGGTGTTGTAATTACCGATCCCGTTTGAGCATTAACATTGGTAAAAGTTTACTTTTTCTGGTAGTGCTGGTATGGTACAAGATGAAAGTAAATTTTTGTGCTCGCACAAAACTGTATCTCTTATGCCCTTTTTAGGGCATTTTTTAAGATATGTTTGTTTAGTATAAGGTTTTGTTTTTTTATTTAGCAAAAGAGTTCTATCACTAGTTTTAGTATAGGGTTTTTGAGGGGGAGGGTTTAAGGGGACTTTAAGATAGGGCTTGTACTAGTTGTTTTTTTTTTAATTTTCTGGTATTTTTTTTTCTGGTAATACTACATTTTTTGTAACTTAGGGGTGTAATTACTCTGTAAACATTTATGTTTGAAGTAGTCAGCAGTGAAGGAGTTCACTCTAGCAAGCGAGACACACCTGTGCTGGGGATTAAACAACTTAACCCCTTAATGACAGAGGACGTACCAGGTACGTCATAGGAAAAGCTCCCCTTAATGACAATTGACGTACCTGGTACGTCCTCTGTTGTTTGAAGTGCTGGAAGCGATCATGATCGCTTCCAGCTGCTTACAAGGTATTATAGTGATGCCTCAACATTGAGCCATCACTGCAATCCCATATTTTACCCACCGATGCAGAGAGGGCCACTCTTTGGCCCTCTCTGCATCGGCTATTGTGGCTAATACATTTGTTGGTGAGTGGGAGCAAATCCTTTCAATTTCGCTTGCTTCTTTTTTATTCTAACTTCTAGCCCGATCGGCTCAAATGTAGTACTCTCGGCGGTTGCAGCGGGGGGGGGGGGGGCGGTGCGCGAACTTATGCACAAAATAAAGATGCAGTTGAAGGAAGGGATCTCCATTGTCACGTAAGGGATCTGGGAGGGGGAGGGATGTAGGTCATTGAGGGGGGCCAGCTACACTACAGAAAACTAATGTTTTAAATAAAAAACTAAAAAAAACCTATTTTTGGGGGCAAATTGGGTACTGGCAGACAGCTGCCAGTACCCAAGATGGCGGCAAATAGGTAGGGGGGAGGGTTAGAGAGATGTATGGGGGGGATCAGGGAGGTTGTAAGGTAAGGGGGATCCATCACTGCAGACTGTATGAAGAAAATAATAATAATAATAAAAAAAATGCTTTTTATTTCAGTACTGGCAGACTTTCTGCCAGTACATAAGATGTAGGGGACAATTGTGAAAAATGTAACAGTTTTTTTTTATTTGATCGTATTTGGCGGGGAAATGGTGGCATGAAATATACTAAAATGGGCCTAGATCAATAATTTGGGTTGTCTACTACACTACAATAAAGCTAAAATTAAACCTAAAAGCTCCCTACAAGCTCCCTAATTAACCCCTTCACTGCTGGGCATAATACACGCGTGGTGTGCAGTGGCATTTAGCAGCCTTCTAATTACAAAAAAGCAACGCCAAAGCCATATATGTCTGCTATTTCTGAACAAAGGGGATCCCAGAGAAGTATTTAACACCATTTATACCATAATTGCACAAGATGTTTGTAAATAAATTCAGCGAGAAACCTAAAGTTTGTGGAAAAATTTGTGAAAAAGTCAACAATTTTTTTTATTTGATCGCATTTGGCGGTGAAATGGTGGCATGAAATATACCAAAATGGGCCTAGATCAATACTTTGGGATGTCTACTGAAAAAAAATATATACATGTCAAGGGATATTCAGGGATTACTGACAGATATCAGTGTTCCAATGCAACTAGCGCTAATTTTGAAAAAAGGTGGTTTGGAAATAGCAAAGTGCTACTTGTACTTATTGCCCTATAACTTGCAAAAAAAGCAAAAAACATGTAAACATTGGGTATTTCTAAACTCGGGACAAAATTTAGAAACTATTTAGAATGGGTGTTTTTTGGTGGTTGTAGATGTGTAACAGATTTTAGGGGTCAAAGTTAGAAAAAGTGTGTTTTTTTCAATTTTTTCCTCATATTTTATATTTTTTTTATAGTAAATTATAAGATATGATGAAAATAATGGTATCTTTAGAAAGTCCATTTAATGGCGAGAAAAAACGGTATATAATATGTGTAGGTACAGTAAATGAGTAAGAGGAAAATTACAGCTAAACACAAACACTGCAGAAATGTAAAAATAGCCATTGTCATTAAGGGTAAGAAAATTGAAAAATGGTCCGGTCATTAAGGGGTTAAAGGAACACTCACTAAACCCAAAATTTTTCTTTCATGATTCAATTAGAGAATTAAATTTTAAACATCATTCCAATTTACTTCTATTATCTAATTTGCTTCATGTTTTAGATATCTTTTGTTTAAGAAATACCAATGCACATGGGAGAGCCAATCACACAAGGCATCTATGTGCAGCTACCAATCAGCAGCTTCAGAGCCTATCTAGATATGCTTTTCAGCAAAGGATATCAAGAGAATTAAGCAAAATAGATAATTGAAGTAAATTAGAAAGTTGTTTAAAATTGCATGCTCTTTCTAAATCATGAGAGAAAAAAAATTGGGTTTCATGTCCCTTTAACTGTTAGGCAAGTTAACAGAGATGGGCGAGAAAAATATATGTTTGTTCCTAGCTGAAATAATGTGTTTTCCTTATGTGGATTTATGAAAAACTGCCCTGGAGAAATAACTTTATTTTACTTTCTGTACCTGCAACTTCAAGAGTGTTTAAGTAAAAAGCTTGCCTGGAGGTTTTAAAGGTATAGAATTTTGGATTGTGTTTGTTTGCTCATAATAACCTGTGTTTATGTTCCAGTTCTGTAATGCAATAAAGCCTGTGACTGTTTCAAATTAAAACCTCTGTTTATGTCCTGCAAAAAGAAGGTTAAGTAGTTTAAGGAGTAGTTTGGGATGTGGGCTTGTGGCCCCCGTTAATGGTTTAGGGGTTGTTTGCGATGGGGTGTTGTGGCGATTAGAGGGTTAATAGGTTAGGTGTAGTTTGTAATGGGGGGTTAAGGCGGTTGGGGGGTTAATAGGTTAGGGGATAGTTTGTAATGGGTGTAATGGTGGTTTAGGGGTTAAAAGAGTAGGGGTCATTGGGGTTGGGGATGTGGCAGTTTAGGGGTTAATAGCATAGGTGGGAAAACTTTATTGTCTTTTTTTTTTGCGTGTTTAGTGCAACTTTTTTCTCAGCCCAAACTCTATGCAAATTTAAAAAAACACTGAAAGCGCCAAACTCAATCACAATTAATACTAAAAAAAAAAAAAGATACTACGGTCCATAAGTGACCCATATGGTTATATCAGTTTATAAGATACACAGGCAGCTTCCTCTGCAAAAATTCTTTCTCACTTTTTGCAAGGCATCGCATCTGAAAAACACAAGCAGGAACAGATTACTCACCGATTAGTAAGCACTAGAAAGTTCTTGCCCCACAGGCAGGACAAGTTGAAGCCGACAAGCGTACTTATGCATCAAAGAATAAATGGAAACGATCCTCCAGTGAAAATCACAGATGAAGATCTCCAAATCGGTATAACAAACTTCAACAGGTCACTGCAAACTGACTCAGGTTGTTTCTCACACAAATACTCAGATCATCAGTTTGTGATAAACGAAAGAACACTTTAATTAAAATTGTATAAAAAAGTTGAACAACTATACACTCACAATGCGTTTCTCGGTTTCACAGTTTCATCAGGTGAGTTTATACAGTGTCCAAGATCTGAGATTTAAATATCATCTTCAGCGTTCCCAAGAATACAATGCGCATGTGTGACCGTTCTTATTATGTCCTCTGAAAAAAACAATCAAAAGTTGGCTGTATAGAGATTTAACATGTTCCTTGGCTCACACATAAGAATTGTATAAACTATATTAAAAACTACTGAAAAGATTACCAGAAAACTACAAAGATTATAATCTACAATGTGCGTTGTAGCCTAACATCATATAACTGCCTAGATACCAGAAAGTCTGCCACTACTGATAACAGGACAGAACAATGTGCTTTCATCTATTACATACTCATACAGTAACAGATATCTTGCTCCATTACAACGAGTGCATACGTACCATCCCACCACCAAAAACCATATCACTTAGAGAAAATCCTATTATCATACAGCTTAAAACTTTAAGCACATGTGTGTGGGAACCATATAGAAAAAAAGAGAATTAAAAGAAAACACAAAATAAGAGAAACATATATATATATATATATATACATACATATAAGCAAAGAAATATAGAAAAAACATCCAATCAAAACTACAGCGTAAAAAATAGTGACTTTTATTAGAAAAACTTTGAAACCAACAGCATACAAGCCTGTAAAGTGCAGTGTTAGACAAAGACATCCCAGTCTAACGCGTTTCAGCTCCTTGAAGCCGTACTCATAGATAGGCTTGTATGCCGTTGGTTTTAAAGTTTTTCTAATAAAACTCACTATTTTTTACGCTGGAGCCTCGATTGGATGTTTTTTCTATATTTCTTTGCCTATTGACAATGCCAGCAATCCTATTGTTAGTTCCAGATTGACAAGGGTTGTTTTTATACTTTGGAGCAAAGCACAAGAGATGACATCACAAGATTGGGCCCAACGACTGCAAGGGAGAGCTGATGTATGATCCAGTTGAAAAAGCAGCAATACACTACTGGGTGCTAGTTAATGCACTGTGTGAGCCAATAATATGATGCCTATATGTGCAGCCACTAATCAGCAAATCCTGAGCCTACCTAGATATCCTTTTCAATAAGGGATACTAAGATAACTAAACAAAATATATAATAGAAGTAAATGGGATAGTTGTTTAAAATCATATGCTCTATCTGAATCAAGGAAGAAAAAAATGGGTTTAATGTCCCTTTTAATGTGTAGCATTGTGGTCAACTTTTTGTACCCCAAATTGTATGGTCTAGAACCTTCCCTGGCTGTGTCTGAGTCTGGGTGTAAAAAAATTACCTAACCACAAAAACTCTGACTTTATGATAATCTTCTCAGGGTTTATACTTACAGGGCTAGATTTCAAGTGGAGCGTTACATTATAGTGCTCCCACAAAAAAGCAAATTTGGCTACCGCGAGTGCCCCAAATGCCCTCAAAATAGAGGGCATTGTAGTTTTTTTAATTTAAAAAAATCTAGCTTTTTTTTTTTTTAGTAAAAAACTGCACTAGGCAGTTTTGGGACTTTAAAGTGATGGTAAACTCACTTTTACATAAATATGTAATGTGACGAACTCCGGGTACCCCGACTGGGTATTTTCGCCAAAATGATCCTTCTTTACCCTGGACCTGAACCTGAAGCTGTGGAGCGGACAAGTGATTATAGCAAGTAGCCCACCCTAATAACCAGACAAGACCAGTATTAAGGTGAAACATGAACAGACTTTATTGGGACAAACACACAGCTTATATACACATTTGCCATCTGATAAGAGCCTTTCTAATCAAAATCACCGCCCCTCCAGACAGGCTTGGTCCACATAGGAGTCCAAGGAATGTAGAGAACCCACAATAGCTAGGTCGTAATTCCGGGGTGATCCAGAGGGAGCAGCGGCTATTCCGCGGTATCATTGTAATGGGTGGAGAGCCCCAGACCCCCACAGGTCAAAGTCCAAAAAGCAACATGATACGTGGCTGGGGACCAGAGCAGCAGCCTGGCAAAGGTTTACCCAGGACCAGCATGAGGTAGCGAGGTGTCAAAAACCCCAGGTTCCCGAGTAAGCTGCCTCCTAGGAATAACCCCAGTCCATGCCCACCAGAGGTAAAACAAGTCCCCAAAAGAGCGGAGCTCTGGGGCAAAGGGCCTCTGGAGCAACCTAGGATAAAGTTCAGGGAGATCTCTAGCGAGCGAAGCCAGCAAGTAGTTCCATAAGATTCCGGTTGGGCCTTGGCAAGCTAGGAAGGGACCAAGCGGGGCAGCGATCAGCTCTTTCAGGGCAACGTGCAATCATAGTAACAGTAAAAGGGAAACTGGGGGAACACAATAATCCACATGAGGAGAGGGGGTGGCCTTGGCAGCCTGGTATCTGTGACAGTGCTCCCCCCCTCATAGTCCGGCAGACCCGGCTAGATCCTGAAGGGTCGGCTTGGGGCTGTCCGGTAGTGCTATTCCAATTCAGTCTGCCGGTAGAGGCTCTCACACTGTGAGCGTGCGGTGATGATGTCATCACCACACGTCTATTCCCCTCTCAAGCCGGTTGGATCCCTTGAAATCCTCCGCGGCATGAATCAGCGTAACTGCATAACTTACATTCACTGCCCAAGTATAGGACTTACTGTTTGTGCTCCTGGGTGCTACGTATTGCTGAACTACCTTATTGTTATTGAACTCTGCCTTTCTGACCACTCTGCTTTTTAACCCCTGAATTGTTGGATTGCCATATTGTTACTGAACTCTGCCTGTCTGACCACTCTGCTGTTTAACCCCTGAATTCCTGGATTGCCTTATTGTTACTGAACTCTGCTTGTCTGACCACTCTGCTGTTTAACCCCTGAATTGCTGGATTGCCTTATTGTTACTGAACTCTGCCTGTCTGATCACCCTGCTGTTTAAACCCTGAATTGTTGGATTGCCTTATTGTTACTGAACTCTGCCTGTATGACTATTCTACTTGGTTTACCCCTGAACTGCTAAACTGCTGGATTACCTTTTGTTGCTGACCTCTGCCTGTTCCAGACCATTCTACTGGTTTACCCCCGAACTGCTAAACTGCTGGATTGTCTTTCTGTTGTCAAGCTCTGCCTGTCCCTGACCATTCTCAGCCTTAACCTTATTGCTGTGAAGGACTACCCCGTCTACTTTTAGTACTGCTTACCTCATTTCTTAAACTCACTTTGTTCTGGGATATTTCCTTATCCTTCCACTTGATTCCGGGATAAGAAGACTACTGGCCAAGTTTGATCTGATAGGGAAATATCCCACGAGTATAACAATATACTTGGGCTATGAGCTTAAATGAGGTAGCAAGAGCAGTCTCTCTTCAGGGACAGACCCTGGGAACCCATGCCATATACTTGCAGAATATGGATTCTAAACTAGAGGCTATAACCGCTATGCTCTCCTCACTGGTTGCAGAGAAAAACGCTGCTCCTGTTCCCACACAGCTGGTCCTTGCTGCTAGTGCTGCAACCTCCCCCCCTGTTTCTGGTAGCATACCCCGGATACCGTTGCCTGACAAGTATGATGGTACTACTGACTGTAAGGGGTTTTCTCAACCAGTGCAGGCTGCACTTCCGCAATGACCCTCACACCTTCCAGTCACATCAGTCATAGGTCACTTTTATAATTTCTTTATTGAAAGACAAAGTTTTAGCCTCTACCCTTTTGGAACAGAGTGCTCAACTCCTGAATGATGTAGATACCTTCATTTCTGCATTATCTTCCATTTTTGGGACCTCTGGCTGCAGAATACTCTCTCTTGGATCTCCACCAGAGCACAATAGGCCATTGAGTTTCACACCTTGGCACATTAAACTACTTGGGATGGCATTGCTATCAAAGCGGCCTTCAGGAGAGGTCTACATGAGCGCATCAAGGATGAGCTCACTTATCGTGATGTTCCATCTTCCCTGGATGAATTCATAACACTTTGCATCAGTCTGGATTTTCGTTTTCAGGAGACACAAGCCTAGAGTGAGAGAACTTGCAGAGTCCTTCCCTGCCGTGCAATCATGGAACAGTAAAAGGGAAAATGGGGGAACACAATAATCCACATGAGGAGAGGAGGGTGGCCTTGGCAGCCTGGTATCCGTCACATGTAATTATTATTGTTTTGTTATAATTATATTAGACACCAAATTTCATCTACGCATGTATATTACAAATTACTTACAATCCGTTTATTTATAAAACATTCAGATGCAAGCCCCCTCCACCCCCCTGGGGTTGCATAATCTGGCATTCTCTTAATCATCCAATCAGTAAGCATGTCATTAGACATGTAAATTCTATGTAAACTCTTTACACATGCGCAATATATCGGTCGTCTTCCAACACGCTCCTCCAATCATGAGCATTTCAATTCAGTCCTGATGTCGAGAGCATGCAGAGGCTCTGACGTGTTGAGCGGGTGGGACCGCATGGCACATATGTTTTAGAATTGAAGTTACAGGGGCGAAGTTAAGAGGCGCTAAAACAGAATTATAAACTGAATAAAATAAAATAAAAAGAAAGTATAAAATGAATGTATTTTTTGTGTGGTTTATTTAATAAAATAATGAAGAATCAAAATATGATATCTAACCACACAGGTGTTTACCATCACTTTAAACTGCCTTTACATTGCGGTCTATGGGAACTGTGTGTATTTATAGACTGCTATGTAAATATATATGATTATATACATATATATTTATGTGTTAATATATGTATATGTATATACACATACTAACACATGAATATATAAATATTCATATACATATGTATATGTAAAAATGCTGCCCATCGCTGCACTACTTACCCCCTTCTCTGGGCAAGGTTCTGATGTCATCTCTGACAGCATCAGAACGAGGCTCCAATAGGAGCCTATGGAAGCGCACTCTCGTGAATGCAATGCTTCCTAGCTCCACTTGTAATCTAGCCCACAGTGTGCTATCTGTAATTATTAAGATGGGTTTCCAGGTGAAGAAGGGCTGGCTATATAACTGGACCAGATGGGACTCTGGGTCCCAGGTAGTATGTAACAAGGAGTATGCTCATAGTGCTTTTTAAGAGAAATAACTCTTTTAAGAGAAATAACTCTCATATTGGGTCCTTTAGATAGGTATCAGATGATCTTGTATAAAATCTCAACCTGCTGAACTTAAATCTTTGAGACTGCTGACTATGGTTGGGTCTAAACTGTAGTTGGATGGAGATTTTGGGTTGTAATTTTATTCTTTGCCCCAGGCATCATAAAAACTTGAGCCGGCCCTAGGTATAAGCTACACAAAGATTAAACAAAACATTATCAATAACTAAAGTTCTAAAAAATAAGTTAAAAATTATAAAAAAAAGAAAACGCTAAATTAAAATAACCCAATTTTAAGGGAATGATAGGTAATTTCACATGTGTATGACAAAAAAATATGGGGATTAAAATGCATTAAACTTTTTATTCTAAACCACAAGGATTAGCTTAACTTTTGATTCAGGACATACACTGGTAGTTTTAAGCAATAAAATGAAAATTCCTGGCAAGTTGTTTCGATAATAACTTTATACTTCAGATTCAGCTTTTTACAGATTTCTGATAATCCCCTCACTGTACATAAATTATACTTCTAAACACTTACACTCATTCTAAACCTACATCTGCATAGTCACATAAGTAGAAATAAATAGAGATTTTGAAATCTATGTACGTCATAGCTGAAGAACTTTTTGCTTAGTCTCCTATAGATTAATGCCTACAACCTCCTATCCCCTAGACCAATACACAAATCCTTTGGTTATATACTACATTTATTTTACCCACCAAACTGATTTTGCAGAAAAAGGCTTTGTAATTTTCTAAGTATATAATTAAAAAACTATTTGCGCATCAGTCTAGAGCTTTGTGCTTTGCCAGGTTTCAATACTTTATAATAAATGCTGTAGGCTGCAGTGCCATGGGAATGTACGAGCCAGACGTAAGACTGCTGATGACATGTGTAGCACAAAACTAAATTGATATAAATGAAATTACAGCCTGGCACACAGCTTAAAAGCTACTTTAAATCCTTTGTGACATCTAAAAGTTGACAAACAAGGACTTATTCAGAAGCATCTGTTCTCGTTATCCTCAACTGCAGGATTTTGTTGACTAAAATATATCCTATTTTTGTTACAAATCATACAAAACATCATCTGCTTTAGATTTCAGTATCTTTAAGATAAGTGAAAAAAGCCTGCTTATGTTGGTTATGTGTTACAGGGACTTCTGAGATGCATAGATGTTCATGACTAAGCCACCAGCCTCCCATTCCTCGATAGTCATCAAGGAGTTATGCATATATATATAATACACTATGTTTATCATATTTCTATCTTGAATAGCAAGTAATAGCATACAGTAAACAACAGAAATGTCATATATAGCAGGTGTTGAGACATCCAAAGATAGTAAAGAGACGTTGAGTAGAAAACATTTAAGCAAAGGGTTATAGGCTCATGACTGCCTGTGACATTTGCATACTAAGCAAAGTCTGGAAAATTCCAAATAGATAATAAAAAGCACATATGTTTTAACTACAGTAAAATCATGATTATGACTAAGTATATATTGAGTTTATATATACATATTGAGTTTCTCCAGATAAAACTTGTCAAGCCATGTTTTAATGGGCCTCGCTTTGTGCACAGGGGCACAGTCATGCTGGAACAGGAAATTACCTTCCCTAAACTGTTGCCACAAAGTTGGAAGCACCAATTTGTCCAAATGCCTTGTATCTTGTAGCATTAAAGGTATTTGAAAATTCAAAAAATTTCATTCAGAATTTTTCTTCAGACACCTAAATTTCACCTCCCCCATGCATCAAAGGCAAAGTGAATAACTGGGGGTTGTGGGTAAGGGAGTGATACTTATCAGTTTAACTGTGGTGCTCTTTGCCTCCTCCTGCTGGCCAGGATTAATATTCCCATCAGTAATTACTCAAGCCGTGGACTCACCATATCTTAGGAAATAAATTTTTTTTTTGAGTTTCATATCCCTTTCCAAACCCTAAAAAACAGCCCAGACCATTATCCCTCCTCCAGCAAACTTAACAGAAGGCACTGTGCATTTCAGTAGGTAGCATTCTACTGGCATTTGTAACATTGAGATCCTTCTATCAGATTTATAGATAGTGATTCATCACTCCAGAGAATATGTTTCAACTGCTCCAGAGTCCAGGGGCTTTACACTACTCCAGCCGATGCTTGGCATTGTGCAAATGATGTGTGGTTTGTGTACAGCTGTTAGGCAAGGGAAACTCATTTCATGAAGCTCCTGACACACAGCTCTTATTCTCATGTTGCTTCCAGATTCAGTTTAAATCTCTATGTTGCAACAAATCATTGTATTTACACACTACACTCTTCAGCACTCAGTGGCCCCACTCCAAAAGTTTGCGTGTTCTACCACCTTGTGACTTGGCTTTTGTTGCTTCTAGATGCTTCAACTTTACAATAATAGCACTTACAGTTGACCGGGGAAGATTTAGGGGCATATTTATTAAGCTCCGTATGGAGCTTGATGCCCACGTGTTTCATACAGATCTTGATAAATATGCCCCGCAATCTTTTTGCTGGTGGTGTGTATACATGTATGTCATGCCTGTGCCTGGAGTTGAACCTAGGACCTCTGGTTACTGGTCCTCTCGCATTCCCTCTTGAGCCACTGGAGGGTTTGTGTGTGTTTTGCTGATTCTTCTGTTTCGCTGGTTGGCTCTCTGGCTGCACCTGCCTGCCAGCTGCATGCAGTTACTCTATCAGCAGCTTATTAAAGGCTACTTCCTGCCAGTACCATGTATAGGATTAATTTTTGCTTCCTGTGTGTGCTTTCATTGCATTATATATCCTGTTATTAATATCTGGCTTGCTGTTACCTGTCTTCTGGATTATCCTTTTGTACTTCTGCCTGTTCTGTTCCTGACCTTGGCCTGGACACTAACCTGAGTTTGCCTTCCCCTTTGGTACTGCCCTTCTGCCTGACATTCTGTTGCTGACCTTGGCTTGGAGTCTGACCAGTGTTTATCTTATCTTTTCTGCCTGCTATATCAAGGCCAGTATAGACTGTCTCCATTTCGTCTTCTGGGTCCTTGTGCTATTACCTGGGCTTATGAGGGTGCCACTCCACTTGATGTTGGGATAAGAAGACTGCCGGACAGGATTGGAGTGTGTGGGTGATACTCTTGCAGGCCTGATAGTGTGTTAAAATGTATAAATATGTTGGAAAAATTGAGCCGATAGATATCTTGGCAGGGCAATGACTCTGTATGTGCAAATCTGAGGTCTGTGTTGGAGCAGGTCCGACGGCAGCCATCTTCCTCAATGCTATGGAAGCTTCCTATAGAATTGCTGTTTTTGTTTATACACCTAAAAAATCCAAGAAGGAGCAGCACCACTTCTTTTGCAATTTAATCTTTCTTTATTGGGACATCATATAATCAAAAGACACGACGTTTCGTTCTATCTGACCTTAATCATGTGGTATACAGTGGAGCCCTAACACACTCATAAGCCCAAAAGGGGAGGGGTCTGGTACCTATTCAGGTGTACAGCATTCATTAGCATTACCAACTATTAGCTGCAAAATTCACAACTCCATCTAGTGGTAGAAGGGCCATCCATCTATTTACATGTAACCAAGAAAAACAACATAAATAAATGTATACAATACATGTAAAGTATAAAAAATAAACAAAATATCACAATCCAGTAATATGTTTCAAAAACAACAATATATGTAAGTATTCAACATAGATGAAAAAAACACCTTAATGAAGAATACTAGCCAAACAATTACATTATTTTTTAACATATATCCCAACATTTATCCTAACACAAGTCAAATATACGTTGTGGTAATAGGGAGGCTCCTGTCTCTAATCACTTTTTACAGGCTGGACATAGTATCTCCCAGTTGAGGTTCCAAATAATAGAACAGGTCAGGAAACCCAGACGAGGGGGTGATAGACAAAAATTACTGAAATGTAGGGAAACATTTTGGATTTATACCCTGCAATCTTTGATCCCCCTTGGTATGAATACAGAAATAGACTGGAATGTTACATTGCGATATATGTTAAAAATAATGTAATTGTTTGGCTAGTATTCTTCATTAAGGTGTTTTTTTTCATCTATGTTGAATACTTACATATATTGTTGTTTTTGAAACATATTACTGGATTGTGATATTTTGTTTATTTTTTATACTTTACATGTATTGTATACATTTATTTATGTTGTTTTTCTTGGTTACATGTAAATAGATGGATGGCCCTTCTACCACTAGATGAAGTTGTGAATTTTGCAACTAATAGTTGGTAATGCTAATGAATGCTGTACACCTGAATAGGTACCAGACCCCTCCCCTTTTGGACTTATAAGGAGTGTGTTAGGGCTCCACTGTATACCACATGATTAAGGTCAGATAGACTGAAACGTCGTGTCTTTTGATTATATGATGTCCCAATAAAGAAAGATTGAATTGCAAAAGAAGTGGTGCTGCTCCTTCTTGGATTTTTTATTTCTATTTAAGGTTTGTTGGCAGGACCTTGGGAGCGTGCACCTATTTGCAGATAGTGCTGGGCTTGTTTGTTATTTGTTTATACACCGGCTGCTCTTCTTGCCAACCTAAAGGGTTTAGACAGGTGGCCAAAGTGCAGCACCATCTATTTACAGCTGCTTGTGAGTCACTAACTAGGAAGGAGAAGGATAGCGGTCGCAGCTTGTCTGCATTCTGGCTTCTGCAACCTTTGGTTAGTTCAGAGAGCTAATCGTTCATCACACAAATACATAAATAATTTGCTACAACTATTTGCCTACATGCAAGAGAGCTGCATGCAACAGTGGTATCAAAGTGTGTACTTAAGCTCTTAATCACTCTGCACATCACAACTACAAGCTCCAATTTAAAAAAAAAATATTTTATATATTACCAGGTAGCACATTTACACCTACACCTGGTACAGGTGTAGCTTATCACTGTAATGTACTGTTCATGTGGCTCCACTGTTTGCTGCTCCCTGATTTTACTTCTTCTGTCATAGAAGAGATGGATTAGACACATCCACACTGGAGTGAACCTGCCTGCCTTGCAAAGGGAGCCTTCATAAAGCCTGGAACAAACCTCTAATACCTTCACATAAAGATGTATAATAGCTCTTTGCCCTAAACTGCAAGCTTGCCTTCCTGTTATTGGCATATTTTGGTTTTATAAATTCCTGTACTTCCAATATTAAATCACTGATATGGATCATTTTAATAATACCCTTTCAATCATGCAGCCTTAGAATGGGTCACCAGATTCTCCTAGATCCTATTGATCTGATCTTGCTTCTGCTACTTTACAAGAATTATTGATGTCTGCTTCAACTGCGGTAACCCTAATTTTTATACTAGACTCCCTTTGATCTTTATTAGATACACATCATGCATCTTTCACAGAAAAACTCACTTCTTCTATGGCTGACCTAAGGAAGGACCTTTCTGCTACTAATGAGCATCTGGACACACTTTAGAGAAAATATGATGATGTAGCGGTTGAACAGTCTAATCTTTTGAACTACCCGCAGAACCTGTCTGACATTTAGATTCGGTTGAGGATAAAATAGCTGATATTGAGGACAGGTCAAGAAAAAATAATCAACAAATCCTAGGAATCGCAGAGACTGTCTCTTTAGCTGATTTACAATCCTTTCTACTGGAGCTATTCCATCATCTTGCTCCACCACCATCAGACACTGAGGATCTCATAGACAGAGCCCACATGTCTCTAAAGCCCAAATGCCTTCCAGATAACCAATCACGGGATGTGATTATTGGATTACATTTACTCACATATAAACAGAGGATTTAAAGGGCCCATTTTCAAAACCCCAAATGGCAGAAAAGTTTAAAAATCTAAAAATCTTTCTGGACATAACCCATAGAACTCTGCAAAAATGGAAGACCTTCACTGGCATTACACAAGCTTTGCAATCGCACAGGTGGGGATACCTGATTAAGGTCTATATTACGAGTGGTGTGCTAACTGTTGCGTGTGAGCGAAAAGGGGTTTATTGCAGCTGTTTGCGTATACAGGTTTTGCGTTCATATTACAAGTTAGAAGTAAATGCAATCGCTCAAGCGCAATTCAATTTAATGTGCATCAGGTTAGCGCAACCTCAGACCTCGAAATGTCCGCAAGTTAATGCAGGCTCAATATTTTAATATTGCACACACTAATGTTAGCGTGCCACTTGTAATCTAGCCCTAAATTGTTAAAATGTTGTTCAGTCACATAAAGTGTTACATAAGGATTGTGAAATGTAAGTCCTAAGCAGTGTCTCTGCTGTTTACTGAATGCCATCTTGAACATAAACATCTTAAAAATCACCATCTGTAGCTTCAACCTAATTGTCAAAAAGATTTTCACAACTTTACAAGGTGATATTTAACATCTAATCTCTCATGTTTAATCTTGTAGCATTAATTCATATAATTGATAACACATTGTAGGAAAACACATTTATATGAAAGCTCCTTGAAAATGATTTCCATTTACAGCCCAATACTTTTTTTCTCTTCTACATACTGTACATTATATTCTCTTTTCTAGTATTGTCACTTATTTTACCCCACCTTGACTATACTCTGATACCTCCTCTCTCTGCTTTCTCATCAAAATCATGTATCCTGTTTATGCCCTCCTGATACACTAACCTTACTCACATGTAAGCACACACCACGAGGAGACCCTAAACCACAGCTCCCTACATTTCTTGGACCCCTGTTAAATATTCACCCACTTATCTACCTACCCTTCCCATGACAAATTTACACAAGTGCTATATAAAGCTCCCCACCCACTGGATAAAAACAATACATGTTTAGCCAAAAACTAGAAAAAAAGAGTGAAGGACTTTGTCCCTAAGGGTCAAATTGCCATGACTTCACTCCCACCTTACCCACAATAAACACACGGACACTGATTTGGAGGTAAAAGACCATGAAGCAAGGTCGTGTTTATTTAAACAACCAGGCACAAAACACTAAACTTTTTTCTGTGAAGCTTAAGGCTTAACTCAAGGTGGCAACATCTGAGACCTAATATATATAAATAACTTAGTATTTACAACAAGTGTATTGAGGTCATCAGCCTAGTTTGGGTGCTGCAATGCACCTGCCGAGCATTGCCCTTCAGGGGTTGGCATCATCCACAAGGGATTTCAAGGTCAGCAGGCCCGCGGGGACAGGCGTTACAAGCTGCGACTTGCAACATCATGCCCCTCCCATTAGCTCGACCACACCCTCACGGAAACTATTAAAAGGACTAGGCCGGGACCCCACCACAAGAGATACATACTATACCCCTTTCTAAATGGAGCTCTTGCCACCACCTAAACCAACTAGGGAAGAACTATAGCAAGGAAAGAGGTACACTGAGCGCCTGCCTAGAAATGACCCTAGCTTCGAAAATTGACTCCTAGTAATCAATAATAAACTTGGTCAAATACAACGGTGAACCAAAGCGCCAGGTAGGCTGGGTCCTAACTAACAAAGGCTAAAAAAGCTACAGATTGTAAAATAAATTACACTTTAATTACACATAAACAAGTTTCCATGTATTAAAATGCCTAATAAAAACAAAACAAAAGAATACAGTTGGAGACACTTGCCTTATTGGATATTGGCTAAGTGTGATAAAATCAAAGGCGCTTGCCTTTTACAACATCTATTGAAAAGGTCGCTATAAGTACCTTGATTCCCAGTTTACGGTAGTCCGAAAGTCTTTAAACTAGGTTGGACACTTGGGGGCCTAGTTATCAAGCCGTCAACCTCAAATACGCTGGAATTCCGCAGCGTATTTGTGGCGAGGCTGATTCGCCTTAGTTATCAAAGGCTAGAGACCGGCAAAAGTAGAATTTTGTGACGTAAGCTTCGATCTGCCGGACTCAGTCCGACACAGATCGATTCTTACGTCACTCCAGATGTGCCGCACTTGCCGCACGCAAGTGTGGCACAATCTGACTACTTTTGCTAGTTATCAAAAAACTAGCAGGTACGCTCGGCACTTTTCCGGCCCTTAAAGGAGGATGACGTCCCTTAAAGGAGCCTTCATTCGTCGGTAGTCCGTTGGGAAAGAAGGATGTTCTGCGTCGGCGGGATGAAGATGGATCCTGAAGAAAGAAGATTGAAGACCCCGCTTGGAAGATGACATTGCCCGGATAGAAGACTTCTTCAGCGCCGCTTGGAAGATGACATCGCCCGGATGGAAGACTTCTTCAGCGCCGCCTGGAGGATCACTTCATCGGATGGAAGACTTATTCAGTGCCCCTTGGAGGATCACTTCTGCCGTTCCGGATCTCCTCTTCAGTTCCATCGGTGGCTCGGCTGAGTGAAGACGACTCAAGGTAGGATGATCTTCAGGGGATTAGTGTTAGTTTATTTTAAGGGGGGTTTGGGTTAGATTAGGGGTATGTGGGTGGTGGGTTTTAATGTTGGGGGGGTTGTATTTTTCTTTTACAGGCAAAAGAGCATTTTTCTTTGGGGCATGCCCCACAAAAGGCCCTTTTAAGGGTTGGTAAGGTAAAAGAGCTTTGAACTTTTGTAGAATAGGGTAGGGAATTTTTTTATTTTGGGGGGCTTTGTTATTTTATTAGGGGGCTTAGATTAGGTGTAATTAGCTTAAAATTGTTGTAATAATTTTATAAATGTTTGTAACCTATTTTTTTATTTTTTGTAACTTAGCTTTTTTTATTTTTTGTACTTTAGTTAGTTTATGTAATTGTATTTAATTGTAGTTATTTGTATTTAATTTATTTAATGATAGTGTAGTGTTAGGTTTAATTGTAACTTAGGTTAGGATTTATTTTACAGGTAATTTTGTATTTCTTTTAGCTAGGTAGTTATTAAATAGTTAATAACTATTTAATAACTATTCTAACTAGCTAAAATAAATACAAAGTTACCTGTAAAATAAATATAAATCCTAAAATAGCTACAATGTAATTATTAATTATATTGTAGCTATATTAGGGTTTATTTTATAGGTATGATTTAGTTTTAAATAGGAATAATTTAGTTAATAATAGAAATATTATTTAGATTTATTTAATTAATATTTAAGTTAGGGGGGTGTTAGGGTTAGTGTTAGACTTAGGTTTAGGGGATAATAAATTTATTACAGTGGCGGCGGTGTAGGGGGGGGCAGATTAGGGGTTAATAAATGTAATATAGGTTGCGGCAGGGTCCGGGAGCGGCGGTTTAGGGGTTAAACTATTTATTTAGTTGCGGCGAGGTGCGTGATCAGCAGGATAGGGTTAATAACTTTATTATAGAGGGCGGCGGTATAGGGGGGGCAGGATAGGGGTTACTAGGTAGAATGTAGGTGGTGGCGGTGTCCGGGAGCGGCGGTTTAGGGGTTAATACATTTATAAGAGTTGCGGCGGGGTCTAGGAGCGGCGGTTTAGGGGTTAATACATTTATAAGAGTTGCGGTGGGGTCTAGGAGCGGCGGTTTAGGGGTTACTAACTTTATTGAGTTGCGGGGGGCTCCGGGGGCGCCGGTATAGGGAGTAGAACAGTGTAGTTTAGTGTGGGTGCTTTGTGACAGGCTAGCAATAAAGCTGTAAAAAATCCGAAGAGCAGCGAGATGGGATGAGTGATAACTCTCACAGTCCGCTGCTCATCGCCCCGTACTTGGTGCGCAGCTTTTTGACAGATTTATTGATAACTTAGGCGAATTTTTTCAGGTCCGCGGCGGCGATGGTAGGCGAGCTTAGGCGGGCGTATTGGGCCGGCGAAGGCAGGAAAGTTGACATGTTGATAACTATTCCCCATGGTCTGGTGGTGTGATGATGATAAATTACATCATAATTCTAAGATTATTACAGATAGAATATTCAACTCCCAAATTGGATTAAGTAAAGATATTAACGAAAAAAGTGACTGTGTATGTAAATAGAGAACAATAAAAATGTGTTGCACAACTCGGTGCTAAATCAAATATCTGTGTGCGTTCAAACAATGTGGCAAATAGATAAACTTCTAAACAGTTACGTTATATATGAACTGCAACCTCCAAATAATCCTTGTCACAAATTATTTGGAGGTTGCAGTTCATATATAACGTAACTGTTTAGAAGTTTATCTATTTGCCACATTGTTTGAACGCACACAGATATTTGATTTAGCACAGAGTTGTGCAACACATTTTTATAGTTCTCTATTTACATACACAGTCACTTTTTTCGTTAATATCTTTACTTAATCCAATTTGGGAGTTGCATATTCTATCTGTAATAATCTTAGAATTATGATGTAATTTATGATCATCACACCACCAGACCAAGTGTCCAACCTAGTTTAAAGACATTTGGAGTACCGTAAACTGGGAATCAAGGTACTTATAGCGACCTTTTCAATAGATGTTGTAAAAGGCAAGCGCCTTTGATTTTATCACACTTAGCCAATATCCAATAAGGCAAGTGTCTCCAACTGTATTCTTTTGTTTTGTTTTTATTAGGCATTTTAATACATGGAACCTTGTTTATGTGTAATTAAAGTGAAGAACTATAGCACATGGCACCTAATTGCCCCTGGTAAATTTGCTAAGAACAGCTCTAGGTCCTCATTGGTTAAGTGGACACCATCAGGTCTATACAGGCACTTAGAGTCCCCCAAAATATTATTGTGTCTGATCATGAAACCACCTTCCTCCACGATCAACCTCCCCACATCCCGATTCAGCTTTTTTCTGATATGGTATGCTGAACGGTGCACCCTCACATGCCGCCACTACAAGCAAGCAATAACGTTCAACCATGCTTCCTGAACTCCTGGGAAACGTGCTTTCAGCCACCGAACATCCGACTGAATGATAGACGTCATCTCAAGCACAGGCACACTCCCCACATCATTCCCCCCAAGATGCAGCATAATTAATAAAGGCCTCCCCCAAAGGAGAAAGGCTTCTTTGAGACACCCCGGCAAGTCTCTCCAGAGCATTCCCCTCCACCCCAGCCATCTAATTGAAACTGCATCTAGACGAATCCCCGGACGCTTCAAGGCATGGATTGCTGCCCAATGGACATACGAATGGCCGATTATCTAAGCTCTACATGGAGGGGTCCTTAAACCTAAAATAAAGGAAATTAAACCATAACTGACCAAACTCTTACAAACTTATCCTACCCTAGCTAACTGTCACCCCATAGAGGCCTAATGTACAACTTGTACCTTTTGGAGCTTCACCTACCCAGTCTCTGTATATCTCACTCTGGCACCCCAGCAGCTGCCGCACTGGTGGCCGAACCGATGCAAAATAAGTGGGGAGCTATTACTTCGGGAACAAGGCTGACTTTCTTAGCTGCCCAATCCAGCAGTCTTCTAAACTGGAATTTAGACAGGTTGGACCCGTCCCCATGAATACAAAATTGCTCCAAATTCCCTTGCCTTCTTGCAGAGTACTCCGAAACGAGTCTAACAGGGCAACACTCTGGGTTAGCCTGCTGTTGCATTGTCAACCACACCCCCCTTCTGTCTTGATCGGTTTTAGATCTGTGAATGAACAGCAGCAATGCCTGCAGATCAAACCTGATATGTCACACCTGGATTCCGGCCCTATTGACACCCTGGATTGGTCAACTAATTCCCTGATTCGGAGGACCCCAAAAAATGCAACTGAGAACACAGCCCTAAACAGACTAGCCTCATAATCATTGGTGCAAACCGCGGGCAGCACTGCCAATAAAGCCGCTAACCTCTGCACTGTAATTGGTTCACGCCTATCGACTGGCCAAGCCTTGATTCTACCCCAACCCTTCATCACCTGTCTAACCAGGAAGGTACCTTTACCATCTAGAAGACACCTCAATTTGCTGAAAAACGTCAAAGCCAGCTTCCCCTGGATCACCGCTTTTTGCATCCCCATTCTTTCAGATGCGCCATCCACTCCAGTAACAATGCTGAGGAGCCAGCCACTAAAGGAACACCCTTACCCTCCAGGAACGCTTCCCACTCTGCTCAGTTCGTAGGCCCGCCAAGTAGCAGGTGTCAATGACGCTTTCATCATTGAATTCAGCACTTCCCCCTTTTGGCTACCTGCCAAAGAAATGAAGGACAAGAAGCACCAACTATGTCTTCCCCTGGAACTAGTCTCCTAAACATATACTACTGCCCTCGCGACAGCACATCTGCCACCACATTATTCACCCCCAGCACATGTCGTGTCGAGAAGTCAATATTGTGCCGCAAACACCTCAGCACTATCCACCGTAGGTACCTCACAACAATAGGGGAAGAGGCTGAAAGATTGTTGATAGCAAACACCACTCTCATATTGTCGCACCAAAAAATCACATTCCTATTGGCCAATTGCTACCCCCATAATTCAATGGCGACTACAATGGGAAACCACTCCAGGAGAGTTATATTCCTGGTCAAGCCCTGCTCCGCCCATGCCCAAGGCCAAGATTCCATGCTTCACGCACCATGAAAGTATGCCCTGTAGCCATGGGCCCTTGCCGTGTCCGTGAACAAATGCAAAGCCTGACTGGACATTCTACTCTGTATCCACAACAATATCCCCTTAAAATCTTCTAAGAACAACTTCCAGACCATCAAATCCTCCTTTATGTCTAGCAAAATCCTACACTGCCTGTGCCCCCTGTCATCCCCCTTCAATGGGCCCTCCAACCTCTTGTTGAACACCCTGCCCATTGGAATTACCTTGCAAGCAAAATTCAAAAGACCCAGCAATGACTGCAACTCTTGTAACAGAAGCCACTCCGCTGCCGTGGCTGCTGAAACCGCAGCAAGCATCCGCGCCACCTTATCTGTTGGTAACCGACACTGTCTTTCTTGGGTATCAATTTCGATGCCCAAGAATGTTAAGCAAGTGCACAGCCCCTGACTCTTATCTTCCACTAAAGGAACTCCGAATTGAGCGAGCAATGCCCTCATCACAGACATGAGCCTCACACATTCCGCTGACCCTGCCCTACTTACTAACAAGAAGTCATCCAAATAATGTGCTATTAGTCCCCCCACTGCCGATGAGACCTCCCAGTGCAAAAATGTGCTGAACACCTCAAAGAAAGCACAGGAGACCGAGCACCCCATTGGTAGACAACGATCTACAAAATAAGCATCTTCAAACCAGCACCCCATCAGCCGAAAGGATGCCGGGTGAATCATCAATAAGCGGAAAGCTGACTCAATGTCCATCTTCGCCAGGAGTGCTCCCGGGCCAGCCTGCTGTACCAAAACCATTGCCTGGTCAAAAGACTGGTAATGGACAGAACTAACTTACGGGTCAATGGTGTCATTCACCGATTTACCCTTCGGGTACGATAAATGTTGAATCAACCAGAATTTTCCCGCCTCCTTTTTTGGCACAACCCCCAGCAGAGAGACCACCAGCCCCTTCAGGAGAGGTTCTCTGAATGGGCCCGCCATGTGCCCCAACTTCAGCTCCTTGTCCAACTTTTCCCTAACTACATTGGGGTACTCATAAGCTGACTTCAAGTTTTGCTTCTGTTGAGCCCCTACTACCTCACCCGACACCGGGATGTGAAAGCCTTTGCGTAGGCCAGACAGAAGTAGCTATGCCACCCTCCTGTCCAGGTAGGCCCTGAGCCACGGCTCAAGGGCATCCAGCCTCAGAGGCATTGGAGCCCTTTCCCCAATTGCTCCTCTACCCACACCCTTGTCTCCTCCGTCCTTTCTACTCGATCATTCTGACCCTTGGTTAGCTGCTCCACAGTATAAGCAGGACTAACAAAAGGAGCAGTTCGCTCCTCTCTCACACTTGCCATCATTATACCTCCAGCACTCTCGGCCCTTTCTCTTCACCCCTGTAGGTTGCCTGTTCAGCACCACCCTCCCCCCTGGAGGGGGCGAGGGAGATCACTCCATTCCAGGTGCTGCCACAAATGTATGTCCATGCAAAAGGTCAACAATGGGTTTCCTACCATCTTTCTTCTGTAATCTGCGTCATAAGATCCCCATACCCCTTCCTTATAAGTCTTATGAACAAACTATCATTTCCATATATTTCAGCACGTCTATACGCAGCTCTGGCTTTGCCTCTATGAGGCAGGTTGCCAGTACCCTAAAGCATGTCTGCCACTCATCTATCATTTCAGGCCTCTTGACCTTGTTTGGACCAGTGCCGTAGGAGTCCCTTCCGAGGTCCCCCCAAATCCTGGTGCTAGCCTCAACTCCTGCCTCTCCTTTTCTGACACCAATCTACGCAGGTAATTCAACACCCGTTTTTGAGGTTTTGAGACTGGCCCCAAGGAGTTGTCACTCTCTGAGCCAGTATCACTGGGTGACCCGCCCCCCCTATCCCCAACCCTATCCCCAACCCCAGCTGCCTGCTGCCTTCTACCTTGCCCAAGCGCTGGCACCTGCCAATGTCTTGCCCCACTCACTGCCCCACCCTGCTGAGGGGGCACACCCCACTGCTCACCCCCCGTGCCCAGTGTGTATGGAGCCATTGTATGGCTAAGCCCCCGTATGGCTTGTGCCCACCCCATGATCCACTGCTCAGTGCTGACTGTTGAGGGTGCCCTGACCCCTGAGGCAAAACTCCTGCCCCCTGGGCTAACATGGAAGCCAGTATAAAAATGTCCCCCCATCACTGCCTGTTGATCACTCCCCAGAGGCTCATGCCCACCTCTAAGCTGATCATCTCCTGCTTGCCCACCTGAGTCAAACTGCCCCACTCTCCAAGATGCCACCGGCCCCCTCCTGACACCCTCTCTCACACCATGCACTCTGCCCCTGCCCACCTGGCACCCCTAGTATTCCCACTTTGCCCGGGTCCCCATTGTGCCCAAGGAACTGGAGGAGTCGCTTCTACCGCCACCTGCTTCCCTTCTACCGCCACCTGCCTGCCTCTGGTGCCGCCCGCCCAGGATCCTCAGACTCCCAACTCACCTCTACCATCGCCGAAGCTGCTCTGCCTGACCAAACTGCTGCCGCCGTGCCTGTGACCAGAAGTGACATCCTGGAAGGGATGTCATGACCATGCCATACCGACCGCCCGCCACTCCAGGAGAAGGCCTGACGCCTGCCCGGAACGACCCACCGACGGAAAGCTGTCTGAAGGACCCATATGACCCCAGCGACCCCCGCTACAGCTGCACCGGATACTGCCAAAAAGGGCTGGACCAAGGCCGCAACCGCTAACATCGCCGCCTCAGGAATGGGTAAGTTAGGTAAGAAATCTGACCGGTACATGCCAGCTAGGCCTCCCGGCCCACCGGAACCACCAATAAAGGGGGTCGAACTAGTTAGGCCGCCGCCTAGATTACTCCCATATTGGGAAGGAGGGGAGAAGGCCAGTAGGCCACCAGGTGAACTATGGCCAGGATTACGGCCCCTGCTCACTACCCGTGGGCCCCATATTAGGCTCTCCGGCCTGCCCAGGTCCACCCTCACCGTCCCCACTAACTAAGGCCCCTGGGATGCCGACCAAGCCATCCAGGTCAGCTGCATCCTCACTCTCCTTGTCCCCTAAATCCCCCACTACCACCCCAGAATAAAACAGGTCCCCATCTTAGGTATTCAATAGAAAAAATGGGAAAAAACTCCTCTGAAGTAAAAAATCCAAACTTTATTTTGATACAGGATCAGACAGGATCAGACATAAAAACCACAACGTTTTGGGGTTAGTGCACCTTAGTCATGTGATAGAATTCTATCAGCCAATAGGAATTAAGGTTGAAAAAATCCTATTGGCTGTTGCAATCAGCCAATAGGATTGAGCTTTCATCCTATTGGCTGATCCAATCAGCCAATAGGATTGAGCTCACATTATATTGGCTATTCCAATCAGCCAATAGAATGCAAGCTCAATCCTATTGGCTGATTTGGGGGGTTGGTTGTGTGGGTGATGGGTTTTACTGTTGGGGGGTATTTCTAATTTTTTTTACAGGTAAAAGAGCTGATTACTTTGGGGCAATGCCCCGCAAAAGGCCCTTTTAAGGGCTATTTGTAGTTTATTGTAGGCTAGGGTTTTTATTGGGGGGGGGGGTTATTTTCATAGGGACCTTAGATTAGGTGTAATTAGTTTAAAGCTTTGATCATTTCTTTTTTATTTTTTGTAACTTAGTGTTTATTTTTTGTGTAACTTAGTGTTTGTTATTTTTTGTAACTTAAGCTTTTGTAACTTTGTAATTTTTTAATGTAGAATTAAATTATTTGAGTAGGGTTAGGTGTTTAAATATATAGTATAGTTATTTTAATTTGTAATTTTATGTAATTTTAGTATAAAAGTTAGGTTAGATTAATTATTAATTTAATATAGATTAATGTAATTTTATTATAACAGTTAGGGTAGGTTAATTATTAATTTAATATAGTTTAATGTAATTTTTTTATAATAGGGTAGGTTAATTAATAGTTTAATATAGTTTAATGTAATTTTATTATAATAGTTAGAATAGGTTAATTATTAGTTTAATATAGTTTAATTTAAATCTAAAGATAAGTTTAAATGTATTATAATATAGGAATGAGTTAATATTTAATATAAAGTTAGTGGGTTGTTAGGTTTAGGGAGTAATAGGTTAATTTAGTTTATGGCGATGTGGGGGGCTGGCAGTTTAGGGGTTAATACATTTATTTAGTTGCGGTGGGCTCCAGGATCGGCAGGATAGGGGTTAATAACTTTATGTAGGTTGCAGCAGTATAAGGGGTGGCAGATTAGGGGTTAATAAGTATAATGTAGGTGGCGGCGGTGTCGGGGGCGGCAGATTAGGTGTTAATAACATAATGTAGGTGGCGGCGGTGTAGGGGGTGGCAGATTAGGGGTTAATAACATAATGTAGGTGGCGGCGGTGTAGGGGGCGGCAGATTAGGGGTGATTAGACTCGGGGTACATGTTAGGGTGTTAGGTGTAATCTTTAAATCTAAAGATAAGTTTAAATTTATTATAAGATAGGAATGAGTTAATATTTAATATAAAGTTAGCGGGTTGTTAGGTTTAGGGATTAATAGGTTAATTTAGTTTATGGAGATGTTGGGGGCTGTGCGGTTTAGGGGTTAATACATTTATTTAGTTGCGGTGGGCTCCGGGAGCTCCAGGATAAGGGTTAATAACTTTATGTAGGTGGCGGCGGTATAGGGGGTGGCAGATTAGGGGTTAATAAGTATAATGTAGGTGGCGGTGGGCTCAGGGAGTAGCGGTTTAGGAGTTAATAACTTTATTTAGTTGCGGCTGGGGTCCGGGAGCGGCGGTATAGGGGTTAATACGTTTATTAGAGTTGCGGCGGTGTCTGGGAGCAGCGGTATAGGGGTTAAACAGTTTAGTATAGTGGCGGTGCTTAGTGACAGTGTACAAATAAAGCTGTGAAAAAGCCGAAGACCAGCGAGATCGATGACTGTTAGTTAACAACAGTCCATCGCCCCGTACTTGGTGCGCAGCTTTTTTGTTAAATATGGAGAGCGTATTCAGGTCCGCGGCAGCGATGTTAGGCGTTGTTAGGCCCCTATGTCTGTTTAAATAGAGTGATAGGAAAAATTCTTAAAATTCCCTGGAATTCCCAGTAGCAAAAGGGATAAAACAGGTAGCATCATCCAAAAACGTTGTCAAGGTCAGTGTCCAGGTAAAAGGTTAGGAAAAGGAATGCTTCGGTCTTCATAGGACAATAATCAAGCACTGAATGGGAGTCAGAGAGGGCCTTTTAACACCTACCATTCAGTCTGGCGGAAATGATCCGCTGTTGCGATCATGTCTGCCAGACATCGATAAATACCGAGATCATACGCTGTTGGCATTTATCATTGCACAAGCAAATCTGGTGAACTGCTTGTGCAATGCAGCCCCCTGCAGATTCACGGCCAATCGGCTGCTAGCAGGGGGTGTCAATCAACCTGATCGTATGAGATCAGGCGGATCAATGTCCGCAGCCTCATCGGCCCCTTGGTGCCAAAGACAAGGCCAGAGGTCAAATTTACAAAAAATCATGAAAAAAGAGCACTAATTAGCACACAATGGCCCCTAGTTATCAAGCCGTCAACCTCAAATACGCTGGAATTCCACAGCGTATTTGTGGCGAGGCTGATTCGCCTTAGTTATCAAGCCCTAGATACCGGCAAAAGTAGAATTTTGTGGCGTAAGCTTCGATCCGCCGGACTCAGTCCGACACAGATCGATTCTTACATCACTCCAGATGTTCCGCACAAAAGTGCGGCACTATCTGACTACTTTTGCTAGTTATCAAAAAACTTCCGATCAGCCAATAGAATGCGAGCTCAACCTGATTGGCTGATTGGATCAGCCAATCGGATTGAACTTCAATCTGATTGTCTGATTCAATCAGCCAATCAGATTTTTCCTACCTTAATTCCGATTGGCTGATAGAATCCTATCAGCCAATCAGAAATGAAGGGACACCATCTTGGATGACTTCCCTTAAAGGAATATCCATTCGTCGTTAGTCATCGGGAAGAAGAGGATGGCTCCGCGTCTGCTCGTCTGAAGATGGCTCCGCTCTGGATGGATGAAGATTGAAGACGCCACCTGGATGAAGACTTCTATCGGATGGAAGACTTCTTCAGCGCCGCCTGGATGTTTACTTCAATCGGATGGAAGACTTCTTCAGCGCCGCCTGGATGATGACTTCTGCCGCTCCGGATCTCCTCTTCGGTTCCATCGGTGGTCGGCTGGCTGAAGACGACTCAAGGTAGGATGATCTTCAGGGGGGTAGTGTTAGGTTTATTTAAGGGGGGTTTGGGTTAGATTAGGGGTATGTGGGTGGTGGGTTTTAATGTTGGGGGGGTTGTATTTTTCTTTTACAGGCAAAAGAGCAGAATTCTTTGGGGCATGCCCCGCAAAAGGCCCTTTTAAGGGATGGTAAGGTAAAAGAGTTGGTAACTTTTTAATTTAGAATAGGGTAGGGCATTTTTTTATTTTGGGGGGCTTTGTTATTTTATTAGGGGGCTTAGATTTGGTGTAAGTAGCCTAAAATTGTTGTAATATTTTTTAAATGTTTGTAACATATTTTTTTTATTTTTTGTAACTTAGCTTTTTTTATTTTTTGTACTTTAGTTAGTTTATTTAATTTAATTTAATTGTAGTTATTTGTAACTAATTTATTTAATTAATTTAATGATAGTGTAGTGTTAGGTTTAATTGTAACTTAGGTTAGAATTTATTTTACAGGTAATTTTGTATTTCTTTTAGCTAGGTAATTATTAAATAGTTAATAACTATTTAATAACTATTCTAACTAGCTAAAATAAATACAAAGTTACCTGTAAAATAAATATAAATCCTAAAATAGCTATAATGTAAATATTAATTATATTGTAGCTATCTTAGGGTTTATTTTACAGGTAAGTATTTAGTTTTAAATAGGATAAATTTATTTAAGTATAGTGTAGTGTTAGGTGTAATTGTAACTTAGGTTAGTTTTTATTTTACAGGTAAATTTCTCTTTATTTTAGCTAGGTAGCTATTAAATAGTTAATAACTATTTAATAGCTATTGTACCTAGCTAAAATAAATTGAAATTTGCCTGTAAAATAAAAATAAATCCTATGGCCTAGATTTGGAGTTTGGCGGTAGAAGGGCTGTTAACGCTCCGCGGGCTTTTTTCTGGCCGCACCATAAATTTAACTCTGGTATCGAGAGTTCAAACAAATGCTGCGTTAGGCTCCAAAAAAGGAGCGTAGAGCATTTGTACCGCAAATGCAACTCTCGATACCAGAGTTGCTTACGGACGCGGCCAGCCTCAAAAACGTGCTCGTGCACGATATCCCCATAGGAAACAATGGGGCTGTTTGAGCTGAAAAAAAACCTAACACCTGCAAAAAAGCAGCGTTCAGCTCCTAACGCAGCCCCATTGTTTCCTATGGGGAAACACTTCCTACGTCTGCACCTAACACTCTAACATGTACCCCGAGTCTAAACACCCCTAACCTTACACTTATTAACCCCTAATCTGCCGCTCCCGCTATCGCTGACCCCTGCATATTTTTTTAACCCCTAATCTGCCGCTCCGTAAACCGCCGCAACCTACGTTATCCCTATGTACCCCTAATCTGCTGCCCTAACATCGCCGACCCCTATATTATATTTATTAACCCCTAATCTGCCCCCCACAACGTCGCCGACACCTGCCTACACTTATTAACCCCTAATCTGCCGAGCGGACCGCACCGCTACTATAATAAAGTTATTAACCCCTAACCCGCCTCACTAACCCCATCATAAATAGTATTAACCCCTAATCTGCCCTCCCTAACATCGCCGACACCTAACTTCAATTATTAACCCCTAATCTGACGACCGGAGCTCATCGCTACTATAATAAATGGATTAACCCCTAAAGCTAAGTCTAACCCTAACACTAACACCCCCCTAAGTTAAATATAATTTTAATCTAACAAAATTAATTAACTCTTATTAAATAAATTATTCCTATTTAAAGCTAAATACTTACCTGTAAAATAAATCCTAATATAGCTACAATATAAATTATAATTATATTATAGCTATTTTAGGATTAATATTTATTTTACAGGCAACTTTGTAATTATTTTAACCAGGTACAATAGCTATTTAATAGTTACCTAGTTAAAATAATAACAAATTTACCTGTAAAATAAATCCTAACCTAAGATATAATTAAACCTAACACTACCCTATCAATAAATTAATTAAATAAACTACCTACAATTACCTACAATTAACCTAACACTACACTATCAATAAATTAATTAAACACAATTCCTACAAATAAATACAATTAAATAAACTAGCTAAAGTACAAAAAATAAAAAAGAACTAAGTTACAAAAAATAAAAAAATATTTACAAACATCAGAAAATTATTACAACAATTTTAAACTAATTACACCTACTCTAAGCCCCCTAATAAAATAACAAAGACCCCCAAAATAAAAAATTCCCTACCCTATTCTAAATTAAAAAAGTTAAAAGCTCTTTTACCTTACCAGCCCTGAACAGGGCCCTTTGCGGGGCATGCCCCAAGAATTTCAGCTCTTTTGCCTGTAAAAAAAACACATACAATACCCCCCCCAACATTACAACCCACCACCCACATACCCCTAATCTAACCCAAACCCCCCTTAAATAAACCTAACACTAAGCCCCTGAAGATCTTCCTACCTTGTCTTCACCATCCAGGTATCACCGATCCGTCCTGGCTCCAACATCTTCATCCAACCCAAGCGGGGGTTGGCGATCCATCATCCGGTGGCTGAAGAGGTCCAGAAGAGGCTCCAAAGTCTTCCTCCTATCCGGCAAGAAGAGGACATCCGGACCGGCAAACATCTTCTCCAAGCGGCATCTTCGATCTTCTTGCATCCGGTGCGGAGCGGGTCCATCTTGAAGCAGGCAACGCGGATCCATCCTCTTCTTCCGTTGTCTCCCGATGAATGACGGTTCCTTTAAGGGACGTCATCCAAGATGGCGTCCCTTGAATTCCGATTGGCTGATAGGATTCTATCAGCCAATCGGAATTAAGGTAGGAATATTCTGATTGTTCCGATCAGCCAATAGAATGCGAGCTCAATCTGATAGGCTGATTGGATCAGCCAATCGGATTGAACTTGATTCTGATTGGCTGATTCCATCAGCCAATCAGAATATTCCTACCTTAATTCCGATTGGCTGATAGAATCCTATCAGCCAATCGGAATTCAAGGGACGCCATCTTGGATGACGTCCCTTTAAGGAACCGTCATTCGTCGGGAGACAACGGAAGAAGAGGATGGATCCGCGTCACCTGCTTCAAGATGGACCCGCTCCGCACCGGATGCAAGAAGATCGAAGATGCCACTTGGAGAAGATGTTTGCCGGTCCGGATGTCCTCTTGTTGCCGGATAGGAGGAAGACTTTGGAGCCTCTTCTGGACCTCTTCAGCCACCGGATGATGGATCGCCAACCCCCGCTTGGGTTGGATGAAGATGTTGGAGCCAGGACGGATCGGTGATACCTGGATGGTGAAGAAAAGGTAGGAAGATCTTCAGGGGCTTAGTGTTAGGTTTATTTAAGGGGGGTTTGGGTTAGATTAGGGGTATGTGGGTGGTGGGTTGTAATGTTGGGGGGGGTATTGTATGTGTTTTTTTTACAGGCAAAAGAGCTGAAATTCTTGGGGCATGCCCCGCAAAGGGCCCTGTTCAGGGCTGGTAAGGTAAAAGAGCTTTTAACTTTTTTAATTTAGAATAGGGTAGGGAATTTTTTATTTTGGGGGTCTTTGTTATTTTATTAGGGGGCTTAGAGTAGGTGTAATTAGTTTAAAATTGTTGTAATAATTTTCTGATGTTTGTAAATATTTTTTTATTTTTTGTAACTTAGTTCTTTTTTATTTTTTGTACTTTAGCTAGTTTATTTAATTGTATTTATTTGTAGGAATTGTGTTTAATTAATTTATTGATAGTGTAGTGTTAGGTTAATTGTAGGTAATTGTAGGTAGTTTATTTAATTAATTTATTGATAGGGTAGTGTTAGGTTTAATTATATCTTAGGTTAGAATTTATTTTACAGGTAAATTTGTTATTATTTTAACTAGGTAACTATTAAATAGCTATTGTACCTGGTTAAAATAATTACAAAGTTGCCTGTAAAATAAATATTAATCCTAAAATAGCTATAATATAATTATAATTTATATTGTAGCTATATTAGGATTTATTTTACAAGTAAGTATTTAGCTTTAAATAGGAATAAGTTATTTAATAAGAGTTAATTAATTTTGTTAGATGTAAATTATATTTAAGTTAGGGGGGTGTTAGTGTTAGGGTTAGACTTAGCTTTAGGGGTTAATCCATTTATTATAGTAGCGATGAGCTCCGGTCGTCAGATTAGGGGTTAATAATTGAAGGTAGGTGTCGGCGATGTTAGGGAGGGCAGATTAGGGGTTAATACTATTTATGATAGGGTTAGTGAGGCGGATTAGGGGTTAATAACTTTATTATAGTAGCGCTCAGGTCCACTCGGCAGATTAGGGGTTAATAAGTGTAGGCAGGTGTCGGCGACGTTGAGGGGGGCAGATTAGGGGTTAATAAATATAATATAGGGGTCGGCGGTGTTAGGGGCAGCAGATTAGGGGTACATAAGGATAACGTAGGTGGCGGCGCTTTGCGGTTGGAAGATTAGGGGTTAATTATTGTAAGTAGCTGGCGGTGACGTTGTGGGGGGCAGGTTAGGGGTTAATAAATGTAATACAGGGGTCGGCGGTGTTAGGGGCAGCAGATTAGGGGTACATAAGTATAACGTAGGTGGCGGTCGGCAGATTAGGGGTTAAAAAATTTAAATCGAGTGGCGGCGATGTGGGGGGACCTCGGTTTAGGGGTACATAGGTAGTTTATGGGTGTTAGTGTACTTTAGGGTACAGTAGTTAAGAGCTTTATGAACCAGCGTTAGCCCAGAAAGCTCTTAACTCCTGCTATTTTCCGGCGGCTGGAGTTTTGTCGTTAGAGCTCTAACGCTCACTTCAGAAACGACCCTAAATACCAGCATTAGAAAGATCCCATTGAAAAGATAGGATACGCAATTGACGTAAGGGGATCTGCGGTATGGAAAAGTCGCGGCTGAAAAGTGAGCGTTAGACCCTTTAATCACTGACTCCAAATACCGGCGGTAGCCTAAAACCAGCGTTAGGAGCCTCTAACGCTGGTTTTCACGGCTAACGCCAAACTCCAAATCTAGGCCTAAGATAGCTACAATATAATTATTATTTATATTGTAGCTATATTAGGGTTTATTTTAAAGGTAAGTATTTAGTTTTAAATAGGATTAATTTAGTTAATAAATTTAAGTTAGGGGGGTGTTAGGGTTAGTGTTAGACTTAGGTTTAGGGGTTAATCATTTTATTACAGTGGTGGCGGTGTAGGCGGGGCAGGATAGGGGTTAATAAACTTATTATAGGTGGCGACGGTGTAGGGGGGGCAGGATAGGGGTTAATAAACTTATTATAGGTGGCGACAGTGTAGGGGGGGCAGATTAGGGGTTAATAAGTTTAATATAGGTTGCGGCGGGGTCCGGGAGCGGCGGTTTAGGGGTTAAACTATTTATTTAGTTGCGGCGAGGTCTGGGATGTGCAGGATAGGGGTTAATAACTTTATTATAGGTGGCGGCGGTATAGGGGGGGCAGGATAGGGGTTACTAGGTATAATGTAGGTGGCAGCGGGGTCTGGGAGTGGCGGTTTAGGGGTTAATAACTTTATTGAGTTGCGGGGGGCTCCGGGGGCACTGGTATAGGGGGTAGAACAGTGTAGTTAGTGTGGGTTCTTAGTGACAGGGGTATCAATAAAGCTGTCAAAAAGCCGAAGAGCAGCGAGATCGGATGAGTGATAACTATCACAGTCCGCTGCTCATCGCCTCGTACTTGGTGCGCGGCTTTTTGACAGCTTTTTTGATAACTCAGGCGAAATTTTTAAGGTCCGCGGCGGCAATGGTAGGTGAGCTTAGGCGGGCGTATTGGACCGGCTAAGCCAGGTAAAGTAGACGGCTTAATAACTACCCCCCAATATCTTGATAGAAGACCAAGAAGCTGCGCTAACCTGATGCTACTTAGCCCGGACCCTGGTTCCTGCAACAGAGGATTCTATCACAGCAACACTCCTGACTCTTCTGAGTCTCAAGACATTGTGGTCCCTAGTGCTCTTGGGGCAGCTGGCAACTCCTACATACAGTGCGGCTCCAACTGGGAGGCAATGGATCAGCAGCAAGTACAACACTGCGTTGGCTGCACTTAATTACCTTACATCTCTTTACTTTTACAGTGCATTACATGACTTAAATAATAGAAATGTATAAATAAATGCTAACAACAATACTAATAATAAATAATCAAAATAGTAATTATAGTAATAATAATAATGTAAGTCCTTGAAGCTCTAATTAGATAAAAACAATACCCATGGGCACTTACCTAAATATAGAATAGCACTTAGCAACATCAACTTTGTCCATTTCCTTATTGTGCACATTTCCAGGGTCAAACTTAACTCTATTTTGGTGGTTCTTGAAATATACTTTATTTCTACCTCCTCTATCCCTCAACAATAGTAAGTTTGTAAATTAATTAGTTTAGTTGCACTTAATTCATAACACATTACCTGTAAATGAATAAACTGAAATCTGACTGTTTATGATATCCGGATTTTAGAACTGCAGACCTATATAAAATAAACCTCAGGCTACTGCGCATTCCCACTAAAAGTGTTGACGCTCCCATAAATAAGCCGAAGACACCCTAGTCTTACTCCCCTTATGTATCAATCTCCAGATACTGTCAGCAGTAACGATCTTTGTGTATTGTTACCCATACATTATTCTTTATAGTTTGTTGTTTTTACTTACGCTGTGCAGCAAAGGAAGCATTTATTATAAGTGTTCAACCGCTGGCTTCCCCTGAGCGACAAGAAAAATAGATTTTCTTGGCATTCTTTTATGGCAGCTCTCTTGCTTATAACACCACTCAGAAGTAAGTATACTGCATGGTAGATCAGCTGCTTCATTGGGGCATAACGCTGCATACACAGACCTTCTAACATTTTCAGTATCTTACTAATTGTATGCATATTGTCTTGTAGGACATGTTATCTATATGTTTATTCACTTTAAATTGATGCAGCATATCTGTAAAAAAAAACTTACTGGAGAAAAATTCACATAAACATTTCTGTGCAAAAAGGGAAGATATTTTACCTCAAAATGTCTTCAGCTCTGTGAGCCGTTATCTTTCAGTTTCACAATCATCTGTGTGTGTGTGTGTGTGGGGGGGGGGGGGGGCAGCCAGTCAGCATAATCAGTACTGAGTTCACACTGCTTTTGCTGTGATATTGTGGGTTTTCACCATAATCTTGTAAGATTTTATAGTAATCTTTGTCAAAGTAAGGACGGAAATCAAGTGACAGTTTCTGCACATGCCAGATGCACTCTCCCAAGCAAATCCCAGTACAAGCATCTTGATTGGATGTTTAAAGTGAACTGCTGGTGCAACGCCGCCCCCTGCAGATTGGGGTGTCAATCAACCAGATCGTATTCGATCGGATTGATTTCCCACAATCTCTGTCCACCGCCTCAGAGTATGCGACAGGTTATGGAGCTTGATAAATGGGCCCCTAAGAATACACAGTGTCCAGCACAGCGAAAAACATACTACAAATGTCAGAAAAACAACCATTTTGTCAAGGTGTGCAGAAACAACACTATAAAGTAAAGGAAGTCAGTGAATCAAGTGGAGCAAGATGAAAATGAAACTGATAGTGACATTGATCAAAGTACAGTATTTCTAGCTACCAATTAAATTCAAGATTGATACAGGTGCACAAGTAAATTGCATTCCTGCTAGCATATATTATGACAAGCTGGGAAACATATGAAAGCTTGAAAGTCTGGTCTGTCAAAACTTGTTGGTTATGGAGGACACCGGCTAAATGTACTGGGAAAGTGCTCATATCAATAATTTGGAATGTTATGTTATAGACACCCCAGCAAAGTCTGTTCTAGGGTTAAGTGTCTGTAAACAGCTACATTTTATAAAAATAGTCATGACTGTTGATCAGTATAACAAAGGTTTAACTAAGCAACAAGTTGAGGAACTATTTTCAGATGTGTTTCAAGGGCTAGGTTGTTTGCCTGGCGAATGCAGCATTAAACTAAAACCAGATGCACATCCAGTAATTCATTCACCAAGAAGAATTCCAATTGCCATACAAGACAAACTCAAAGAGGAACTGGATCGCATGGTGAATTTAGGAGTGCTGGAAAAAGTAGATGAGCCCACTGAGTGGGTGAGTTCAATGGTTGCAGTAAAAAAGAAAAACGCAGGTGCTTTAAGAATATACATTGATCCAATTGATTTAAACATTGAAATCATGCAAGAGAATTGCAGTTTAGCAACTCTAGATGACATCACACACAAGTTAGCTCATGCAAAATTCTTCAGCATATTGAATGTTCAGTCAAGATATTGGCAGCTCATTTAGATGAACAGAGCCGCAGGCTTACTACTTTTAAGTCACCATTTGGAAGATGGTGCTTTACTAGAGTTCCCTTTTGGTATTGCCTCAGCACAAGACATATTTCAGAAAAAAAGCACATGAAACCATTGAAAGCCTTCATGGTGTAGATGTAATCATAGATGATCTTCTGGTATATGGATCTATACGGAAAGAACATGATCAAAATCTGTGTGCACTAATGGAACGGTGTCAAGAGAAACATGAAGTTAAACCCAGGTAAAATGCAAATCAGTGTTACCCAAGTTAAATATGTTGGTCATATTCTGTCACAAGATGAGCTAAAAGCAGACCCAGAGAAAATAGCAGCAATACAACAACTGGATCCTCCTACCTCTATGAAGGAATTAGAAACCATTCTGGGTAGGTTTAATTATCTGTAAAGGTTTGTTCCGGGACTAGCAGAAGCTACAGCTCCTCTAAGAGAACTACTCCAAAAGGATGCACTATGGAGCTGGAAAATGTCAAGGGTCTTATTGTGCGTTCATCGGAAACTGGATTACAATATTTTGACCCCCAAGAAGGAGGTAACAATACAGGTTGGTGCCTCTCAGTTCGGTTTAGGAGCAGTGCTAATGCAGGAAGTCAGGCCTGTTGCATATGCTTCCAGATCAATGACTGCTACGCAACGCAACTATGCCCAAATAGAAAACGAAATGTTGGCCATTGTAATTGATTGTGAAAAGTTTTATCAATACATCTATAGGCAGAAAATCACTGTTGAGACTGATTATAAACCACTTATGAGCATCATGGAAAAACTACTTGTGTCTACCAAGGCTGCAAAGAATGATCCTAAGAACACAAAAATATGATATGCATGTAGTATATGTACCTGGCAAAAGAATTCCAGTAGCTGATATGCTTTCAAGGACATTTAATCTTGGATAAGACGAAAGAGAGGAAAGGGACTTGGAAGAGCATGTGCACTCTGTACTTTCACAATTACCTGCTACTTATGAGAAACTTAAAGAAATACAGATAGCAACAGAAAGGGATGCAACTATGACTAACTTGATCACAATAATAAGGCAAGGATGGCCAAACTCAAAAGCCAAAGTGAATGTTGACTTAAAACCCTACTGGAATGTAAGAAAAGAACTGTCAATAATTGATGGAATTGTTTTTAAAGGGGAGAGAATTGTAGTTCCCCCAGAGCTCAGGAAAGAAATAATAAGAAAACTGCATATAGGGCACTTTGGAATAGCCTTGTGTAAAAGACATGCTAGGGATCCCTTGTATTCACCTGGAATGAATTCACAGATTGAAGACATGGTCAATAATTGTGCAACATGTCAAGAAAATCAAAGAGCAAACCAAAAGAAGCCAATGGTAACAAGAGTACAGCCAAAGAGAGCTTGGCAAATAATTGCATCAGACCTATTTACATGGAACCATAACAACTATATTATAATGGTAGAATACTACAGTCGTTACTTTGAAATAGTTCAACTAAGAGACACTAATTCTAGTGCAGTCATAAATGTCATTAAATCTATCTTGGCAAGACATGGCATATGCGATGAGTTAATATCAGATAATGGTCCTCAGTACTACTCAATGGAATTTGTAAACTTTGCAAAAGAATGGGGTTTCAAACACATATTGTCCAGCCCATATTACCCACAGTCAAATGGCTTAGCTGAAAAATACGTACAAATTGCAAAGAATATTTTGGATAAAGCAGCCCAAACTTATCAAGTTCCCTATCCATGTATTCTAAACTACCGTAACACCCCAATAGATGGAATTGCATCACCTTCGCAATTGCTAATAAGTAGATGTTTGAAAACAGTTTTGTCTTCAACAGCTACACAACTTGCCTCCAAAGAACAGAATCCTGCAATGGTTAAACATTGAGTGGAATCATTAAAAAACAGGCAGAAAGTAGACAGATTGGGCAAATTCGCAAATTTTCTATTCAATAAATCAAAATCGGAAATTCGAAACATATCACTTTCCCAAATAGATTTTAATAAACTCTCGGACATATGCCCACTAAGACTACAGACAGGTTCAATCAAATATCTGGGGATTCATCTGTCCCCAGATTTGACTACCCTCTTTAATAAAAACTAGAACTCACTGTTAAATAACACACAGAGCGATCTTATTAATTGGGCAACTAAACCTCTATCATGGTGGGGGAGAATCCAATCTATAAAAATGACTACCCTCCCGAAGATTTTATACATACTGCAAGCCTTACCAATAAACCTACCCAACTGGTACCTGCCCCGTCTCCAGAGGATGATTAATACATTTGTTTGGGGATGTTGCTAACCCAGAGTTAACTGTAACACACTGTATAGAGCAACAATCCATGGGGGAATGGGATTACCTAAAATAGAAGATTATTACAATGCAGTGACGCTGCAGCGAGTTCTAGATCGGCATGGGGCTCAGGGCTTTAAAGCTTGGATCTCATTAGACTCTCACATTCTCAAGGTACCACAGGTACATGGACTGTGCTGGATAACAGGAGACTTGAGACCCCCTCAGACGCATCACCTAGAGCTACATAAACACTTTTTTAAAAACTAAGATAAAATTAAAGCATCTGCGCTCGGCATCACCTCTGTCAGGTCCCCATTGTTCCCTATAGTTTTAAATACTGAAATAATTGGAGGTTTGGGCAACGGGTTCAAGAGATTGACTGGATGGGGATTCACTATTCCATTATGCCAATTCACAGACAATGGGAAATTACGGGATAGACAAAACTTAGACACTTTAGCAGAAGGCAAATTTACTAATTGGTTGAAATATGTTCAACTGCACCACTTTGTCCAGAAGTGGAAGTGGAATAGACACCCATTGTCGTTCGCACGTTAGATCATGTTGAGTCACCTCAAATGGCACCTACCCTAATATACAACTAAGTGGTCTACGGATCTAAACACTAAGATAGAACAGAACGAGTGGGACAAAATTTTAAGCTCACTAGACAATCATCAACATCCCCTCAGATACTAGAGATGAATTACAAAATACTATCACGTTGGTATCTCACACCCACACGGTTAAGTACAATATATCCTGACTCATCCAAAATGTGCTGGAGAGGCTTCGGGGAGCAGGGGAGCCTGTTGCATATGTGGTGGTCATGCCCAAACATTAAGCCTTTATGGAAGGAGGTAGAATCGCAGTTTCAGTTGCTAATGGGAAAAAAATTTACTCTGTCCCCTAGAATGGCCTTGTTAAACGATTTACCCGGACAGGTATGTAAATTCAGAGCAACAATATTATAGATTGGGTTAAACAGCACTAGATCTCTAGTAGCTCGGGCGTGGAAAACTACCGAAACCACCTCTAGAGCCGAATGGTTAATCAGTATGGTTACCTCAAACGCAATAAATTAAACTTCTTTTTAGATGCCCGCCTTCTGTGGGATGATTTGCTACATACATCCGCAGCACACATAACTTCAACAGTAACATACTCAGAGTTTAAAGCAATGATGAGTTAGAGGGAGTGACGGGGTCTCCGGCTTCGAGAGGTGGAAAATTGTCACCTTCTATGTGTGAGTGGCAGTTGAGTTGATCATGGATATGGCTTTTACTAATATCGCTAACCTTGTTGTTTCTTGCTTTTCAGTCAATGCTATGCCCTGTGAAACAGGGTCTGTTAATTGTATTTTGAATTAAGATAAATAAGAGTTGGTTTATCAATATATGTACTATATTAACATTTTGAGTTGTCACGCTGAGATGGTTTTAAAGATCCTGCATTCTATAACAGGAGATCTTTACAGAGGCCTGGAGTGCCCCCCCCCCCCCCCCCCCTTTATAGTAGGTAATGAGAACTCCAAAAACCTCATTGCCTCTGTTTGGGACAGAGCATGCTCCTAGCAGCCTCCATTACTCTGGGAGTGACCACACTAGGCATATAATCCTTTATGAAAGTGTAGAGCCAGATAGGCTTGGGGTGTCTTAAAGGTTATGACCTGTAGGGAAAGGAAAGGGGAGAACAAGTGTGTGTTTGCAACTATGTTGCAGTTCAGAGGGTATAGACAAACTTACCTTTTATATGCAGGAACTTTACAAGGCCTGACCCTCTTCTCCTTTGGAAGAACTGCAAGTTTTAAAGGATGGTGTTGTAGAGTATTTATGGTTTACATAAGACTCAACCTAGTTTTTGTAAGCATGTGGTCTTTAAGATTTGGTTCCTCCTAGATCCATGAACCATTTTAAACAGCCAGGTGATGTCTGGGGCCCCTAATGGTTGGAGTACCTACCACACTCTAGCAGCAGGAGGTTGTCAGAGATCTTGAAGGGAGTAATGGCCATGCTGCTGGGAAGAGGCAGATACTGCAGGTGGTGGCCTCAAGTGCCCTTCCCCTCCTTTACAGTTGGTCATGAGAACTCCATAAACCTCATGGTCTCTGTTTGGGTGGAGTGTGCTCCTAGCCACCTCCAGTAGGGTTGCTGATCTCTGGCTGTTCCGAGTAGTCAGGAGCTCACTTTCTGCCATCCTATGTTAATAGTTTAGGGCTAGATTAAAAGTGAAGTGCTAATTTAACAAGTGACCGTAAAGGGGCAAATTTGCCATTTATGGGCATACATTAAATAACCAGCCATTACAAGTGGCTGGTTAATGCTCTTGCGAGCTCGCTGTAGAACTTTGCGCAAAGCAAAATTAGCCAGAGGTCAGACCTCTAGTTAATTAAAAAAATGTCTCCCAATTGCCCCCCAAATAAAGTGTACAGTTCCCTTTATAAAATAAAAAATAGTAGTATTGTTATTTTTTTAATAAAATAACTGCACAAAGCAGTTATAAGGGGTTAAAGTGAGAGGATGTGGGGTGTTGTGGTCTATGGGGACTGTGTTTATACTGTTAATATAAATGTATATGCTTATATACAGTACATATTAACATATGTGTTAATATGTGTATATATACACATATAAACACATGAATGTATATGTTTATATTAATATACATATATATTTTAAATTTTCTGCCCAATGCTGCACGACTTACCCTCTGCGCTGCTGTAGGCTCTCTGCCATGTCTCACGGTATGAGAACGAGGCTACCATTAGAGGTTGCGTTTGCATTGCGCTTAACTTGTAATACCAGGGCACATTTGTGTGTGCAGGTATTACTGAGTGGAGCGCAAATATCATGCGGTTGTAATCTAACCATTTAGTTGGTCACAATATGTTATTTTTAAAAAATGTGACAGACATCTGAGCTAAAAATAACAAGTGCCGTTTTCACAGCTGCAGTAAACAGTGAATCACTACTGACAGGAAGATTCACTGTTTACTATAAGCAGTGTTGAGATCAGAGATACAACTGCACTTGCGCAGTTGTAGTTCTGGCGATGTGACTTAAAATTACCAGCAGGGGAGCGTGCTTATACTAGACTGACATAGGGCGTATGGTGCAGTCCCTATTGGATAATGCACCTGCCTGTCAAATTGATATTATAGAAACTCTCACACTTAGGCAGCAGGGCACATTTAACGTAGCTGCCTTAAAATGTTATATTTTCTTTGAAAAAAGTTCAGGCATCACTGTGCATATATTGATGAGTACTTCCAATGTATTAAAATTCATAAGCTTGAATTTACCATCAATTTAAAGAAAAAAATTCTGGGTTTCATGTACCTTAAATAAAAGTTAAAAATTTAGCTTTAAAATGTGTACTTCTTTAATACAGTCATCAGAATGTTCATTTGTGACTGATTGCAAGAAGGTCTTATCATCATTAATTTTAAATCATTCATCTATCATGTTTCACTACCACTTTGGCTAAATATCATTTGTTTTATTGTCTGTGAATCCCACTTTAAATCCTTTGAAAAGCCTATTAAATGTCTGCTTTTTATAGTTTTATTGTGTTTATAAAAATATAATACACTAAACATTAGAGTGTGTGTGTGTGTGTGTGTAAGGAAAATTGTCTGATACAAAATGACTGGTCATTTTATTTAGAAGAAGGTGTGGCTAATAATTATTAGAAAGTGAGAGGGATAGCTAATTGTGAAGAATAATTTAAAAAGCTAGGGAGATACAATTGCTAGTGAAACAGAGGTTATTTCTGCTTGAAACGAGGAGTCAATTGAGTTACAACATATATTATTCTGATGAAGAGTGGCTGGTGTTGTTATATAAGCCCTGATACTCAAAGCATCGACAGACTGTCGAGAAACTGTCTTACTGGACTTGTCTGACTTGCAGTCCCATGGTCTGTCGAGATATTCAAAGGAAAGGAGCGTGGCCGAGCAATGCCAGCAACCAATGATGTCTCTCCCATAGAAGTCAATGGGAGCGTGATCTCACCACCGGCATCACTGACATCGCCCATCGTCAGTATTTAAAGTGGGCCTACACAGCACACTAAAAATAGTTCCCGTGTAGGCACACTTCAAATATTACCGTTTAGAACGAAGTTTTATTACACCTACACTAACTACCTCAGGCAATGTAGTCTCGACAGCTGATAGCTGGTGAGACAAACATGGCCGCTACCCTCCTCGTAACCTGCACTTTGCTGATTCAAACATATCGATCTTTTGTCGGTGTGTCTGAATCAAAGATAGGTTACTCCCACTAGCATGCCTTGCTAACTCCCCCTTAATGCTCATATCTACGTTACTCCTAACTTACACTCCCCCTGCACTTCCTTGATACCAACCACCGACCACCTACACCTACATCCCAGCTAACCTACACCCCCCTGCACCACCCAGCTAACTTCCACTGACTGCCTACACCTATGTCATGCCTAAACTACATACCCCTGGACCGGGCTTAATTTTGGACCGGAGCTGAGTTCCAGGGGCCCGACTAGGCTGGCGAGGTTTTGCCGGCCCTCCAGCATTTACCACATCTCCTTGACAAATTATGTATTGTCATGTACAATGTAGATTATTTCATGTATTGTAGATATCTTAAAGGGTATTTAATGGTTGCTTGCTAATACTTCAAACATAAATATATATTTAAAAGTATATGCTTATGTTTAAAGTAATAGAAAGCATAATTAAATACCTTTTACTCTATAGATATATACAATACTTTAAACAATATGAATTGTACAATACTATGTATATCATTTAAACATTGACCCCTAAACTGTCATAACTTAAAACTAACTGTAGAAGCTAAAGACCTACACATACATATTTAATATGTAAAATGATGCTTTGATATTGTCTGATACAAAATGACTGGTCATTTTATTTATATAAATATTTTAATAACAATTAAAATGTGTAAGAAATCGTTTACAATATATTATAATTATTATTCTTTATTTATAAAGCGCCAACAGATTCCGCAGTGCTACCCAGGGGTACAAGGATAAAAGTACAACGGAGCAACAATACAATAAGAGACAACATTTTACAGACAAATACAGGGGGAATTGAGGGCCCTATTCCCGTGGGATCTTACAATCTAAATGGGTAGGAGGATGGGAAACAGGAGGTGGGGACTGCAAAGGTGAGAATGATATTAGTGAGCAGATAGATGAGGGTAACTGTTAGGTAAGTGAAGTTAATTTGTTAATGAGTCAGGTGATAAGCTTCCCTGAACAAAAAGGTCTTTAGGGAACGTTTAAAGAAGGAGAGGTTAGGGGAAAGTCTGAAAGCTCGAGGAAGTGTGTTCCAGAGGGTTGGTGCCGCACGAGAGAAGTCCTGTAGTCTAGCATGAGAGAAGGTGATGGTAGAGGACGCAAGAAACAGGTAATTGTTGGATCTTAGGGGGCGGGCTGGAGTATATTTGTTGATGAGTAAAGACAGGTAAGGTGGGGCAGCATTGGTGAGAGCTTTGTAGGTCAGGGTGAGAATTTTGAATTTAATTCTGCTGTGAATGAGGAGCCAATGAAGGGACTCACAGAGAGGTGCAGCAGAAACAGAGCATTGAGAGAGGTGGATTAGCCTTGCAAATGCATTTAGGATGGATTGAAGGGGAGAAAGGCGGGAGAGAGGGAGGCCAGATTGTAAGTTATTACAGTAGTAAAATCGGGAAATTACCAGGGAGTGGATTAGCTGTTTAGTAGTTTCGGCACTCAGAAATGGATGAATTCTGGAGATATTCCGTAGGTGGTTGTGGCTGGATGAAGAGAGCAATTGGATGTTGGGGAATGAAGGACAGATTTGAGTCAAGTGTGACTCCGAAGCAGCGGACTTGGGGTGATGGGGAAATAGTGGTGCCGCCAAAAGTGATGGAAAAATTAGAAATTGGATGCATTTAGGATGGATTGAAGGGGAGAGAGGCGGGAGAGAGGGAGGCCAGATTTTAAATTATTACAGTAGTAAAATCGGGAAATTACCAGGGAGTGGATTAGCTGTTTAGTAGTATCGGCACTCAGAAATGGATGAATTCTGGAGATATTCCGTAGGTGGTTGCGGCTGGATGAAGAGAGCAATTGGATGTGGGGAATGAAGGACAGATTTGAGTCAAGTGTGACTCCGAAGCAGCGGACTTGGGGTGATGGGGAAATAGTGGTGCCGCCAATAGTGATGGAAAAATTAGAAACTGGAGTAGAGCTAGATGGGGGGATTAGAAGTAGTTCGGTCTTGGACATGTTTATTTTTAGGTGGTGAGAGGCCATCCAGGTGGAAATGCCAGATAAGCAGTCGCTGATGTGAGAATTGACAGAAGAAGAGAGTGCAGGGGTGGAAAGGTAGATCTGGGTGTCAGCAGCATAGAGCTTATAGTTGAAGTCATAGCTGTTGATGAGTTTACCCAGTGAAGAAGTGTAAATCGAGAAGAGTAGAGGACCAAGGACAGAGCCTTGAGGTACTCCAACAGGAAGAGGCAATAGAGAGGAGGAGTCGCCAGCAAAAGAGACAGAGAAGGATCTGTTAGAGAGATAAGAGTGAATCCAGGAGAGGGCAGTGTATCAGAGCCCAAGAGAGCTGAGAGTCCATAGGAGAAGGGGATGGTCAACAGTGTCAAAGGCAGCAGAGAGGTCAAGTAAGATGAGTATAGAGTAGTAGACTTTGTTTTTATCAGAAAGGAGTTCGTTAGTAACCATGGTGAGGGCAGTCACAGTTGAGTGCTGGGGCTCGGAAGCCAGATTGCAGGGGGTCAAGCAATGAGTTGGAGGACAGGAAGTGTGTTAGGTGATCAAAAGCTAGTTTTTCAAGGATTTTTGAAGCTAGCGGGAGCAATGATATGGGGTGGTAGTTTGCAGGAGAGTTATGGTCAAGGGAGGGCTTTTTGAGGATGGGGGTGACCTTTGTATGTTTGAAGGAGGCAGGGAATGAGCCGGTAGAAAAGGATAGGTTGAATATATGAGTAAGAGCTAGAGTGAGGGTGGGAGACAGAGAAGGTATTAGATGTGAAGGAATGGCATTTAAGTGGGCAGATAGTGAGGTGTGAGGAAAACAATAGCGAAGCCACTTTACTCTAAGTGGTTGAGAGGAAGGGGCTGACTGGGAGAGAAGTTGGAAGATTGCAGGCTTGTGTTGGGATGTTTCTTCGGATGCTAAGTGTTTTATTGAAAAAATAGTCAACCAGGTCTTGACCACTGAATGCAGATGAGGGGAGTGGTGCAGGTGGGTAGAGGAGAGATTTGAAAATGGAGAAGAGTCTTTTAGGGGTTGAGGAGTGAGTGGATATAAGAGAAGAGAAGTAGGTTTGCTTAGCTAGGTAAAGGGCAAAGGTGTAAGAGTGAAGATATATCAAATATTATTATTATCTTTTATTTGTATTGCACCAAAAAAATCAATATTCACACAGAATTTGATAATGTATTTAATGCATTTATAAGCCACAAAGGAAGCTAAACAATAGTGGCTTCCTCACCTTAGATATCTTAATTGGCAGTTGGTCTCACAATCCTGTAAGCCAGCGGTTCCCAAACTTTTTTCTCTCCCGTACCCCTTGATTAGGCTTTTCATTTATGAGTACCCCCTTTATTCATTACCCCCACCCATACCTCAGAAAAGTTTTTTTTTTTAATTTTCTTAGGTTAGCAGCTAAATAAAACGACTCAAATTAACCTAATGACATTAAAGGCATTTATTTTTTATTTTACATTTTATAATGTATTTAATTTTTTTATAATAGCAGCCTAACTTAAGAGAGCTCTTGATCTCGGAGTAAAGATACTTACTTAAAGACATTGAAGAATTGGTGAACAAATGAGATGGCCACATTAAAATCACATCTTTTTTCACTCCATTCCCTCACCTGTCAGGTCCTAGGGGTGTCTTCTTAAGATATATTTTTAAAGTGATCACAGTAAATGCAGTCACGGCATTACACATAGAATTATTATTTTGTCATAATGCCATTATTCATAAATCCAGTAAATTCCTGTAATCCTATTATAACACATGCAATGCAAAATATTATCAGATGTACACTAATTAGTTTATCCCTTCTTTTGTATTTTGCTGGTAGTTACTGTACTACAGTTAGCTTTTTGAAGGACTTGAAGGGAGGCTTTAAAAAAGGTTTTGTGTTTGTATAAATCACCCCTCAAACACGCACTTGATATACCTTGTACCCATTTAACCTCCCCCTGCAATGTACCTCCAAGCCTCTGGTTTAAAGAGGATAAAGACTTCTGTGATCCGTCTTGGGAATATGTGAGTCACGTCACTAGTGAGGGGCACTGGGTGGCGTATGTAATCCCCAGCCCCACCATGACTAGGAAATCCGCTCAAGGTATGATGTATCAGGCCAGGGTATTACACTCCTGGCAAAAGGCACTAACCTGCCCCCATATAACAGGACTTTTGTCTTTACTGATATTCTGTGATGAGCGAAATAACTTAACTGTTAAAATGCTGTACTTAGCAGATATGGGTAAAGAACAGAACTAATTTTGATAAAAAGTACAATTATGAAATATACAGCTGCAATGTGAAACCTCCAAGCATTAAATAAAGTGTAGATATTGATATGAAAGTAATGCCTTCTTACCGTAATCCCATCTTAGTCTTGCAAACATAAAGCACTGAAAATAAAGTGTTGCTGTATGCTTGGTAGTTGCCTGCACCCAGCCATGGCAATACTCTCCCTGTGTGCTCACCGTGCTGCATGTGCCACTGAGCAGCACACTGAAGCTTTCTTCTTTGTTGCCCTAATGCCCTCCCCTTATTCCTGCTCAAACATCCTGTGTTATAAAGTGTAGCGCGCATTTACGCTGTGTCACCAATCTACCTTAAAATAACTGCAGCGTGTAATCAGTAGCGCTAGGAAGACCCAAATAAATAAAAAAAAAATTTGGTTAAGGCGGGCAGTGCGGACTCAAATTCCGCCATTACCAATAATATTTTCAAGTACCCCTAACCGGTCCTACGCATACCCCCAGAGGTACGCGTACCACAGGTTGGGAACCGCTGCTATAAGCATTCAAATATAAACGGTATATGGTCAGCTGTTAGACAGTGAGGTGCCAGGAACTCCCTGCCCCCAAAGAGAGACCCTGAGTTGGCTGGAGGAGGGACTGGCCTAACAAGTTATGTTAATATATACATATACAGTTGAAACTAGTTGTATATAGACTGCTGAGAGTGGAAGTAGCAAGTTCTGGGGCCTGCCATGAGTGGAACTTTGGGAGCTCAGCAGTCTGAAGATCCTGAGTGAATCTTGGACCAAAGAGCAGTCCCTAAAGATCAGAGACTCACAACCAGGATGTCTGGGTGCACTGGCCCATAAGAGAGTGAGATCCCAAGATATATTGGTTTTAGTATAGTGGTACAATTTGTTTTTTGCACTTTGTGTATGTTGTTTTTTTCTATACAACTCATGTAAAAGTGCTTTAATTTCTGTATTTCTTACACAATATAACATCTTTTTTATTTATTTATTTTGTGTATGTCTTGATTTTGTCACCTTTTTCCTTAGAGAATTCCTTACATAATATTGGCAAGCCAGGCAGGAGGGAATTAGTGTGACAAATTAAACATATTCAAAAGTGAATAATTTTTTGTGTGTACTGAAATAATCCACTGTCTTATTGTGTTATGCAGAAATACTTTTTAAGTAATATATTTTGTGTAGCTAAGATATTTCAAGTAATTTTCTTAGATACATTAAAGGTACAGTCTAGTCCAAAACAATCTTTCATGATTCAGATAGGGCATACAATTTTAAACAGTTTTCCAATTTACTTCTACTAACTATTTTGCTTTGTTCTGTTGGGGCCCGATCCGATAAAAATCGCCAATATTTGCGCTGGTTTGGTATCCTATATACGGCGTAACTTAGAAGTTACCCATGTATATTTCTGGCGTCGCCCGTAGTTTTTTGGGCCATAGACAGGTATACCAAACCAGCGCAGTATCCAATATACAGCGTAAGGACTTACGTGGCGAAAATGGAGAAATCTTACTCCATTTTCACCTCGCCACAAAAAGCAGCCGTAAGAAGCCTTACGCTGACTATTGGAGCTCCGTAACTCCCTAAACTACCTGCTAAATAAAACCTAACACCTAACGCATGCGCAATGTCTATCTACCTGTCAACCACGATCTGCTAAATAAAACCTAACACCTAACGCATGCGCAATGTCTATCTACCTGTCAACCGCGATCCCCCGCCGCAATCCCTAATAAAGTTATTAACCCTTAAACCGCCGCTCCCGGACGCCGCCGCCATCTACATAAACTAACCCCCTACTGTGAGCCCCTAAAACCGCCACCATCTAACTGATCTATCCCCTAATGTGAACCCCTAAAACCGCCGCCATCTACCTTATCTATCCCCTAATCTGACCCCTTACACCGCCGCCACCTATATAAAAATTATTAACCCCTAATCTAATCCCCCTATACCGCCGCCAGCTATATTAATATTATTAACCCCTAATCTATTCCCCCTAAAGTAATAAACTCTATTACCAGCCCTTAAAAGGGCCTTTTGCGGGGCTTTGCCCCAAAGTAAACAGCTCTTTTGCCCTATAACCTGCCCTCCCTACACCGCCGCCACCTATATTAATAGTATTAACCCCTAATGTAAGCCCCTTACACCGCCGCCGTCTATATTAATAGTATTAACCCCTAATGTAAGCCCCTTACACCGCCGCCATCTATATTAAAATTATTAACCCCTAATTTAATCTACCTACCCCGCCGCCAGCTATATTATCTATATTAACCCTAAGTATATTATAGTTAATATAGTTATTACATTATATATATTAACTATATTAACCCTAATTATATTAGGGTTAATATAGTTAATATAGTTACTATAGTATTTATATTAACTATATTAACTCTATCTAACCCTAACACCCCTAACTAAATTCTTATTAAATAAATCTAATTCATATTATAAACTAAAATATTCCTATTTAAATCTAAATACTTACCTATAAAATAAACCCTAAGATAGCTACTTTGGGGCATGCCCCGCAAAAGGCCCTTTTAAGGGCTGGTAAGGTAAAAGAGCTTTGAACTTGTTTAATTTTGGCTGATCGGAAAAGCCAATAGAATGCGAGCTCAATCTGATTGGCTGATCGGATCAGCCAATCGGATTGAACTTGATTCTGATTGGCTGATTCCATCAGCCAATCAGAATTTTCCTACCTTAATTCCGATTGGCTGATAGAATCCTATCAGCCAATCGGAATTCGAGGGACGCCATCTTGGATGACGTCCCTTAAAGGAACCGTCATTCTTCAGTTGGACGTCGTCAGAAGAAGATGGGTCCGCGCTGGAGGTCTTCACGATGGAGCCGGTCCTCATCGGATGAAGATAGAAGATGCCGCTTGGAAGAAGATGGTTGCCGGTCCGGATCTACTCTTCTTCCCGGATAGGATGAAGACTTTGGACCCTCTTCTGGACTTCTTCAGCCATCGGATGATGGATGTCTAGCCCCCGCTTGGGCTTGGATGAAGATTTTGGAGCCAGGACGGATCGGTGATACCCGGTGAGGTGAAGATAAGGTAGGAAGATCTTCAGGGGCTTAGTGTTAGGTTTATTTAAGGGGGGTTTGGGTTAGATTAGGGGTATGTGGGTGGTGGGTTGTAATGTTGGGGGGGGATTGTATGTGTTTTTTTACAGGCAAAAGAGCTGAATTTCTTGGGGCATGCCCCGCAAAGGGCCCTGTTCAGGGCTGTTAAGGTAAAAGAGCTTTGAACTTTTGTAATTTAGAATAGGGTAGGGTATTTTTTTATTTTGGGGGGCTTTGTTATTTTATTAGGGGGCTTAGAGTAGGTGTAATTAGTTTAAAATTGTTGTAATATTTTTCTAATGTTTGTAAATATTTTTTTATTTTTTGTAACTTAGTTCTTTTTTATTTTTTGTACTTTAGTTAGTTTATTTAATTGTATTTATTTGTAGATATTGTATTTAATTCATTTATTGATAGTGTAGTGTTAGGTTTAATTGTAGATAATTGTAGGTATTGTATTTAATTAATTTATTGATAGTCTAGTGTTAGGTTTAATTGTAACTTAGGTTAGGATTTATTTTACAGGTAATTTTGTAATTGTTTTAACTATTTTAGCTATTAAATAGTTCTTAAATATTTAATAGCTATTGTACCTGGTTAAAATAAATACAAAGTTACCTGTAAAATAAATATAAATCCTAAAATAGCTATAATATAATTATAATTTATATTGTAGCTATATTAGGGTTTATTTTACAGGTAAGTATTTAGCTTTAAATAGGAATAATTTATTTAATAAGAGTTAATTTATTTCGTTAGATTTAAATTATATTTAACTTAGGGGGGTGTTAGGGTTTGGGTTAGACTTAGCTTTAGAAGTTAATCCATTTTTTACAGTAGCGGCGAGATTCGGTCGGCAGATTAGGGGTTAGTAATTGAAGTTAGGTGTCAGCGATGTTAGGGAGGGCAGATTAGGGGTTAATACTATTTATTATAGGGCTATTGAGGCGGGAGTGAGGCGGATTAGGGGTTAATAACTTTATTATAGTAGCGGTGCGGTCCGCTCGGCAGATTAGGGGTTAATAAGTGTAGGCAGGTGGAGGCGACGTTGAGGGGGGCAGATTAGGGGTTAATAAATATAATATAGGGGTCGGCGGTGTTAGGGGCAGCAGATTAGGGGTACATAAGTAACGCAGGTGGCAGTCGGCAGATTAGGCGTTAATTATTGTAGGTAGCTGGCGGCGACGTTGTGGGGGGCAGGTTAGGGGTTAATAAATACAATATAGGGGTCGGCGGTGTTAGGGGCAGCAGATTAGGGGTACATAAGTATAACATAGGTGGCGGTCGGCAGATTAGGGGTTAAAAAAATTTAATCGAGTGGCAGCGATGTGGGGGGACCTCGGTTTAGGGGTACATAGGTAGTTTATGGGTGTTAGTGTACTTTAGAGCACAGTAGTTAAGAGCTTTATGAACCGGCGTTAGCCCAGAAAGCTCTTAACTACTGACTTTTTTCTGCGGCTGGAGTTTTGTCTTTAGAATTCTAACGCTCACTTCAGACACGACTCTAAATACCGGAGTTAGAAAGATCCCATTGAAAAGATAGGATACGCAATTGACGTAAGGGGATCTGCGGTATGGAAAAGTCGCAGCTGAAAAGTGAGCGTTAGACCCTTTCCTGACTGACTCCAAATACCGGCGGTAGCCTAAAACCAGCATTAGGAGCCTCTAACGCTGGTTTTCACGGCTACCGCCAAACTCTAAATCTAGGCCTTAGGGTTTATTTTATAGGTAAGTATTTAGATTTAAATAGGAATATTTTCATTAATAATATTAATATTAGATTTATTTTAATAAGAGTTTAGTTAGGGATGTTAGAGTTAGATAGGGTTATTATACTTATTATATATATATATAATATAATAACGATATTAACTATATTAACCCTAATATAAATAGGGTTAATATAGTTAATATATATAATATAATAATTATATTAACTATATTAACCCTAATATAATTAGGGTTAATATAGTTAATATAGCTGGCGGCGGTGTAGGGGGATTAGATTAGGGGTTAATGTGTTTAATATAGGCGGCGGTGTAGGGGGATTAGATTAGGGGTTAATACATTTATTATAGGTGGCAGCGGTGTAGGGGGATTTAGATTGTAGGCAAAAGAGCTGATTACTTTGTGACAAAGCCCCGCCAAAAGCCCTTTTAAGGGCTGGCAAAAGAGCAATTTACTTCGGGGTAATGCACGCAAAAAGCCCTTTTCAGCGCTATTTGTAGGGTTAGACTTAGGTTTAGTGGTAGGGATAGTTTAGTATTTTAGGGGTTAAATAATTTAATATAGATGGCGGCGGGGTAGGGGGATTAAATTAGGGGTTAATAATTTTAAAATAGATGGCGGCGGGGTAGGGGCTCACTTTAGGGGGTAGGTAAGGTAGATGGCGGCGGGGTAGGGGCTCACTTTAGGGGGTAGGTAAGGTAGATGGCGGCGGTGTTAGGGGCTCACTTTAGGGGGTTATAGATTTAATATTGCTGGCGGCGGGGTCCTGGAGCGGCGGTTTAGGGGTTAATAACTTTTTTTATTGTTAGGATAGTGAGGGGAGATAACGGATAGAGGGTTAGATGTGTCGGGCTATTTTTAGGAGGCGTGTTAGACAGTGCGGGTGATTTCATACTTTAGTCAGGTTTTGTAGGCGCCGGCAGTTTCTAACGTGGCGCAAGTCACTGGCGACGCCAGAAATTTGTACGTACGCAGATTTCTGGACATCGCTGGTTTATCAGACTTACGGCAAGTTAGCATCTGACGGCGCCATTGGATAGCTCGAGTTGCGAGCTGAAACTGCGGGCGACGCGGGTTCCCTCGCTTGCGCCGCAAACTACGCCATATATCGGATCGTGCCCTTGGTATTCTTAGTTGTAAGATAAATATAGAGGGTTCAAATGCTAATGTTTAAGCCCTTGAAGGTCGCCTCTTAGCTCAGGCCATTTTGATATTTTTTCACCACTAGAGGGTGTTAGTTCATGTGCTTCATATAGATAACACTGTGCTCATGCGCGTGGAGTTCCTATGAGCCAGCACTAATTAGCTATAAAAGCAAGTCTGTCAAAAGAACTGAAATAAGGGGGCAGTTTGCAGAGGCTTAGATACAAGATAATCACAGAGGTAAAAAGTGTATTAATATAACTGTGTTGGTTATGCAAAACTAGGGAATTGGTAATAAAGAGATTATCTATCTTTTAAAACAATAAATATTCTGGTGTAGACTGTCCCTTTAAGTATTTGTTGTTAACGTGTATAATAATGGAAGGATTCATTAAGAAAATTGCTAAGGTCAACAACCCTGAAGTAATAGTTGGTTGTATAGAAGGAGCTACAGACCCTTGGTTGAAGCTCAAAGTTTTGTGGCTAATTCTATTAGCAGTAAGAAAATATCTAAGAAAAATGGTAAAGCTGCACTTATTTTTTCTGCTAGGTGGATATTGGAACAGTTTAACACCATAAGTGTGCAGAGATTAAATTTAGAAAGTAAGGTTAAGGAATTGAATGTGATAATTGAACAATTAAATATTTCAGCAAGTACTGCTGCTGATTTGAGTATAGGCTAACTATGCTTGAAAATAAAGAGCTGTGCAGGGAGAATGAACAGCTTACTGAGTGGCTGAAGAATGCACAGGGAGCTATCATAATTCTGGCATCTTCCAGTCATAAAGAGTTTGACCACTCAAACTGTCTTGCTCAATGAAATCACCTGAAATAGCAGTTAGGGTTAAATAATGCTGAGGTTGTTGCTGTTAATGTACCAAACAGTGACAAAATTTGTATGGATTTGGATGTTTTTCAAAAGTGTGATGTTACTTATAGCATTGAAAAATCAAGATAATCCTGTATCCATATTAAAAATACAAGAAACGCAGAGCAATAGCACGGTCTTGCGTGTTTCAGTGGAAGACGGTCTATGAATACGGTTTTCGACGAAACACACAAGACTGTGTTATTGCTTTTGGTTTCTTGTACTTTTAATTTTGGGTAAATTAAGCAGACTTTTAATACGGATAAGGGATAATCTTCTTTTTTCAATGTTATTTACTGAGGACATCAAGGAGTCCTCCTTTGTTATCCCAGCAGAGTGCAGAGGTGATTGGCCATAAGAAGCGGTAGGCACGCTGCCCGGGGCTGTGCACTGACAGACTTGGAACAGAGTCAGAGAGCAGAATTTTCATAGTGATTTATTTTTAGAGTGCACTTGATGCTCTGCTGAGCCAAGGAGCAGCTCTAGGCATGAGCTTTATAATGAATGCAGTGCAGTTTACATATTTTGTATGTGTGTGTGTGTCTGAGTATTTGTGTGTGTGTCTGAGTGTTTTTGTGTGTGTGTGTGTCTGAGTGTTTTTGTGTGTGAGTGTGTGTGTCTAAGGGGTCTTTCTATCAAGCTCCGTATGGAGCTTGAGGCCCCGTGTTTCTGGCGAGCCTGCAGGTTTGCCAGAAACAGCAGTTATGAAGCAGCGGTCTAAGACCGCTGCTCCATAACCCTGTCCACCTGCTCTGATGAGGCGGACATGAATTGCCACAATTCAACCCAATCGAGTATGATCAGGTTGATTGACAACTCCCTGCTGGCGGCCGATTGGCTGTCCGCATTCAGCGATGTCTGTCAGACCTGAACCGCACTGTCGGATCAGGTCCGACAGACATTTGATAATTCGGCCTCTATGTGTTTGTAGTTGCATATTTTTCATATGTATATGATTATGAAATGTAAAAGTTTTATTTGGCTTGTTTTGTTTTTCTCATTTATTTTATGTATTTTATTTATTTTATTATTTTTGGAGTTGTAGTTTATTTCTACTTAAATGTTTAGGCTTGAGGGGACCATGTACAATTTAGGTAACTTCTCAAGGCCTTTGTTTAATTTAAAAATAGTTACAGTGGGTTTCTGTTGTTGTTTTCTTTGTTTTTGCTTGTTTATTCTCAAAGGCAAGACTTGGAAGTGATATGGTGACATTGAGAAACAAATGAATATGCACAACATTAGTAATTTAGCCTAGACCATGCGACTGGATTTACATGTAGATTTCCTGAAGCTACAAAAAATCCCTGGTTTATAACATTCACCCCCTATACTTCTCAATAAAGCTATTAGCTTTGTCCCGTGTGTCCCCCAACATAAATAAATCTGCCACACAATGCACACTGATTTACCACACAATAACACATAATAAAGTCTTCTCATGTGTCAAGTTGCCTTATTACACACTACACAGTGCTAGATAAAGGTTATGCCATACAATACCATGTGGCATTGTGTAAACCATGGGATAGCCTAACCTAAATGATAATCTAGTATGGGTAGTGGGAGGACATTGTGGTGGAAGCTGCAACAGTGGTGCAGAGATGTAAGAGTGAGTGCAGGAAGCACAGTTGTTGGGAACACAGCTACAGTAAGTTTGGGGTGGTGTGATTTTGCGTAAAATATGTGGCTAAAGGGTTACAAAGTACGTAAAAATTATTACTGTAAGTGCTCTAATAATGTGACAAAATGTTGCCTCTCAGTGGCCTAAATTTTTTAAATGTTATTGGTTGTCAACTAATTTTTGCCTCAGTAAACAATATCATCTCCAATGCTTGCACTTACATATATAAATCATTTAATAATTCTTCAATTGAGATGGCTCTTTCCTTTTAAAGTAATTTACTCTCTAAGGGGGGAGGGACTGTAAGAAATTGTTTACAATGTATTAAATATTATTTTTTATCATTTATTTGTATTGCACAACATTTTTTCCATATTCACACAAATTTTGATAATGTATTTAATGTATTTATAAGCCACAAAGGAAGCCACACACTAGGGGCTTCCTCACCTTAGATATGTTATTTGACAATTGGTCTCACAATCCTGTAAGCATTCAAATCTAAAATGTATATAGCCAGTTAGAGGTACCAGGAACTCCCTGCCCCCAAAGAGGCACCCTGAGTTGGCTGGAGGAGGGACTGGCCTAACTAGTTATGTTACTATATACACATACAGTTCAAACTAGTTGTACATAGACTGCTGAGAGTGAAAGCAGTAAGTTCTGGGGCCTGCCATGAGTGGAACTTTGGGAGCTCAGCAGTCTGAAGATCCTGAGGGAACCTTGGACCAGAGACTAGTCCTAGAGCAGTCCCTAAAGATCAGAGATCCTCATGCAGGAAGTCTGGGAACTCTGGCCCATAAAAGAGTGAGATCCCAAGATATATTGGTTTTAGTATAGTAGTACATTTTTTTGCACTTTAAGCGTGTTTGTATGGGTTTTTTATACACAACTCATGTAACAGTGTTTTCATTTCTGTATTTCTGTACACAATATAACATCTTTTTTATTATAACTTTTGTGTATGTCATGATTTTGTCACCCTTTCCCTAGCAAATTTCTTATAAATGTAATTAATGTTGCTTGTTGTGTTTATTATTTGATATTAAAGATAGTATAATTAAAATTAAAAGGTTCTGCAGGTCAGACTCACTCAGGAGAACAAAACAACTCAGCAGGGGACATGTGATTGGGAGAAGGGATTTGCAGGTTAGATTTCCCGGAGAAGGTTTTACGGAGAAGGAATTAAAGGGGACAAGAACATAGTTAACGTCCTCCTGGAACTACTTCAGTCTCCTCCAGGTGAAAATACTGCCAGTGATTGGCCCATACACATGTATGCCTTCTTCTGATTGGTTCACCAGCTGTGACACCACTACAACTTTGACAGCATTTAACCCCTTTGCAGTCAAGTAGATCGGGTGGTGACGTCACACGCCGAGTCTTGCAAGGATACAGCCGTGAGAGAAGCACCGGAATACTCTTCATGTTTGATGCTATGTGCTTGACTTATTTGGAAATTTTGTGAGTAGATTTTAATTGCGTGCTAATTAAAAGTGTTGTTGGATCTCACACTATTGCAGTTCCCTTTTCTTTTTGCGCTCCAGATCTTTTCTACTTTGGATTACTCTACCCGGCTGCCGGACAAACAGCCAACCCCCTGTGAGCAGCAGTTTGAAAAGTGACTGATACAAAGTGTGTAACGCTGGAGGACATTTGCTACACTTTATAACATCAAAGCTTATGGACATTACAGACATTTATATCAGTAAGAACATTGACCAATTGATTAGTTCATAAGTGTGTACTATTATTAAGATTATTGGAAATTTATTGATTCCTCCTTTTTAACTATTCATAATTTGGTTGAGACAAGCGCTTCTGGTTTCATATATCTATTATAATTAAAATTATAGTTCTACATAACTGCATGCCTGTTATGTAAAACATATTATTTACTACTACTGACTACTATAACATAAATTTATCAACATATACTTCTATGCTATCACTAATAAACACAACAAGCTAACATAAATACATTTTAATGTATATTCACTGTATGTTCAATATGAAATACACATGCATAACAGTTTAAATAGTGCATATCAATGCAAGGCCTGATTACATTATATCTACAATGTTTAAAATAAAATGCATGTATAATGTATATTCGTTTAAGTATTGGATATATACTTTCAAATGCAGATATTCTTGCTTAATGCATTTGTTATTTTAAATATAAATACATGTTAAAATGAGATATTTATGTTATAAAAGACAGTTACATTATAATTATAGTATTATATTACTGCATGCCTGTTATGTAATAATACAATTGTAATACTAATGCTTTTTGTAACAAAAATATACATTTTAAAATATATATTTATGTTTACAATAAACAACACAACAAGAAAAAATAGTTACATACTAATTTATATACAATAGTTAAAAGAATATGCATCATACATAAAAATGCATAATATTTTAAAATTTGTAGATAAATGCACTATTAACCCCTAAGCTGCCCTAACCTAATCAACCCCCATATAGGCATGGGGGATGGTTATGAGATTAATGTACTAAATGGCATCCATCAATAATGACCTAATCAACCCCAATACAGGTATGGGGGATGGTTAGGATATTAAGGTCTAATAAATGGTTATCATAAATAATCACTGAATCAACCCCCATACAGGTGTGGGGGTGGTTAGGAGATTAAGACCTACTAAATACTAACCTTCAATAATTACCTAATCAACCCCATACAGTATGTAGGAGTGGTTAGGAGATTAAGGCATACTAAATTCTAATCATCAATAATCACCTAATCAACCCTACAGGTATGGGGGTGGTTAGGAGATTAAAGCCTAAACCACCACCTCCCAACACAAACTAGAACTAGACTAACACCTAACTACCCCTCTAAACTACTCCCCTGTAAACTAAACCCCCTAAGTTACAAGATGGGCCCCCGCCATCAGGAACTGGGTCAAAAAGGGCCCAATGTCGGATCAAGAGGAGCCAGATTTTCAAATGGCGAGTACAACTTTTGGGGTTAGTTAGGGTTTTGTTTTTTTTTAAGAATAGGCTTTTTTATTTTTTATAATTAGCTGATTTTGAAGCCACAACCCAATAAAATGAGTTTAGCTTGTAGGTATAATCAGATCTCATTACTTTATCAGATTGTGTACATATACCTGCTTCTTTATCTTATATCTGTCCATAAACCAATCACCAATACTTGGAGAGAACAAGGGAAAATTAACATTTTATTACCTTATCTCTTCTATAACCCACTGGGAGTGTAATTTCTTCTACTGGCTGTGTTAACACAGCTTGGCCTGAAGGTCAAAAATTTTAAGGATAGGTGTGGATACCACCGGCTACATAAACTATTTCAAATGCCAATATAAGGGCAATGAAAATACTTATAAACAATTTAATACACTCCAGCAGGTAAAGTGGATCATTGGGAACAAATTAAAGGGGAGAACATTTTTGAGTAAACTGTCCCTTTAAGCACGGTAGTTATATTTGAAAGGATCCTTTTACTATATATGGCCAAAATGGCCGATGATGCTAGGTGTTAGCTATAACCAGCATTGCCAACCAATGGCATGTATAGTACACCTCAAGGCGATGTCACTATGTTGGGAGCTTGGAATATTTTGACAGGCTTGCTCGACATAGAGGCGGATCCTTTGGAATATTTACCACCTCGTAGCACTTTTGATCATCAGGGCCATAGAGAGAAGGTAGTAACTGCTTTGATTTGGAAAGGAATGAAACATTAGATTGGAATTGTATTCCATCGTTCAAGGGGGAACCCCAGTTGCAGTAGCACCAGGGCCCAAGTGCTGGGCGACCATAGCATCAAGTCTATACATACTGTAGGTGTGTGCAGAATGTGCCCAATCCAAATGTAGGGGAGTATTTTATTAGTGTGGTGTGCAGATATCTATTTATCTATCTATACTCAAAATAATTATACAGAGCAGCATGTATATTATTGCTATTGCTTACTACTGTGTTACCTTTGGGGGCCCAAAAACAAAATTTTGCACCAAGGCCCTCTGTTGAGTAGGTCTGCTACTGCATCATTCATTTCTTGTCATTTCTATTACATGAATATAAATAATAGGTACTTGTTAATCAGCAGACATTTTCACTGGACGCTTCTCAGCCCTAGATAGAGAACTCACACGTTCTGCAGTGTTTTTTATGATTTGAGGGATTTATTCACCCAAACTCTCAGGGTTTTACTTCTCTTCTTACCAAATGTACACAGTTTTTTTTATTGTAAATGATCAGACAGATAACACAGAGCATAGAGTATATTAGTGGGTTTAGAGAGAAACCCATCTGCCAGTGTTTTAGTATTTAAAGTCTATTTTAGGATATCTTCTCTTAATGTTCCAAAACTCTCTCTCTTTCTTGCCAAAGTGTTTTGTCAATACCCCACCCCAAACTATTGCAACACTACCTAACCCCCTAACTACCCATACCTGCTGCAAACAACCCTTACACTACTTAACCCTTTAAAAGCTAACCCCAAGACCCCTACCCTAAGACCCCTTAAGTTATAAAAAAAAACATTACTGAACCCCCCCAAAAAATAATCCCTAAGCAGTAAGCCTATCCCCTTTAAAAAAAAAGCCCACCCCTAAAAAAATATTTAATAACACTTAAACCTACTCTAAAAATTGACCTGAAATGGCATTTCTCAGGCATTGCCCTAGTTGAAGTAATCAGCTATTTTGCATCCAAAATACCTTATACTAAAACCAAAGAAACCCCCAAAAAAACTTTCTTTAAAAATAATCTAAAAATTGCCCTGAAAAGGGCATTTGTGAGGGCAGTGGCCTGACGTATTTACAGCTCTTTTGTACTTAAAAAAATAAAATCCCTATCCTAAAAAAAAATGTTAAAAAATGCCCTGAAAAGGGCAAATATGATTTAGCTCTTTTGCCATGAAAAAGTCTTCGGGAGAATAAATTAACGTGGTTGAGATATATTCGAAGCCCTGAAGTTAGCATGCATCAATATTTCTCTCTGGCACTAACTTTTGACTTTTAATATGCGCTCTAACCTGCATGCGCTAACATTTTACTTTAAGAACATTTAGCGCTAGAGTGAAAAAAATTATTTAGTGCACCACTTGTAATCTGGCCCATTAAGGGAAAAACAATATTACAGTAAACGGTCCCTTTAAAAGGATGATAAAGTAAGTGGGGACTAAATTATTTACACAGGGTCAATATTTTGCCTTAGAGCAAGTAAAACTGGCCTGGAAGTCAACATGCTCTGATATCAAAAATTGTAAACACATCAACACTCTGTGGCAACAAACAAATCAAATGTCATGGAAAAATCTGATAAAGGCCTCTTCTTCAGGAGATAATGCATTTTAGTTGACATATATAAGAAGACAGAAACCTTTAAGTAACCAGACATTACATTGAATTTGCATCGTTATACCACAAATCTTAAAATTAAATTGTTTTGTATCTTTTCCTTCCTTTATTCATTCAGACCTTTGTTCTCATTTTCCCTTTTGTCCCATTACACAGACAATAGACACTGCATAAACAATGAGAGAACAATCAGATTACAGCATTCACTATTTGATTTTTTACTACCAGTAAGTGACTATCGCTGTTCACCCTCTACAGCAGCATAAACACTTTGTGGACTGAGCAGTTGCTTGGAAAAAAAAAATATTTATATTAATTTCTCAAGTAATATGAATGGATGAACTTTAATTAATAATTGCTCAGAATCCATCTATGTTAACAGAAAATAATAAATCCTTAAAACGAATGTAGTTAATGGACTGACAAACGCATCCCCCATGTTATAATACAGTAACCTGTCTTTTAGTCATATTTTGTTTGGGGATGTAGGTTCAGATATAAAATGGTCTGTTTATAACTTCAGCTGTTCATAGTGATATTAACAAGTGTAGATCAGATCTAGCATATCTAGGATCAGGAACAAAACACTAAGGCCTAGATTTGGAGTTTAGCGTTAGCCGTGAAAACCAGCGTTAGAGGCTCCTAACGCGTGTTTCTTACGGACTCCGGTATTTAGAGTTCAGTTACCGACACTCAAAAATCACTCAACGCTCAAATTTCTACCGACACCTCAGACCCAGTAGTAAACATATACCGACAAAATAAACATTCACGAATCACAAAACAAATATTACACAAAGTACACTTACACTCATACAAACACTACACTATGTTTATTTTTTTGATTTAATAATTTTTCTTCAAAATACAAATGATCAAAGTTGCGAGATCTCGGGTGTTAGAAAAAAAAATACACAAATCCATTTTCCCATTGACTTACATTGACACACGGGAAAAGACCCTCATAAACCTACATCTAACTAATAAGATTATCACAAATATACACTCATCGATGCATACAAACAATATACACCACATGACATACAAAAAATATTTATTTATTACAAAAAGAACACGATTTAGTTACTTTTTCACACAAGCTCATGACGTCACTCACTTTACGAGGAAAACCAGTCTTAGAAAAAAAAATGACCAAATTTTAGAGCCTCCATTGACTTCTATTGGGAAGACGTGCTCGTGCACGCGAAACCCACATTTCCCTAACGCACGCAAATAGCGTAGACCGAAAAACTCCAAATACCAGCGCTAGAAAATACATGCTTTTATGCGTTAGACCCAGCTATGATAAATAGATCAAGAAATGACTATTTCCCTATGGTGGATTTATGGATTTTAATTATTGAATATTCACAACACCATTAAATTGTTTAAGACTTTTATATTACATCAACTACAAATCAACATCACTAGTAACAAACTTTTTGTTATCAAAATATTACATTTAAACAGACACAAAAATAATGTAAACTTTTCAGGATTCACAAACACTACACAATGGGAAACAATTCTCATTTACCTTTATTATTGCATTTCAGTTATTCAACTCATATGCTTGCAGCAACTGCATATCTACATATGCTTAACACATGATCAGTCATGGATGCACATACATTACTTTTAACATTCACTCATACATGTGCATTCAAATGATGGGGGAAAAACACATTACATTCTCTATAGGAATCACAAAACACAACATATGGATTTTACTGTACTTTTAACATCATGATTCCATCACCAGAAACCATTATGAATTACGTACAACAAGAACATCATTACACCAGATTACAGATGTCAATTTATGGGAAGGAACAACAATGTCAGACCGCTATATAGAAGTCAGCATATGTGGGACACAATCACAATATATACGTATATGTACATAACACGCATCACCCATCACGCAACCACAAAGCACACATTTAGATTTTATTCAGCACACAATAACAATGTAGCACAATACAACAACACAATGAGGATTTCAGAACTACATAGGCAGGTTAATAATATCATGACGTCATTAGAAGATTCAACCATACACATCACAGATTCACCACTGTACCGCCCCTTTCGGAACTTTAACACTCAATACTACAATACAACATATACGTAAAGAACAGTTTGGAACAGCATTATTAGGGAGATTTGAATGGGACAATTAATAAATATTGTCAGATCGCAAATCACTTATATATATAATACTACAGATGACAGCCGGAAGTTATTCAGTATTAGTGCGATTTGAAAGGGAAGCATACAATATTTACATCTCGGCAATCACTTATATATATAATACTACAGATGACAGCCGGAAGTTATTCAGTATTAGTGCGATTTGAAAGGGAAGCATACAATATTTACATCTCGGCAATCACTTATATATATAATACTACAGATGACAGCCGGAAGTTATTCAGTATTAGTGCGATTTGAATGGGACGCATACAATATTGACAGCTCGGCAATCACTTATATATACAATACTACAGATGACAGCCGGAAGTTATTCAGTATTAGTGCCATTTGAATGGGACACATACAATATTGACAGCTCGGCAATCACTTATATATACAATACTACAGATGACAGCCGGAAGTTATTCAGTATTAGTGCCATTTGAATGGGACGCATACAATATTGACAGCTCGGCAATCACTTATATATACAATACTACAGATGACAGCCGGAAGTTATTCAGTATTAGTGCCATTTGAATGGGACGCATACAATATTGACAGCTCGGCAATCACTTATATATACAATACTACAGATGACAGCCGGAAGTTATTCAGTATTAGTGCCATTTGAATGGGACGCATACAATATTGACAGCTCGGCAATCACTTATATATACAATACTACAGATGGCAGACGGGAAGTTCGGAATTATTATTGCGATTTTAAAGGGACGCATACAATATTGACAGCTCGGCAATCACTTATATATACAATACTACAGATGGCAGACGGGAAGTTCGGAATTATTATTGCGATTTTAAAGGGACGCATACATTATTGACAGCTCGGCAATCACTTATATATACAATACTACAGATGGCAGACGGGAAGTTCGGAATTATTATTGCGATTTTAAAGGGACGCACACAATATTGACTGCTCGGCAATCACTTATATATACAATACTACAGATGGCAGATGTTACTTTATCGTTTACAAACAATATTGCAGCAACATTGATCGATCACATTCGATGCACATTATACACAACTATGCACTTTCATTCATGTTAGCCTGGACGTGTGCTTGTTACTATAAGATTGCGTTTAATAAATATTGATTACGCATATGAACAAACATTACAAACATGCACTGTATGTGTGATATTTGACACTTTCACATTGAGATTCATTGTTGGAAAACAACATTTCAGCAAACAACCAAAAAAACGCCCACTGTGAAAGCATTCGCGCCGCTCACATACAAACAAGTGAATACAATTAGCAATCATTACAAACTCACTACCATTGGACTATAAATCCCCCAAACAGCATGGCCAATACATCACTTGTGATCCACATCAGATCAAGTGCATACCTTGTTACGCTGTTTTGAAAGATGGATGACGATGACATGGTAGACTCTGCTGGTGCTGCTATTGGCAAACTAGCTGTTGGTCGAATCAGGCAGCCTCGGCGGCTCAGACTGAGACGAAGGGGTCGTCTGGTTCGAGGTCCTCGTGTCTACAGGGTGAGACCCACCTTGGAAAACATGAGCGACTTTGAGGTTTATGATAAGTATCGGCTCAATCGCGAACAGCTCATTGGCCTTTACGATCTTCTTAAACCTCATTTGGAGCCACGTATAAGAATAAGGACTGCTGTTCCCGCCATGAGTAAGATGCTAAGCTGTCTACACGTCCTGGCCTCCGGGAGTTTTCAATCCGGAGAACTGTACATGCATGGCCTGGCTCAAGGTACATTCTCTGTGGTGTTTGATAACTTTCTGGTTACGTATCAGTAAGCATTACATAGGATTCCCACAGAATGATGGTGATTGGAGGCGCCTGAAGCGGGAATTCTTTGATATTGCTCAATTGCCCAATGTCTTGGGAGCCATAGATTGTACCCACATTGTGCTGCATGCTCCAATTGATGACTTGCCCTTCAGAAATCGCAAACATTTTCATAGCCTCAATGTGCAGTATGTTTGTGACGCACAGATGAGGATTATGCATGTGTGTGCGAATTTTGGAGGGGCTAGTCATGATGCCCGCATCCTCTCTCTGTCGTCCCTGTGGAGACCGTTTGAGGAAAGACAAATGCCCCCTGGTTATCTCATTGGTGAGTATTTGTGCACAACATGGTTAATTAGTTTGACAATTGCCACTGTAGTTTTAAAATGTTAGCGTAATGTTCAGCTATAGGATGCAATTTAACCATGTCATTGTCTCTTTCCGCTAATGTCTAGTTTTAGTTCAATGCAGATATGTAGCATGTCTTACCTTAAATGCTCAGATAGAGAATGCAATGTAACCATTTCGTTTCCATTTTACACAAGGTTCTTGTTTAGGAGAAATACGCATATGTAGCATGTCTTAGCTGAAATGGCAAGATATTAGCTAATGCAATTTAACCATGTCATTGTCTCTTTCCGCTAATGTCTAGTTTTAGTTCAATGCAGATATGTAGCATGTCTTACCTTAAATGCTCAGATAGAGAATGCAATGTAACCATTTCGTTTCCATTTTACACAAGGTTTGGTTTAGGAGAAATACGCATATGTAGCATGTCTTAGATGAAATGGCAAGATATTAGCTAATGCAATTTAACCATGTCATTGTCTCTTTCCGCTAATGTCTACTTTTAGTTCAATGCAGATATGAGGCATGTCTTACCTTAAATGCTCAGATAGAGAATGCAATGTAACCATTTCGTTTCCATTTTACACAAGGTTTGGTTTAGGAGAAATACGCATATGTAGCATGTCTTAGCTGAAATGGCAAGATATTAGCTAATGCAATTTAACCATGTCATTGTCTCTTTCCGCTAATGTCTAGTTTTAGTTCAATGCAGATATGTAGCATGTCTTACCTTAAATGCTCAGATAGAGAATGCAATGTAACCATTTCGTTTCCATTTTACACAAGGTTTGGTTTAGGAGAAATACGCATATGTAGCATGTCTTAGCTGAAATGGAAAGATATTAGCTAATGCAATTTAACCATGTCATTGTCTCTTTCCGCTAATGTCTACTTTTAGTTCAATGCAGATATGTAGCATGTCTTACCTTAAATGCTCAGATAGAGAATGCAATGTAACCATGTAGTTTGCATTTTACACAAGGTTTGATTTAGGAGAAATACGCATATGTAGCATGTCTTAGATGAAATGGGAAGATAGAGAATAATATTGAACTAGATTATTTTATTTTAAAATAAACATTTGTTAGTGGATTATCGTGTACAATACTTTTTATTGGACTCAAAATACTATTTTGAGGATTCTGTTTGAATTATGTTCTGTTCATAATTTATAGGTGATTCTGGGTACATGAGCCGGCCTTGGCTTATTACCCCCTTGCATAGCCCGACTGATGTGTCTGAGGAGCGCTACAATAGGGCTCATAAGAGAACCAGGGCGGTGGTTGAACGGATGTTCGGGCTCCTGAAGATGAGGTTCAGGTGCCTGGACAGGTCAGGAGGAGCCCTCCAGTACAACCCAAAGAAGGTGGCTAAGATCGTTGTAGCCTGTAGCGTCCTGCATAATATTGCACAGCGGGCTGGGATGCTGCAGGCCGTCCGGCCGGACAGAAACCTCCTCAGAGATGAGGAGGATGATCCTGTTCTAGAGGGGTCATTCCGGGACGAGGGGCTCAATGTCAGAGCAGACATCATCAACCGCCACTTTAGACGGTAAATAATAGAAGTTAGACTGGAGTATTGTCAATAGATGTGAACTCTAGGGAAATGACAAGTAGAGAATTGTGCAAACATGTTAGGATTGTTCATCAAATGCTAAAAAAGTGTTTCATTTATTAATATAGGTGATGCTCTGGGCATTGGGTCCTGTAGCGAGTCTTTGCCACCTGGTTTTTAAAGAGGACATCAGATGGTAAGTATAAATGTATGGACTGTTGCTGGCATGAATTGTACACAAATACATCATATGGCATACATTTTCAAAACTAGTATTTAGTTTACACATTACTTAAAATGTAAATACTCAGAAAGGGATCCTCTAGCATAACTATCCTCTAGCATGACTATGGTTCAATGTCACACATTAGAGCTTCATCCTGCTCAATATGACTCATCTTCACACTTGATAGAACATAACACAAGATGCTACACATGCTTAGTAAGCTAGTGACAGAAATTTATTCTGAAATGGGGAGTGGGAGAGGGGTACAGAACTGATTCACACACTTGTAGTAATTTTTAATAAACTTTTTCTGCCATTAGGGAGCTGACTTAATCTAAAGACTGAAAGGGAAGAATTAGAAGCCTGACAGTGAAGATTGCCCAGACTGACAGTGGAAAAAGCCAAGATTGAAATTGCAGATATGTAGCATGACATGCAGATATGTAGCATGTCTTACCTTAAATGCTCAGATAGAGAATGCAATGTAACCATTTCGTTTCCATTTTACACAAGGTTCTTGTTTAGGAGAAATACGCATATGTAGCATGTCTTAGCTGAAATGGCAAGATATTAGCTAATGCAATTTAACCATGTCATTGTCTCTTTCCGCTAATGTCTAGTTTTAGTTCAATGCAGATATGTAGCATGTCTTACCTTAAATGCTCAGATAGAGAATGCAATGTAACCATTTCGTTTCCATTTTACACAAGGTTTGGTTTAGGAGAAATACGAATATGTAGCATGTCTTAGATGAAATGGCAAGATATTAGCTAATGCAATTTAACCATGTCATTGTCTCTTTCCGCTAATGTCTACTTTTAGTTCAATGCAGATATGAGGCATGTCTTACCTTAAATGCTCAGATAGAGAATGCAATGTAACCATTTCGTTTCCATTTTACACAAGGTTTGGTTTAGGAGAAATACGCATATGTAGCATGTCTTAGCTGAAATGGCAAGATATTAGCTAATGCAATTTAACCATGTCATTGTCTCTTTCCGCTAATGTCTAGTTTTAGTTCAATGCAGATATGTAGCATGTCTTACCTTAAATGCTCAGATAGAGAATGCAATGTAACCATTTCGTTTCCATTTTACGCAAGGTTTGGTTTAGGAGAAATACGCATATGTAGCATGTCTTAGCTGAAATGGAAAGATATTAGCTAATGCAATTTAACCATGTCATTGTCTCTTTCCGCTAATGTCTACTTTTAGTTCAATGCAGATATGTAGCATGTCTTACCTTAAATGCTCAGATAGAGAATGCAATGTAACCATGTAGTTTGCATTTTACACAAGGTTTGATTTAGGAGAAATACGCATATGTAGCATGTCTTAGATGAAATGGGAAGATAGAGAATAATATTGAACTAGATTATTTTATTTTAAAATAAACATTTGTTAGTGGATTATCGTGTACAATACTTTTTATTGGACTCAAAATACTATTTTGAGGATTCTGTTTGAATTATGTTCTGTTCATAATTTATAGGTGATTCTGGGTACATGAGCCGGCCTTGGCTTATTACCCCCTTGCATAGCCCGACTGATGTGTCTGAGGAGCGCTACAATAGGGCTCATAAGAGAACCAGGGCGGTGGTTGAACGGATGTTCGGGCTCCTGAAGATGAGGTTCAGGTGCCTGGACAGGTCAGGAGGAGCCCTCCAGTACAACCCAAAGAAGGTGGCTAAGATCGTTGTAGCCTGTAGCGTCCTACATAATATTGCACAGCGGACTGGGATGCTGCAGGCCGTCCGGCCGGACAGAAACCTCCTCAGAGATGAGGAGGATGATCCTGTTCTAGAGGGGCCATTCTGGGACGAGGGGCTCAATGTCAGAGCAGACATCATCAACCGCCACTTTAGACGGTAAATAATAGAAGTTAGACTGGAGTATTGTCAATAGATGTGAACTCTAGGGAAATGACAAGTAGAGAATTGTGCAAACATGTTAGGATTGTTCATCAAATGCTAAAAAAGTGTTTCATTTATTAATATAGGTGATGCTCTGGGCATTGGGTCCTGTAGCGAGTCTTTGCCACCTGGTTTTTAAAGAGGACATCAGATGGTAAGTATAAATGTATGGACTGTTGCTGGCATGAATTGTACACAAATACATCATATGGCATACATTTTCAAAACTAGTATTTAGTTTACACATTACTTAAAATGTAAATACTCAGAAAGGGATCCTCTAGCATAACTATCCTCTAGCATGACTATGGTTCAATGTCACACATTAGAGCTTCATCCTGCTCAATATGACTCATCTTCACACTTGATAGAACATAACACAAGATGCTACACACGCTTAGTAAGCTAGTGACAGAAATGTATTCTGAAATGGGGAGTGGGAGAGGGGTACAGAACTGATTCACACACTTGTAGTAATTTTTAATAAACTTTTTCTGCCATTAGGGAGCTGACTTAATCTAAAGACTGAAAGGGAAGAATTAGAAGCCTGACAGTGAAGATTGCCCAGACTGACAGTGGAAAAAGCCAAGATTGAAATTGAAGTCTACCAATGGGATCATGTCTGGCATTATCTTTCAAATCTGCTGACCTTGAAAACCATACAAAGAAATGTTCACATGGTAAGTGCCAACTATTTGATAGAATAAGGCTGTGGAGGCATCCTATTGGAGACACTTAGATGATTTTCTAATTTTTAGATGGTATTTCACAGTCCTCTATTTTTGAAATTATGAATAACACATCTATTGAAGATCAACTGTTTACCCCTGAATTGACTTTCAAGGACCATGCATTATCCAGGTTGGTGTACCAATGCATGCTAGTTAAGAATCACAGGAAGAATGTTGAATATTAGTAGCTTACATACATTAGTCATATTTAGTTCATAATTAGATATTTAGGGATCACAATCAGACACTTAGATGATTTTCCTTTTTTTGATGGTATTTCACAGTCCTCTATTTTATGAACTGATGAATAAGACACCTATTGAAGATCAACTGTTTACCCCTGAATTGACTTTCAAAGACCATGCATTATCCAGGTTGGTGTACCAATGCATGCTAGTTAAGAATCACAGGAAGAATGTTGAATATTAGTAGCTTACATACATTAGTCATATTTAGTTCATAATTAGATCTTTAGGGATCACAATCAGACACTTAGATGATTTTCCTTTTTTAGATGGTATTTCACAGTCCTCTATTTTATGAACTGATGAATAAGACACCTATTGAAGATCAACTGTTTACCCCTGAATTGACTTTCAAAGACCATGCATTATCCAGGTTGGTGTACCAATGCATACTAGTTAAGAATCACAGGAAGAATGTTGAATATTAGTAGCTTACATACATTAGTCATATTTAGTTCATAATTAGATCTTTAGGGATCACAATCAGACACTTAGATGATTTTCCTTTTTTAGATGGTATTTCACAGTCCTCTATTTTATGAACTGACGAATAAGACACCTATTGAAGATCAACTGTTTACCCCTGAATTGACTTTCAAAGACCATGCATTATCCAGGTTGGTGTACCAATGCATGCTAGTTAAGAATCACAGGAAGAATGTTGAATATTAGTAGCTTACATACATTAGTCATATTTAGTTCATAATTAGATATTTAGGGATCACAATCAGAAAAAGGAATACATATTATAGTTGATATAGAGGTATTTGAATGGACATGAAATATTACATTTATGTTCAGCATACATATATATTATTGAAATGTGATATACATTATTATGTAGAATTTGAAATTCAGATATTTAAATTTTTATTTTATTACACAATAGAATGGTGTATGTTTTTTATTTTAAAAAATGTAATTAATAAATATCTTGATAAAATGTTGAACAAAGTTAGAGCATAGACACAAGATGATTGTAAATGTATTTTAGGAATATTTGACAACGTGTGTATTAACTTTGTAAAAAAAAATTTTTTTTTATTTCAGATTGTCATCTGATGACTTCCAGGAATATTTTTTTGTTTTTCTTTCAGAAACTTTTAATTTTTTAAATGGTAATAATAAACATTTTAGTATTAAATACACTCTTTTGAACAGATTATAATAAATATCCAGATAATCTGTCAATAAAAAACAATTTGACTCCCATGACTGGTAGTTGGCTATTTGACAAGCACATGCATAAGATCAAATAATGCATTAATTTTAGAAAATCCACTGATTCAGAGAATATTACATTAAACTATATTTTTTAAAATTTATTGGGGAGTGATATCCATCAATGCTTTTCTTTTGAAATTCTTAGATGTTAAAATAATTTCAGATATGTAGTCAAAATTTTACATAAATTATTTGTTTTCACTTTTAAGAAGGGGAAGTGGTTCAATTACATTAAAGTGACAGTGTTGTTGAATGTAAAATTAATTTTATAAGATCTTGTATCTTCCTTAGGTATCTCAAAACATTATTTTCTACATTCTTTTAATTTTTACATTTATAAATGTTAGGTCATTTAACTTGATATTTTTCACAAGCTAGTTATTGGATGCCAGGTTAATCGATTTAATTTTCTAGTGGAGTCATTTAACTATAGTTATTAATATTATGTAGTTTTTAAAATCTTACCTCTTGGGTTAGACATCACATATCTATATATAATTTTCATTCCCCTTTAGTTTCTTTTGACAATGTTAAATCAACATTCAAAATGTTTTGGTCCTTAAAGGGACATTCACAAAGTATATTGTGTATTGATTTTTCAATAATTCTTAAAAGAATTTAAACATATTTATAAAGTACTATAGAATTACATTCAGTCTTTAAATATACTTTTAAAAAGATACATCAATGCACATATCTTAGTCAATTACATAAGGCATCTATGTGCAACCAACAATCAGCATCAAAATATCCAATGTAGATATGTATTTAATCCAAGAATATATAATTACAATCTAATGATTGAATACCAAAACATATTAAGTTGTTCAAATATTATAATCTTATCCAAAATGCATACATAACATATAGCTTAATGTCCCTCTAAGCTGAAGACTCCGAAATACCTCCTTTACAATATATATTTCAGTCAGTTTGTCAAACAATCCAGAAGTTAATCTAAATTAGCTTTACTCATATGTTATACTAATTTAGCAAAAGGAAGGTGCTTAGGTTTCTGATTTTTCAAGCATTATTGTGAAATGTTTCTTTAAAGGGACATGAACTCAAAATATACTTAAAGGGAGACAGTTAAAAAATGAATGATTTATACATTCTGAATGAGTATTCTATTTTAAGCAACTTTAAAAATTGTCTCATATTATGAATGCTCCTTGTGATGTTGCTATCATTACTTTAAAAATAAGGCATTAAATAGATAATTTATTTGCTTCAGTACTCTGGACAGAACTTGGTTTTTTTGGTTGGATTAATTTATCCAACAATCATCAAGGACAACCCAGGTTTTTGGAAACAATTGTCCGTAATCTAAAATATCATTATTGATTTGCTAAGAAAGATAACAATATAATTCTTAACATTTGAGAATCGGATTAAATTATAAAGTTGCTTAACATTTCATGCTCAATCTGAATCACGAACGCTAAATTTGTTTGGACAGTGTCCCTTTAAGAGATTTAAAGAGTGTATTTACTTCTCTTCTTATCTTGACATACTTTGCTTGAAAAGCATATCGAGATAGGCTCAGTAGATGAAGATTGGTGGATGCACAGAGATGCCTTATGTGATTTGCTCAACCATGTGCATTTAAATATCTTCTGTTGAGGATATCTAAATAATAAGATAAATTGATTTACATTTTAAAGTCTAAACAATTTTCTATCTCTACAGATCATTTGATACAATTGTTTGTTTGTAATGTCTATTTAAAAATAAAGACACCATTGCACAATAACATATATGAGCACTTCAGACAAATACAAGCTTGAGGTTTATTTACTAATAACAAACAAACCTGTAGTTTAACATTTATAAACAGATTATCCAAGTTACTGACATTATAACCTGAATTTGAACATTCAGAAATATTGCGTGGGAAACGCATCTTGAAACACAAGATTAGCATCTTTAAACATTAGAGTCTAATGTCACGCAATAGCACACAATCAATGTGCATTATAAATACATTTAATAGAGCAATATCAATACTTCACAATAAGTCAAGAAATGGATTTTATGAACAATAACGACATACAATATTAAATGTGTATTTGTATTAAAGAAACAGACCGTTATTAAACCGAGAAATGTCTACAACATTTAATAATGTGACAGTATTAGATTTTAAAGAGAATTTAATCATTAATATTTAACTGATCACGGATATTAAATCTGCGTCACACATATCCGCATGACAGGCCCATGAGTTACAAATAAGTCTACATGAAAAATGAAGTTACAGCACCACCAGGAGGTATGTGTATGGAAGTTGCTAAGATATGAAACATTAAGGAACGGCCAATCAGAGTTCATCACACAAACACAACTTGAGTCAGGATGGTCTCACAGACATTCTAACAATATTTCAAACTTTTATCCAATCAGATGTACAGATTGTCCCATGGTGCATCTCATGTTTACTTCACCATATAAAAGTCCATTACACGTTGCCATCTTTGTCAGTTCTCTAATGCCTGCAGGCAGTATATATTATATACCAAAATATATTCTACAACCCAGCAGGCATGTCACCTCCCAGGTTCACCAAGCAGGAGAGCGCTGCACTGGTCCACGCCGTCAAGGACTTTTATCCCCAGCTGTTTGGGAACAAGAGGAGTTCGACAGATGCGCCTGTTAAGAAGGCCCTCTGGGAGTCTATCACCAATGCGGTTAGATTGGTGTGTGTGACGTCCAGAGGAGCCAGGATCAAATCATGAGGAGATTCGGAGATATGAGGTTGCGCTTAACAAAAAAAGTCAACCTCATAAGGGAGTGGGTACAAGCCCGTAAAAGAGGGGGCCAAAGAAAGGCCCAGCGGAAACTCTACCTACTCCCTTATGAGGTGACTTTATGCGAGCTCCTCAATCTCCGGGTCCCCAAAAGATTTAGATCCTCGCCATCCTCGGCCTCCTCTTCTTCCCTCCCAGCTGCAGGATCTGAAATTCCTGACGCGGGGGCCAGGGCAGCTGCTTCTCCGTCCGGTGGCCTGGGAGGAGATGAAAGAGAATCTGAACCAGGTAACTATCCAACTTCATATAATATCTTAATATTTGATTTTTTTGTAAAAAAATGTGTATATAGTCAGATACTAAACCTATACAGATCTCACAACATACACTACATATGATGTTTAGATATCTGATTTTAGATTAGTGACACATGAAATAGGAATGATGTTTCTTGCGCTCTACAGAATATGCGTCACAGAGCGAAAATGGAATTGCGCATACACGTTAACATGGGTTAGCTGTAAGTGGCATTGCTTTATACATGTTGGTCAAATGACGGATGCGTAATTCCGCTTGGAATCATTGCGCAATGATCGCGAAAATGGAATTGTGCATACACGTTAACATGGGTTTGCTGTAAGTGGCATTGCTTTATACATGTTGGTCAAATGACGGATGCGTAATTCCGCTTGGAATCATTGCGCAATGATCGCGAAAATGGAATTGCGCATACACGTTAACATGGGTTTGCTGTAAGTGGCATTGCTTTATACATGTTGGTCAAATGACGGATGCGTAATTCCGCTTGGAAAAATTGCGCAATGATCGCGAAAATGGAATTGCGCATACACGTTAACATGGGTTAGCTGTAAGTGGCAATGCTTTATACATGTTGGTCAAATGACGGATGCGTAATTCCACTTGGAATCATTGCGCAATGATCGCGAAAATGGAATTGCGCATACACGTTAACATGGGTTTGCTGTAAGTGGCATTGCTTTATACATGTTGGTCAAAATGAAATGTGAATTATTATATATGTGAAGAATACAGTATTTTTATTTTCAATATTATACATAATAAAAAAAGAAGAATCCAAATAAATTATAACATATGCCCATCAATTGATGAGAATGAAATAACACAAAAAAATTATTTAAGCTACACAACACAACTGATTGAAAATAAGAGTACAGGATATATTTATCATGAATAGAATTGAGGAAAAAATTAACTCATGGGACTACCAAAGGATTAATATTTTTGAATTGATTTGCTAATAATGTAAAGATTTTAAACATGGCATGATTTGTATTAATGATATCCAATCCTCATTTAATATATTACAGATCTGGATGTTGGTGCTGGATCCTCAAGGCAGGGCTTGTCACAGTATGGTATGTCTCATTTTAATTGACATTTGTCTTAGAAACATGGACAGAACATTACATACTAAATCCACATTGTTCAATATTTATATGTATCTTCAAAATGGATTTTAAAACTTTTTGCAAATAAGAATAAATAAAACAAAAAAATAGGATTACATTGTAAGACTACTCTGATTTGGTTTGGAATTTAAGATATCCCATCTATTCTGGATGTCTTAATTTTAATGTAAGATTCTTTGAATGTCCAATTTATATTCTTCCCTTGTGTATTGCTTAATCTTATTTGTATACATTTTGTAAAAATACACACAATTTTGCATATGTTTTGATTTTAAAAATATAGATTCCATTTTTGAAATTGATTACGTCATTTAAGGGACATGACAACTAAATTTTACATAGAATTTTTTTAAAACGTGATTTTATTGTTTTGTTTAAACATTTTATGAGCTACATTGGTTCAGTCTATTGTTTTAGTTCCTAGAAAAATTAATGGATTTTGGTTTATGTTAAACAATGCATTACTGGTATTATCCAGCAGTTTTTCTATGCATAAATTGGCATATTTACAAAAGTTAAAATCATGTGTTCAGATAACAGTAGTACATAGTTTAAAAATGTAAACAATTACACATTTAGAGCTTTATGTCCCTTTAATAGATGAAAATTAAATAATTCTTAGGATATCCTTAAATAACATATTAGATTGGAATTGCATGCTCAATCCCATTCATTACATCAACATATGGAGTATAGAATTCATTAACAACAACATTGTCAAATCAATATAATTTTATATTAAAGGGATACTGAGCTAAAATTATTAATGTTGTCATTCAGATAGAGCATGCAATATTAATCAACATTTAAATATAATACTATAATCATATGTGAAATATTCTATTGCTAAATGTATTTTAAAATCAAGAATGTACGTTTATCTTCAGCTCAATTTTGGTTGACCAACCTGGGTTTTGATTGATGATTGGTGGATACCTTCAACAAACAATATTTATTGAATCCAATATTGCTTATCTGCCTTTAAGATTAAAATGTAGCAACATTCAAATTATAATAGGAGTAAATGTTAAATCATTTTGAACAGTTTGAACAGTGAAATAAATGATTGAAATAAATCATGTCAGTGTCCCTTTAATAAACAATAGATTCATTCATCTTTACATTCTTTGGATTAGACAATATTGATATATAATTCACATATTCACTGTTGGAGTTACTTTATAGATATCAGCATACTCTAACAGCACCATGATTACATATTTGTACTAATCCATTTAGTTTTGTATTGTGATCAATATGTGTTGTGTCCTAAACAAGATTACTGTACATTGCACAAATGGCTCGATGTGCCACATGTCTTTGTTTATATTTGTCAACAGCTGTTATTCAAAATGTGGTTTGTGTGTATTCTTTTAAGAACATTTATCAATGGGTATATTTAGATATGCAATAGCATCGTATGAGATGAGTTTGATGTCTAATATAGTCCGAAATGAAACATATGTTCAATACATCATTTTTAACAGAATCCCCTTGATTCAATCAAGCATTTTTTTGTTTAATGACTGCTCTATTCTTCGCATTTTCAAGTTGATTATTCTTAAAATTCGCTACAGATGGGATTTATTGCTATCCCAAATGTGTTCACTAATATATATCTATATCATTCATAGAGAGAGTTGGTGTGGGGAGCCCAGAGGAATCCAGCACTGACACAGAGACGCCTTTGCGGTCTCCTGGTAAGTCCATTGACTCATTTATATGTCATTGAAGGAGTATTGGTAATCAATATTATGAGCATGATTCTGATGAAGCATAACATTTGAAACAAACACATAATTTACTCCTCTGATTATATATTAATTTTCTTTGAATATTGAAAGATTAATAATTAAAACTTTCTTAGTCTACACCTTTGTTATTCAGAAGATGTATAGCATATGTTTGTTTCCATGTTCATTTTTGACAACAGTCATCAAGTGATACACACATGAGAAATCTTAAATGTTCTATGTACTATGCTTTTATGATTTTAAAATTAATACAAACAATATATCGAAAATCTGAATCATTGAGAATAACAAATCTAATGTCATTTGTATGCTCCATCAAAATGATGTAAATCATAACTTTGGGTGTGTATATCTTTAATGCAACATTGATGTGTGTCTTTGATCAACAGTAACATATGTTATAATATGTGATCTTAACGTGTACACAACATGTTATGTTTTACAGAGATTGATATAACATGTGTGACGGAGGAGAAAGATGTTTCCAACATGTTGCTTTATTGGAAATCATTTTATTGAAGACATTCAAAGTCTACAGCTTTTACACTTTAAAAAGGAATATTATTTGTCTGTTCAAATACACTACTGCCCCCTTTCTATATCAGGCAGCATGAAAATATGCTTTGATGTTTTTTAAAAAAAAAACATTTATAATTCATGCCATCATTATGTCACATGCATATTCCAGGCCAAAACACAATAATAATGTTATAATTGTACAGACAGTCATTGATATTCATCTGAGTGCCTATATGCATACCATATCCTCATTTCATAATTGATTAGAAATTCAAACACACTTCTAAGTATATTGAAAACATAATCAATTTTAAATGCGTTGATTTGATTTCATGATGTATGAGATGTTAATATATTTGTATTATTTATTTCAGATGGATCCTCCACCTCTGGTCATCTGTTTTCTGCCCCTGCCCAGTCCCAGACCCCTGCCCAGACTCCTGCCCAGGCCAAGACTCCTGCCCAGGCCCAGACCCCTGCCCAGGCCCAGACCCCTGCCGGCCCTTCCCATTGGTCCTTTCATGTCCCTCCTAAAAAACGTCCCTTCGTCCCCCTTCGACGCTCTCCCCGTATTATGGGCCGTACAGCTGCCCAGACCCCAACTCACCACTCCCCAGCTGTACGGCCTACCCCGGAGCAGCAGCTCATCCTTCCCCAACCCAATCCCATCCCTCCCCAACCCAATCCCATCCCTCCCCAATACAATCCCATCCCTCCCCCCTGTCTCAACCTTCATTGTCCTGGGTGTCAGATAGTCCTTCCCAGGCACAGCTGTAAGTATCATTCTAAATCCACATTATAAGATACTTAAAGGTACACTGAAGGCAAATTGTTTCTATTGTGATTCAAATAGAGCATGCAATGTTAATCAAATTTATAATTTACTACTCTTATCAATTATTCTTCATTCTCTTGCTATCTTTATTGAAACAAAGAAATGCCTAGAATTAATTTTCAATAGAAAATAATTGTGGACATCATTTCTTTATTGTTGGATGAATGTATCCATCAACCAGCAGGGACAACCAAAGTTGATAAACAAATATGGCCTGCCCTATAAACCTACATTCTTGCATTCCAAATCTAGCTAGACAATTCAAACATTTAAAGAATATGTGTAATTGTTTAATATTTGTAATGTCATGCTCTATCTGAATCAGTCAACAATTAAATATTTAGGTTCAGTGTCCCTTTAATTTGATATCACTACATATACCAATCACCACTACTTGGATCCAACAATTTATGTACAAATGTTGATACATTATCTCTTGTCTAACCCAGTGGGAACGTAATTTCTTCAGGTTGATATGTTTACACAGCTTGTCCTCAACGCCAAAATGTTTAAGGATAGGTGTGCCTACCACAGTATAATTTAAATATTTAAATTGCTAATGTAAGTACAATGTAAATCCTTTAACAAGATTACATACACTCAAGCTGTAGAAGTGGATCATCGAAAACAAATTAAAGGGGACAACATGTTTGAGTAAACTGTCCCTTTAAGGATTTCGGTCTGTCTGAATAACATATTTAATGTGTAAAGAATCAATTTTAACAAATTGATGTAAAGAATGATTTGTCTTTATGATGACAATGTATCTTTGCTTATTTTTTCTTCTGTTGTGTAATTATCCTTAATATTTGATTTATTCTTTATTTTAGGCTGTGACTCAGCATGGCTCATGCTAGAAGGTATAGCATGAGTAGAGCAGGCCGTGTTGAGGAACGCAGCTGTCCTGAGAGGGATGAACGACACCATGCAGGCCCAGCTCCTGGTTCAGGATTTGACTCTGCGTCAAATCATGCGATTAAATTCAAGGCCTGAATCTGGAGCTGGACATGCACAGGACGATGAAGAGGATGACCAGTAAGTGGAGGATCTGGAGATGCTCCAAGGTCACAGATAAGAATCCTCCGTCCACATGTTGATGTTTTTGTTATTGTTGCCATTTGGCCTTTTTTAAAGTTTATTGTTGTGCCTGTTGCACTCTTTTACCTTGTCATATGGCTCAAATGGGGCTATGCTGGCCCTTGGCAACTCTCTTCATGGACTGTGATGCACTCTGTTACCTTGTCATATGGCTCAAATGGGGCTATGCTGGCCCTTGGCAACTCTCTTCATGGACTGTGATGCACTCTGTTACCTTGTCATATGGCTCAAATGGGGCTATGCTGGCCCTTGGCAACTCTCTTCATGGACTGTGATGCACTCTGTTACCTTGTCATATATCTACAATGGGGCTATGGTGGCCCTTGGCAACTCTCTTCATGGACTGTGATGCACTCCGTTACCTTGTCATATGGCTCAAATGGGGCTATGGTGGCCCTTGGCAACTCTCTTCATGGACTGTGATGCACTCTGTTACCTTGTCATATGGATCAAATGGGGCTATGCTGGCCCTTGGCAACTCTCTTCATGGACTGTGATGCACTCTGTTACCTTGTCATATGGCTCAAATGGGGCTATGCTGGCCCTTGGCAACTCTCTTCATGGACTGTGATGCACTCTGTTACCTTGTCATATATCTACAATGGGGCTATGGTGGCCCTTGGCAACTCTCTTCATGGACTGTGATGCACTCTGTTACCTTGTCATATGGCTCAAATGGGGCTATGCTGGCTCTTGGCAACTCTCTTCATGGACTGTGATGCACTCTGTTACCTTGTCATATGGCTCAAATGGGGCTATGCTGGCCCTTGGCAACTCTCTTCATGGACTGTGATGCACTCTGTTACCTTGTCATATGGCTCAAATGGGGCTATGGTGGCCCTTGGCAACTCTCTTCATGGACTGTGATGCACTCTGTTACCTTGTCATATGGCTCAAATGGGGCTATGCTGGCCCTTGGCAACTCTCTTCATGGACTGTGATGCACTCTGTTACCTTGTCATATGGCTCAAATGGGGCTATGCTGGCCCTTGGCAACTCTCTTCATGGACTGTGATGCACTCTGTTACCTTGTCATATGGCTCAAATGGGGCTATGCTGGCCCTTGGCAACTCTCTTCATGGACTGTGATGCACTCTGTTACCTTGTCATATATCTACAATGGGGCTATGGTGGCCCTTGGCAACTCTCTTCATGGACTGTGATGCACTCTGTTACCTTGTCATATGGCTCAAATGGGGCTATGGTGGCCCTTGGCAACTCTCTTCATGGACTGTGATGCACTCTGTTACCTTGTCATATGGCTCAAATGGGGCTATGCTGGCCCTTGGCAACTCTCTTCATGGACTGTGATGCACTCTGTTACCTTGTCATATGGCTCAAATGGGGCTATGCTGGCCCTTGGCAACTCTCTTCATGGACTGTGATGCACTCTGTTACCTTGTCATATGGCTCAAATGGGGCTATGCTGGCCCTTGGCAACTCTCTTCATGGACTGTGATGCACTCTGTTACCTTGTCATATGGCTCAAATGGGGCTATGCTGGCCCTTGGCTACTCTCTTCATGGACTGTGATGCACTCTGTTACCTTGTCATATGGCTCAAATGGGGCTATGCTGGCCCTTGGCTACTCTCTTCATGGACTGTGATGCACTCTGTTACCTTGTCATATGGCTCAAATGGGGCTATGCTGGCCCTTGGCAACTCTCTTCATGGACTGTGATGCACTCTGTTACCTTGTCATATGGCTCAAATGGGGCTATGCTGGCTCTTGGCAACTCTCTTCATGGACTGTGATGCACTCTGTTACCTTGTCATATGGCTCAAATGGGGCTATGCTGGCCCTTGGCAACTCTCTTCATGGACTGTGATGCACTCTGTTACCTTGTCATATATCTACAATGGGGCTATGGTGGCCCTTGGCAACTCTCTTCATGGACTGTGATGCACTCTGTTACCTTGTCATATGGCTCAAATGGGGCTATGGTGGCCCTTGGCAACTCTCTTCATGGACTGTGATGCACTCTGTTACCTTGTCATATGGCTCAAATGGGGCTATGCTGGCCCTTGGCAACTCTCTTCATGGACTGTGATGCACTCTGTTACCTTGTCATATGGCTCAAATGGGGCTATGCTGGCCCTTGGCAACTCTCTTCATGGACTGTGATGCACTCTGTTACCTTGTCATATGGCTCAAATGGGGCTATGCTGGCCCTTGGCAACTCTCTTCATGGACTGTGATGCACTCTGTTACCTTGTCATATGGCTCAAATGGGGCTATGCTGGCCCTTGGCAACTCTCTTCATGGACTGTGATGCACTCTGTTACCTTGTCATATGGCTCAAATGGGGCTATGCTGGCTCTTGGCTACTCTCTTCATGGACTGTGATGCACTCTGTTACCTTGTCATATGGCTCAAATGGGGCTATGCTGGCCCTTGGCAACTCTCTTCATGGACTGTGATGCACTCTGTTACCTTGTCATATGGCTCAAATGGGGCTATGGTGGCCCTTGGCAACTCTCTTCATGGACTGTGATGCACTCTGTTACCTTGTCATATGGCTCAAATGGGGCTATGCTGGCCCTTGGCAACTCTCTTCATGGACTGTGATGCACTCTGTTACCTTGTCATATGGCTCAAATGGGGCTATGCTGGCCCTTGGCAACTCTCTTCATGGACTGTGATGCACTCTGTTACCTTGTCATATATCTACAATGGGGCTATGGTGGCCCTTGGCAACTCTCTTCATGGACTGTGATGCACTCTGTTACCTTGTCATATGGCTCAAATGGGGCTATGGTGGCCCTTGGCAACTCTCTTCATGGACTGTGATGCACTCTGTTACCTTGTCATATGGCTCAAATGGGGCTATGCTGGCCCTTGGCAACTCTCTTCATGGACTGTGATGCACTCTGTTACCTTGTCATATGGCTCAAATGGGGCTATGCTGGCCCTTGGCAACTCTCTTCATGGACTGTGATGCACTCTGTTACCTTGTCATATGGCTCAAATGGGGCTATGCTGGCCCTTGGCAACTCTCTTCATGGACTGTGATGCACTCTGTTACCTTGTCATATGGCTCAAATGGGGCTATGCTGGCCCTTGGCAACTCTCTTCATGGACTGTGATGCACTCTGTTACCTTGTCATATGGCTCAAATGGGGCTATGCTGGCCCTTGGCAACTCTCTTCATGGACTGTGATGCACTCTGTTACCTTGTCATATGGCTCAAATGGGGCTATGCTGGCTCTTGGCAACTCTCTTCATGGACTGTGATGCACTCTGTTACCTTGTCATATGGCTCAAATGGGGCTATGCTGGCCCTTGGCAACTCTCTTCATGGACTGTGAAGCACTCTGTTACCTTGTCATATATCTACAATGGGGCTATGGTGGCCCTTGGCAACTCTCTTCATGGACTGTGATGCACTCTGTTACCTTGTCATATGGCTCAAATGGGGCTATGCTGGCCCTTGGCAACTCTCTTCATGGACTGTGATGCACTCTGTTACCTTGTCATATGGCTCAAATGGGGCTATGCTGGCCCTTGGCAACTCTCTTCATGGACTGTGATGCACTCTGTTACCTTGTCATATGGCTCAAATGGGGCTATGCTGGCCCTTGGCAACTCTCTTCATGGACTGTGATGCACTCTGTTACCTTGTCATATGGCTCAAATGGGGCTATGCTGGCCCTTGGCAACTCTCTTCATGGACTGTGATGCACTCTGTTACCTTGTCATATGGCTCAAATGGGGCTATGCTGGCCCTTGGCAACTCTCTTCATGGACTGTGATGCACTCTGTTACCTTGTCATATGGCTCAAATGGGGCTATGGTGGCCCTTGGCAACTCTCTTCATGGACTGTGATGCACTCTGTTACCTTGTCATATGGCTCAAATGGGGCTATGCTGGCCCTTGGCAACTCTCTTCATGGACTGTGATGCACTCTGTTACCTTGTCATATGGCTCAAATGGGGCTATGCTGGCCCTTGGCAACTCTCTTCATGGACTGTGATGCACTCTGTTACCTTGTCATATGGCTCAAATGGGGCTATGCTGGCCCTTGGCAACTCTCTTCATGGACTGTGATGCACTCTGTTACCTTGTCATATATCTACAATGGGGCTATGGTGGCCCTTGGCAACTCTCTTCATGGACTGTGATGCACTCTGTTACCTTGTCATATGGCTCAAATGGGGCTATGGTGGCCCTTGGCAACTCTCTTCATGGACTGTGATGCACTCTGTTACCTTGTCATATGGCTCAAATGGGGCTATGCTGGCCCTTGGCAACTCTCTTCATGGACTGTGATGCACTCTGTTACCTTGTCATATGGCTCAAATGGGGCTATGCTGGCCCTTGGCAACTCTCTTCATGGACTGTGATGCACTCTGTTACCTTGTCATATGGCTCAAATGGGGCTATGCTGGCCCTTGGCAACTCTCTTCATGGACTGTGATGCACTCTGTTACCTTGTCATATGGCTCAAATGGGGCTATGCTGGCCCTTGGCAACTCTCTTCATGGACTGTGATGCACTCTGTTACCTTGTCATATGGCTCAAATGGGGCTATGCTGGCCCTTGGCAACTCTCTTCATGGACTGTGATGCACTCTGTTACCTTCTCATATGGCTCAAATGGGGCTATGCTGGCTCTTGGCAACTCTCTTCATGGACTGTGATGCACTCTGTTACCTTGTCATATGGCTCAAATGGGGCTATGCTGGCCCTTGGCAACTCTCTTCATGGACTGTGATGCACTCTGTTACCTTGTCATATATCTACAATGGGGCTATGGTGGCCCTTGGCAACTCTCTTCATGGACTGTGATGCACTCTGTTACCTTGTCATATGGCTCAAATGGGGCTATGCTGGCCCTTGGCAACTCTCTTCATGGACTGTGATGCACTCTGTTACCTTGTCATATGGCTCAAATGGGGCTATGCTGGCCCTTGGCAACTCTCTTCATGGACTGTGATGCACTCTGTTACCTTGTCATATGGCTCAAATGGGGCTATGCTGGCCCTTGGCAACTCTCTTCATGGACTGTGATGCACTCTGTTACCTTGTCATATGGCTCAAATGGGGCTATGCTGGCCCTTGGCAACTCTCTTCATGGACTGTGATGCACTCTGTTACCTTGTCATATGGCTCAAATGGGGCTATGCTGGCCCTTGGCAACTCTCTTCATGGACTGTGATGCACTCTGTTACCTTGTCATATGGCTCAAATGGGGCTATGGTGGCCCTTGGCAACTCTCTTCATGGACTGTGATGCACTCTGTTACCTTGTCATATGGCTCAAATGGGGCTATGCTGGCCCTTGGCAACTCTCTTCATGGACTGTGATGCACTCTGTTACCTTGTCATATGGATCAAATGGGGCTATGCTGGCCCTTGGCAACTCTCTTCATGGACTGTGATGCACTCTGTTACCTTGTCATATATCTACAATGGGGCTATGGTGGCCCTTGGCAACTCTCTTCATGGACTGTGATGCACTCTGTTACCTTGTCATATGTCTACATTTTCCTGATCTTTACCATATTATTTATAAACGTTGTTGCTTTCTGACATACTAATAAAAGACATGTCATTGCACGATTCTTTGTCCTCCTTATTCATGTCATTGATTGAAATCTCTATTTTATCTGGTTGATCCTTAAAGGGACATACCCAAAATGATGTTGTTTCCTTAATCATATATGTAATACAATTCTAAATGACTTTAAGATTAACATCTCCAATGTAATTATTATTTTTGTCTTTATATTGTTATCTAAAATCTTTATCATTGCATGATTATGATTAGCATAGTAATTGTTTTATATATGTATATAAAGATTGTTATATATGTATATTTCAAATTTCACATCCATGTGTGTATTTATAAATTCTGCATGAATTGATGCACCTTTAACAAATGATCTGAGGATTGATACAATGATATAATCCCTGTAAAGTGTTCATTTTATTGAAATAGTATTGTCTCTGTGTATCCTCTTTTTATAAATAATAATCATGTCCCTTTAAGTGATGGTGAGCACAATTGTTAATGAATGTATTTCCATTTCTAAAGCGTTTTTGTCCTTTTTACATGAACAAGGACATATAATCTTAATAATAAACAATCTTATTGTAATGTTGACAGCACATGTATTTCATTTTCTATTCTATCTTATTGTAAAAGTGTAACCAAATCAATCTCTGTGTGTAATGTGCATATTTTATATGAGGAATATGTTTTTCAAAATATTTTTAAAAAATATTTCTCCTCCCATATATGGCTATAGGTAGTCTGACCATATTTCAACTTGAATAAATGATCCGTTTGATCAATACATGTGTCATTATTGTTATTCCCAAACAATCTAAACATATCTTAAAACATCAATGGCATATGTATTTCTCATGTGTATCTTTTAAAGGTTAAAGATATACACCATAGCTATAGTTCAAGGGACAGTCAAGTCCGAAAAGATGAATCATGATTTTGTGACATTCCTAGATAGCAATCTAGACACATACTAGTTACTAAAATATAAATACGTTTCTTAGAGATATGCCAAGCTGTCAACTGAGTCCTTGTATTGGCTGCGGTTTTTCAGCGATCGCGGATGCGCCATGTTGCTTAAGACGTCACCTGCCAGGCTGTCCAATGATTCCTTGTATTGACTGACGTTTTTACGCGATCAAGGATGCACCTTTTATTGGATGGCGTTTTTACGCGATCAAGGATGCGCCTTTTATTGTATGGCGTTTTTACGCGATCAAGGATGCACCTTTTATTGGATGGCGTTTTTACGTGATCAAGGATGCAGCTTTTATTGGATGGCGTTTTTACGCGATCAAGGATGCGCCTTTTTTTTGGTTTGCGTTCTTACGTGATCAGGAATGTGCCTTTTATTGGATTGCGTTCTTACGTGATCAAGGAAGCGCCATGTTAATTAAGACGTCACATGCAAAGGTAAAAAAACGTCTGATTGTATTACGTAGTCCCGCAATATTTGTTTGCGCACGTTAAACACGTTTGTGAATGAAGCCAAGTTTAAAAACATTGCGAATATGGATTGTTTGCATCATGTTACATTGTTGAACCATAGCTGATAAAGACCACCACATTCTCTTTTGCTGGATGTCTGGTTGAATAAACGAACGAAAGCAAAATGTTTTCATGCATAAGATATTTCGAGGCAAGTGCAAATCTCTATAGTCCATGTTGTTTAATATGTTTGTCAACAATATGTTCCTTTTTATGTAAAATGACTGTTGTGTTTAATGTTAAAGATATCTAATTCATAAATATGCGCTATTGTGTTAGAATCAAGTAATCAATATGCATTTATCTTTATCATATGCTAAATATATGATGGCGACTTCTTCTAAATGTAATTTCGTCGTATATTCTATTAAAGGTTCATTAGACACTCACATTATAAATCAAAACATTTTATTTTGTCTCTAGTTAGATAGTCCATTGTTTAACAAATACACGTTTCATTTTGCTTCTGTTCAAAGAAAATGTAAGTAATTTTCTGACTCCTCGTCAAGCCTCTGAGTTTCATGTGAGTACCATCTCCAGCTTTCTCCTGTTTGTGTAAAGTGTCTTTTCATATGTTAATGATGGGGTATTGTCTTGTTTTACGGTTGTAATGGGGGTTCATCTATATTTTCAATAGAGATAACCCTATTTTCTTTGAAAGTGTTTAAAGCTTTGTAATATTGATATCAGTATATGTTAATCTTGTTGTTTCTAGTAGTGTCTATTACATACAGTTCAGTTAAAAATATAGTATACTGTCCCTTTAATGCAAATGTTTATTTTTATATCATGTATGAGTTCCACATTGGTTAATCTCCAAATATATTATTGTTAGCATATTTTCACCCCCCACTCCTAAAAGGACTTTAAACCATATTCATTGTTAAAACAAATGTCTTTCTGAAAATAAATTAACACAATAATGTCTCTTTAAGAAAATAGACTTTATTTAACACGTCAATATAAATCTGATTTCAATATTTATTGTTTGAACAAGTACATGTAGATATACCAACAATCTTCAAATATATGTTAGCATATGTAATTTTGTTAAAGGGACAGTTTAGAAAACAAATAATGTTTTTCATTATTCTAAAAGTCAATTTTGTAATATCAATGATATCAAAGGTTTCTCACCAATTAATCATTTGTCTGTGTTTATTTTAATTTGCTAGATAAACCTATGAGGTTCGTGTGCTCATTTCTTAGAGCTTGAAGAGTGCATGTAATCATTATACAATTTGACCACTAGAGGGCATTTGGATAGCATTTGTATATGTTAAACCTTGTGCTCATACAGCATATTATTTACTATGTATTGATCATTGATATCTAAAATGTTGTTATGTCAGAACAACAAATAAGTGTTCATTTTTCATAGTCAGAGATACAAGGGTAAGCACATAAGTCACACGTATTTCTCCATGTTTTGTTGTTTCCAACTTGATAATGCGTAATACAGTGTTTTCTTTGTAATCAATAATTTTCTGACTGTCCCTTTAAGCTGTGTTATTGGCATTCAAACAGTAATATGCCATCATGGATAATTGTAATGGTAATTTTGTTTGCGATTCGGGAAACAGTTTGGACATCACATCACAGAAACCAATCAATATCATGAACAAGGATAGGTATGTGATGATGTGGTTTTCACACACTTATAACCCACACTCTGCAAACAATCTGCCTCCATGGACCCAGTCCCATAGAAGTAGATTATATACAGAGTGTGGTCCACAAGTGTATGAAAACCACATCATCACATACCTATCCATTACACATTAAATAAAAAAAAACATTAAACATGAAAACAAATACTTACTTCCTCTTCCTTCCCCTCTTCCCACGGGGCTGAGGCTCTGGGAGGGGCAACTGCCGACTCTGACGAGTTCTCCTTGGAGATGTTGGGGGAAGAGTGGAAGGAAGAGTACTGGGACGACCAAGGTGAGGAGGAGAAGATGGCTGAGGAGGAGAAGATGGCTGAGGAGTAGAAGATGGCTGAGGAGGAGAAGATGGCTCGGCAGGAGGAGATGGCCCGGCAGGAGAAGATGGCTCGCAGGAGGAGATGGCCCGGCAGGAGAAGATGGGCCGGCAGGAGAAGATGGGCCGGCAGGAGAAGATGGCCCAGCAGCAGGAGGCCCAGCAGCAGGAGGCCCAGCAGCAGGAGGCGGACCAGGAGGCAGACCAGCATGCGCCTCCCGGAAAAAATTAAACATCTCTTGGTGTAGATTAATGATTCTGTTTTGCCCTTCTTCTATTCTATTAAGTATGTTTATTATTTGGTTTTGTCCTTCAATTATTTGGTTTTGTCCATCAATAATTCGAGTTCGGCTTCAATATTTTGTATCTGGGAGTTACGCATCTGGTCTATGTAGTCCAGTAGAACCCGCACCTCCGCTATTTCCTCTTGTTGTCCTTGGCGGGGTACCCGTGCACGGCGGGGTGCCCGTGCACGGCGGTGTGCGGGTCCTTGAGGGGCCTCTGGTTCCGCGGCCTCCTCCTCTGCTTCCGGGGCCTCTTCATCTGCTTCCGTGCCCTCTTCGTCACGGGGGCCTCTTCCCTCCAAAGTGGAAATTCCTCCCCACCACTCTCATCCCGGGGAGATGGAGGAGGCTGTATTTGTTGTGCTGCCTCCTCCCCAGACTCTGTATATTTGAAAAAGAAATAAATGTATATATTAGCATATTTCCAAATGAAGCTTTAAATGACTTAGCTTACGATACAATTACAAATGCAGAATCATTAATCCACTTTGAAATCTAACAATCAATACGATTTCCGCATTTTCTAAAACGTGTTTGTGATATCTGTGGTCAATCTGAATGTTTTAGCATTTGTTTTCAGTCTGTTTAAATGCACACCTAACCTATAGCCTAGATACTGATGTAACCGCAAAGTAATTGTGAATGCGTGTAAACAGCATAATAGCATTAATCTGATCCTTAAAGAGACATGAAACCCAATGTTTTATCTTTCATGATTTAGAAGCATACATTTATAATCAACTTTCTAATGTACTTTTCTTATCTAATTAGCTTCATTCTCTGGATATTATTTGCTGAAAAGCATATCTAAATATGCTTAGAAGATGCTGATTGTTAGCTGAATATAGCTGCCTCCTGTGATTGGTTCACCGTGTGCATGGCTATTTCTTCATTAAAATATATATCAAGAATGATTCAAATTAGGTAATATAAGTACATTAGAATGTTTTGTAAAATTGAATTTGCTACCTTAATCATGAAAGTAAAGGTTTGCGTATAGTGTCCCTTGAAATACATTCGTATGTGAATTTATTCTTAAATGAGCTTACCGTCAGATGAGAATGGCAGGTTCCCGGTATCAATTCCTCCGATACCGACTACATCCACCTCGGAGATGCTGGGCCGCAACATTTCCTCCCATCGGAAGTACTCGATTTCCAGGGCAGGTCCGCCACCGGTTCCTGCGGCATGTCGGGCCTCCAGGCTTAACTTTTTCTTGAGATCCATCTTACAGTCCCGGTATCGATGTTTTATAGAGTCCATATCTCTATTCAGGCCACCCACTGCATTGACTGCATTCCTTATCTCATGCCAGAGCTTCCTCCTCTCAGTCGGGGTGGTCTTCTGGTGCTGCAGCCTCCTATACCTAGCCATATAGGCCTCTACGAGGGCCTCCTTCTCCTCCATCGAAAACCTCGCCTCCCTAGTCGCCTTGGCCTTCCCCTGTGACGATGCCCTCTGTTTCCCGGACTGTGAAGCCCTACTCTGTCTGCCACTGGGCCCAGCCACTTGTTCAGCTTGAACCAAGTGGCTGGGTCCACCCACCGCTTCCACCCCCGCTTCCTGCCCCCCTTCCTTCCCCCTTCCTGCCCTGTTCCTCTCCCCCTCCCTCTCCTCCCCCCTCTACCTCTCCCCTGCCTGCCCTCCATCTGTTCCCTAAACTAAACCCCAAATAATCAAACAAAAAGTGAGTGTGATGAAATGAAAGGGGTTCAAAATAAAGAACTAAAAAGACAAAATAAGTGCTGAAAGTGTGAGAGGGATCTAAAAAAACAAAGAGGGTAGGAGTATTTAAATAAACAAAAAGAAGAAGACTAAAAGGAGGATATGTAAAATAAATGTAACTAGGGTATGGGTATGGGATGGGGATGGGGTATGGGATAAGAGTAAATGGAATGGGATGAAAGGGAATGGGACTACAGGGAATGGGGTATGGAGTGTAGTATGAGGGGGTATGGGTTATGGAGTGTATGTAGTGTTATTGATAAGTGTATGAATGTATTGAATGTGTTTGCGTGTAAATGTGTTAAGTGTACAGAAAAATCACTCGCTCGCTAACTCACACTACAACTAATTCTCACTAACTCACACTACTACTAATTCTCACTAACTCCCACTCCCACTAACTCTCAATAACTCACACTAGCACTAACTCACGCTCCCACTAACTGACTCTCTCACACTACCACTAACTTTCACTAACAACTCCCACTACCACTAACTCACTCACGCTCCCACTAACTGACTCTCTCCCACTCCCACTAACTCCCACTCCCACTAACTCACTCACGATAACACTAACAACTGACTCTCTCACACTAACACTAACTCACTCACAATAATGCACAAACTCTCTAATCTTAAACCTCCAATCTCCAAAGACCCACCAGCAACACAGTCAAAGAAGCCATGCTTGTGTGGTGCTTATATACCCTGTGTAAATGTTTAATGATGTACCTATTTGCGTTGTAAATTGTGTTCATGTGTGCTTTATTAGCAATTATTATTTGTGCAATGTGTATTAGGTGTGTGAATTTGCGCATGCTCATTTTGAGTTAGTATTTGTGGAATGTGTAGAATGCGATTATGTCATAGTGCTCGTTTTCTATAACATTGACCAATAGTATTCTGTTTAAATGTGAATTTGCGATGGTGTGTTATTAGTGAAGTGTTGTATATGTATGTTTGTCCTAATATATAGTGATATTGAATGCGATTATTTTGCTAGTGTATGTATATTTTTTTTTCCTTGTTGTTATTTAGCGTATTTCCGCATCTTAAAGTATATGCGTATTCCCTGTATTAAGTTTTATTAAAAATCCCCCCGCATATGCATATTCCCTGTATTAAGTTTTATTAAAAATCCCCCCGCTTGTGAATGTGTAATGCTTGTGTGCTTTGTTTAGTGATTGTTGTTGTGACATTTGCGGCGTGTTATTGTTGTGCATGATGTGGTATGCGTCATATGACCGAGCTGTGCGTATTTCTCGCGAGATCGAGTGTTAGGTGAAAAAAACTATTTATTTTGCTTTTCCATTGATCTCTATGGGAGACTGTCTAACGCGGGCAGGATTCCGCGTGTGAAATACACGCGTTAGGAGCATCGTTAGATGGTCTATTTTGAACTCTAAATACCGGAGTCAAACAATGCCGTGCGTTAGACATAAACCACGCGTAGCGTTAGCAGCCCATCTACCGCCAAACTACAAATCTAGCCGTAAGGTAAAGCTAATATCAGAGGTCAAAGAGAAACATAACATGACATTTAATTTATATTTCTTATTTTCTTTATAAATAAAGTAAGGAGTTAATTAAATATTATAAGGACATTATTTGTAATTTATGCTACACCACTTGTCTGAAACCCATGCTGTGCACATGTAGTCATTTTATGGTGGTACATAGGGTAGCCAGTATTTTATATAGAACATGTGCAAACTGTCTTAAAAACAACTTTAATCAGCAACAATGGAAAAAGTGATTCTATTGATGAGTTAACATTGAGTTCTGGGGCTATTTATAGTGTTATTGAGCCAAGAGAGCAGGAATAGTGTTATGTGATTAATTATGTTAACTAAAGTAATGTAAGTATTATATATATAACTCTGTGAGAAAGAGCAGGAATAGTGTTATGTGATTAATTAGGTTACCTAAAGTAATGTAAGTATCATATATATAACTCTGTGAGAGAGAGCAGGAATAGAGTTATGTTATTAATCAGGTTAACTAAAGTAATATTAGTATTATATATATAACTCTGTGAAGAGAGCAGGAACATTGTTATGTGATTAATTAGGTTAGCTAAAGTAATATTAGTACTTTAGTTCCGATCAGCAAATAGAATGCAAGGTCAATCCGATTGGCTGATTGGATCAGCCAATCGAATTGAGCTTCAATCCAATTGGCTGATTGAATCAGCCAATCAGATTTTTCCTACCTTAATTCCGATTGGCTGAAAGAATCCTATCAGCCAATCGGAATTCGAGGGACGCCATCTTGGATGACGTCCCTTAAAGGAACCTTCATTCGTCGTTAGTCCGTCGGGCCAGCAGGATGTTCCGCATCGGAGGTCTGCAAGATGGAGCCACGGTTCGATGAAGATAGAAGACACTACTTGGATGAAGACTTCAACTGGATGGAGGACCTATTCTGCCACGCTTGGATGAAGAATTCGGCCGGATGGAGGACCTCTTCTTGCCCCGCTTGGATGAAGAATTCGGCTCGGCTGAGTGAAGACGACTCAAGGTAGGGAGATCTTCAGGGGGTTAGTATTAGGTTATTTTAAGGGGGGTTTGGGTGGGTTTTAGAGTAGGGGTATGTGGGTGGTGGGTTTTAATGTTGGGGGGGTTGTATTTTTTTTTACATGTAAAAGAGCTGATTACTTTGGAGCAATGCCCCGCAAAAAACCCTTTTAAGGGCTGGTAAAAGAGCTGATTACTTTGTAATTTAGAAAAGGGTAGGGCATTTTTTTTATTTTGGGGGCTTTATTATTTTATTAGGGGGCTTAGATTAGGTGTAATTAGTTTACACTTCTTGTAATTCTTTTTTTATTTTCTGTAATTTAGTGTTTGTTTTTTTTGTACTATAGTTTAGTTTATTTAATTGAATTTAATTTTAGGTAATTGTAGTTAATTTGTTTAATTAATTTAATGATAGTGTAGTGTTAGGCTTAATTGTAACTTAGGTTAGGATTTATTTTACAGGTAATTTTGTAAGTATTTTAGCTAGGTAATTATTAAATAGTTAATAACTATTTAATAACTATTGTACCTGGTTAAAATAAATACAAAGTTGCCTGTAAAATAAATATAAACCCTAATATAGCTATAATATAATTATTAGTTATATTGTAGCTATCTTAGGGTTTATTTTACAGGTATTTATTTTTAAAAAGGAATAATTTAGTTAATAATAGTAATTTTTATTTAGATTTATTTAAATAATATTTAAGTTAGGGGGGTGTTAGGGTTAGGGTTAGACTTAGGTTTAGGGGTTTAATATAGTGGCGGCGGTATAGGGGGGGCAGCAGGATAGGGGTTAATAAATTTAATATAGGTGGCGGCGGTATAGGGGGCAGCAGATTAGGGGTTAATAGGTATTATGTAGGTGGCGGCGGGGTCCGGGAGCGGTGGTTTAGGGGTTAATATATTTATTATAGTTGCGGCGGGGTCCTGGAGCGGCGGTTTTGGGGTTAATAACTTTATTTAGTTGCGGCGGGGTCCGGGAGCGGCGGTTTAGGGGTTAATATATTTATTATAGTTGCGGCGGGGTCCGGGAGTGGCGGTTTAGGGGTTAATAACTTTATTTAGTTGCGGCGGGGTCCGGGAGCGTCGGTTTAGTGGTTAGCAAGTTTATTTAGTTGCGGCGGGGTCCGGGAGCAGCGGTTTATATGGGTTAATAAGTATAATGTAGGCGGCGGCGGCGGTGTAGGGGGGCAGATTAGGGGTGTTTAGACTCGGGGTACATGTTAGGGTGTTAGGTGCAGACACTTCCCATAGGAATCAATGGGATATCGGGCAGCAGTGAACATGAGCTCTCGCTGCTGTCAGACTCCTATTGATTCCTATGGGATCCGCCACCTCCAGGGCGGCGGATTGAAAACCAGGTACGCTGGCCCGGAATAGTGGCGAGAGTACCTGGTAGGTATTTGATAACTACCAATAGTAGTCAGATTGTGCCGAACTTGCGTTCGGAACATCTGTAGTGACGTAACCATCAATCTGTGTGGGACTGAGTCCGGCGGATCGTAGGTTACGTCGCTAAATTCTACTTTTGCTGGCCTGTAGGGCTTGATAACTAAGGCGAATCAGCCTCGCCACAAATACGCTGCGGAATTCCAGCGTATTTGCGGTTGACGGCTTGATAACTAGAGGCCACAGACTCTCCCTGGGACCAATGCACAATGCACTTTTAAATTGTTTCAATAACTCCATGTTAAAGACAATACTTCATATCTCTTGAAGTATGTAATGTTTAGCACTTATGTATTTTGGTTAATATTCTAAATATTGCAATTGCGATTTGTTTAGTTTTGTTATGTTTTGTATTTTATCACAAATCTTTGTCATTGCATACCCCCATCATTGTACCCAGCGCTACGGAATTTGGCGGTGCTTTACAAATAAATGATAATAATAATAGTATTATATCTGTATTTCTCTTTAAAATGAGGATTTCATAAATCAGAGCATTCAAAATTATAATCTGTAATTTTGTAAAGCAGGAATGTAAGATTAGGAATCTACCCATTTTGATTCTGCACATGGGGAGCGCTTGATGATTGTTGTCTAAATGTAGCCAACAATCAGCAAGTGCAACACAGGTGCTGAACATTAAATGGAATGCCTCCTAAACTTAAATACATAATTAAAATAAGAAAGATAACGAAATTAAATTGATTATGAGTACATATGTAAGTTGATTGGAATTAAATGCTTTATTTGATTCCTAAATGTTTAATTGTGAATAGACTTTCCCTTTAATTTAAAGTGACATAACACAAATATTTAATTCCATTATTTTGCTAGAAAATATATATTTATTTATTTTTAGGATTTGCAATTTCAATGAGAAACAGGGCTCAAAAAGCTAATTTTTCCTCCTTTACACCTAGTTGAGCTGGGTGTAATATTTCTCAATGTATCGACAGCCTGCGACAGTCTATTAACGGTTAGCGCTTTCATTGGAAACCTGGTATAATGTATTGATTAACGGCTTCTATTACTTTCTATGGGATTCAAAGTTTTTTTCGGCAGCCGGAGTCGATATTGAGGTATAAAGCACCATTGGAAGCAGTCGATAAACGATATTGCTTCTGACAGCATATTTATCGGTTTACTAGCGCACGTAAACCGAATTATGGCTCAATGGAAGCGAGCTCATAGTTCATAATCTTAAACTAATCCATTCTATATTTATTTGAATATACTGTAAGTATAGTTATAGGATGTTCCTTACTGTTTGTAAAACCTATCCTTAAGGGACAATCCTATTATCCAAAACTTTATATATTGACATCATTCAAACAAAACCTTTGCTCAACTGGCATACACATTTTTTTTAACCTTAGTTAGTATTATACACATTCCTTACCAAATCTCTTTTTCACATTACAAAGGTGTCAAAATGTTATGCTTAAAGGGACACTGAACCCAAAAGTTTTCTTTCGTGATTCAGATAGAGCATGCAATTTTAAGCAACTTTCTAATTTACTCCTATTATCAATTTTTTGGGTTCAGTGTCCCATTAATCCCTTCTGCCCTTTAATAGGAATTTATTTTCCTTTTTATTCTTCCAACATCAAAATTTTTAAAGGGATATAGCATTTATAAGTGTATATATTTATTTACAGACATATATACACATATAAACATATAAATACATATGTATATAAGTGCATTGGAACCTTTTACAGTAAAGTAACTGGGACTTCCTCAGGGCTGAGCGATGAGACCTAATGAAGTCCCTGTCAGTCAAGGGGATGAAACGCGTGTAGGCAGCAGCTGATCTATCTGATGAGACGCCTACCTGTGGGATCCGTTATTTCCTGTTTCAAACTTCATGGAACTTGTTTGCTTGGAGCAATCGTTGTTTGATTGCACTTTACTGTTTATGTGCACACTTTGATGCAGCTGTGAATCACAGAGTCGTTACTTCATTACATCTGAGACTGTGACTGTTTGGATCGCTACTTTCATTAGGCAGTGGACACTCCTTCTTTCCTACCACACAATAAGTGGATGCTTGGACATTTGCTTCATTATATCACAGCCACAAAGAAAGACTGACCATCTACATGAACTTTCACATTAATTGTGTCATTTTGTTCTAAATGCTTTCTTTGGTACCTGTAAATTGGGTCATTTGTATTTTACAGTTTACGACCTTTGCATTTATATCATACCCCTCTCTAAACACATAGATCCTTTATATATATCAAGACAGTATTAACCCTTTATTTTGGGACTGCCCTCTGATTGTGGTGTTGTGTTTAGTTATCGGTATAAGATTCCAGTGTTTTGCTGCATCTGTTATCACAACCTATAATTGCAAACATCTGAAGTTTGTTCACTTATGCATATTTGTGTATTATTGGCTTTATATTTATCTTATTGGCTTTATTTGGGAGTTTACTACATAGATCCTCATATTGTTATCATGACAGCATATCCCTTACACGTATTTTGGGGTTGTTCTCTGATAGAGGTGTTGTAGATTTTCTCCTTTCTGAAGCGTTTTTCTAAAGCCTATCTATTTTTACACTTATGTTCTATCCCCTAAGAGACGTCTCTCATAGATATCATATATATATTGAAATAGTTTTTGGGTGATTCTTTGCAAATAAATGTTGGTGCTTTAAACGCATGCTGGTTTTTTCAAGTTTTGTTCTCTGTCTCTACCAAGCTCTACACTTGCCACTTGACTAATTTTTTAAGTTCCTTTTTTTTTATATATATTTATATACTTTTAGGATTATATATGTGTGGAGAGTGCTGAATTCCCTATCTTTATGTAAGGACTACTTATCCTTACTATCTTTCTTTTGTTTTTGCATATATAATAGCATTATAGGGTCTGCACCTCCGTTTATATTTGGACACATATAATTATAATATATATATATATATATATATATATATATATATATATATATATATATATATATATATATTATATTAAAGAAGCTCCCTTATATATATCTTTAACATATTTTTACAGGCTTGATAGTTAACACATTTATATATGATAACCCATAATTAGTTCTCTTATCAATAAAATGACTCTGAATTCGATGATCTTAAAGTGATAGTAAAGTTAGAGTGATGACTTTTTACATAATGATAGTTTGTGTTATGAAATGTACACACTTTTTATGTGTGGGGGGTTCTAAAATGCTTCTAAATATATATATATTTTTTCTTCTTACCTATGACGTTTGAGGCAGTCACCCAATTACAATTGTTGCTGTACAGCTCGCTGCTTGAGTGGAGTGACACATGCCCATGCTTGAGTGGAGTGACACATGCAGTTATCGAGTCAGAGTTCTTTTTGCATGAGTGCACAATTCACCTACCTTTTAAGAAGCTAGCATTACCTACTACATATAGAGCAAGTAGGACCTATAAATATTTGTGTGGTGTACACCATTATCAGTTGTTTTTTTTAATTTGAATATTAAGAAAAGTAATCTGGTGTTCATCAATAACATATGTCTATCTCATACCATATTAGTTATCATTTAGCCATTTTTGTACCTGACCATATCAAGAGCACAATATTAATGTAAAAAAGGTATAAATCAACATAACCCATGTATAGATTTCTGTCTCCATTCAGTATGTTCAATCCAGCCTAAAAAAAAACAGATTGGCATAGGTAGGAGCACAGCAAGTACCCATCGATATGCCTCTACTCTTTCAGTAGATTTCATTGTTAAACAAAACATAATTATAATTTAGCACAAAATCCAATAATTCCAGAGTCAAATCATTCTGTTTCTAGTGTTTTAGATTTTTTTCGTGTCAATAATAATTTCACTGCTTCAATACCCAACTCGTGTCTTGCTGAGAAAGTATTTTTAACAACAACTACTAGATTTTGCAGGTGTATCTTTCAGCACATCATTTTTATCTTTTATATAACATGTTAATGTATAATCAAATTCTTGCAATTGCTTAGCTACATAGGCACTTTAACCTACTGCACTCTACATTTTATATAATATTAAAAGTAGAAAGAATTAAAGGATTACTTTGAAACCAGCCTCAGTCAAGGGATTTGTCATCACTGGTCAGTCAGAACATCTCACTGTCATGTCACAACATCCATGGCACACCATACTTATCAGTCTGCTTTTGCCATGAGAAGTGTATACATCAATGCTAAGGCTCACCAGGCACTTAAGATGTGTCTGTCAAATGTGATGGAAGGAATTTGTCCTAACTCAAGTGCTATTTAAAAAAAGGGGGTCCAATACACCTCTGCATGAGTAAATGGGGTTCTAAAGGTATCCCCTTTATCCCCTTTTCTAAAGGTAACACTAACACTCATCACCCTAGTGCCTAATTATGCAGGTGATCAACTATATTATATTGAAGCATGTGATGCCTTATTTTAAAGAGAAAACTCTATGCTTGCAAATGAGAGGGTCTCGACCCTGTAAGCCAGTGTTTCCCAAACCCAGTCCTCTGGACCATTACTCAGACTAGATATTCATTATATCTTAACTAGAGCACAGGTGAAATAATCAGCTGATGGGTGAGCTGATTGCTTCACCTGTGCTCTACATAAGATATAATAAATGTCTGGCCTGAGTAAGGGTCCTGAGGACTGGGTTTGGGAAACACTGCTGTAAGCAATGTGAAGGGTTGATATGTCACCACAAATCACATCTGCATACTAAAAACACCCCTAGTCTAGAAATGCAGGTGATTATCATGGTTATCAGTTGTAGCCTGTATTCAAAGAGAGGATCCCCCTATTTCACATAAATGCTACATGTCTCTATAAATTAACCACTCAATGCAAAAGAATATAGTATTGATTGCAGGTGCTGGTTGAACAGCATGATCTATATGAAAATGTATATTCCATAGTCTTGGCAGGCTACAGTGTTCACCAGCTTAATTAAGTCATATTTTAGACATAGTTACTCCCTGGTACATATTCTAAATAATGAATCTAAAACCTAGGATCTATTTTAGTACACTTCTACCTACACATGTGCAGTCACAATGTACTATTTAAGCACAGAATTTAAGGGGCTCCATTACATATGCAGTGTTGCCCGCAACATCCTCTGCCGCCGGATTTTACGCAATTTTGGTATTACATATACGGTGCAGCATACAAGTTACGTGTGTATATTTCACCCTTCAGCCATAATTTTTATCCCCATAGACTAACATAGAATAGCCACGTAATTTGGTATCCAATATACAGCGTAAGGACTTACGCGCGCAGAATTGAGAAAATCTACTCCATTCTTATCAACCCTTGCACTGACTAAAAAAGCAACGTAACTCCCTGGAAGCCTTAACAAACACATACATTTAAGCAGCATCTCAAGGTTAAAGGGACAGTATACTATGATATTGGTTTTTGAAGGTTTATTTGTGTATTTGAAATAGCTGATTTTGTTGTTTGAAGCCACAACCTAATCAAATGGATTGAGCTTGTAGGTAGAATCAGATCTCATCACTTTATCACATTGTGGACATATACTTCCTTATTAACTTTAAATTTCTTCTCAAAACAATCAACAATACTTGGAGGAGAGCACAATGGGAAATCATAATTGTATTACCTTCATCTCTTTAGAACCCACTGGAGTGTAATTTATTTTAATGTTAACACAGCTTGGCATTGATGCAAAAATATATAAATGGACAGTCAAGTCCAAAGAAAACCTTCTTCTTTGAAATAGGGCATGTTATTTCAAACTACTTTCAGATTTAATTTTAACACTTGCTTTGTTCTCTTGGTATTCTTAGTTGAAAGCTAAACCTAGGATGGCTCATATAATAATTTCTAAGACCTTCTTGAAGGACACATCTTTGCAATTGTGTCAAACCAATCACAGACAACACAACCTCTCACCTGCAGCCTTAAAACACCTGATAATGCACACCCTATCACTAACAGCACTATTATATATACCCATGTGTCAATTTATATTGGATGTGAGATACATTGATTTACATCTTAGAAGTGAATATTACTATATGTACTCTTTATAAACAACTATTGTGTATGTGAGTTATAGTACAAGAATATGTCATAAGCATGATAATATTCCCTGTTTTTATTGCTATTTCCACACAGGTCATATTATATGTTTTAACAATATTAGTGTACTAAAACATACCTCACATGGATGTGGATGACAATTATATGGTAAATAACAGAGGACAAGATTTATGGTGAACTATAAGAATATTTATTTCTTTTTTGGCTTCTTGGATGAGGGAGCTGAGGTGACTGTAGTGTATTTCCTTGTTCTTCTGGTTTGAGAAGATTTTGCTGTTTCTGCTGGTGTGCTGGCCACAGATGATAGGCTGGAGGCAGTGTCCTGCTGGTGTGTAAAGTGCTCAACCAACACACCCAAGAGTTGATTTTGTTGTCTCCATCTATTGTCCATTTGCATCTGCATATCAGACAGAATTTGCATCATCTGTGACTGGTTATGAACACTTGCACTTAACGATGCTGCCATGTCCCTCTGTAGCTCTATGCTATGTTGTTGTATCCTCTCTTGGCTCCTGTTGAACCTTCCATGGTTCCTGAAGAACCTCTCTTGGCCTCTTTGTATGCTCTCTGTGCTTGTTATAAGCCTCCTCTGGAGTGCAATGTATTCCTCACCCAGAGGAGAATACAATGCATCCACAGGCTCTTGAGCAGCAGGGCTTCTAGGTGCTTGTGGGGCAGGGTCACCTGCATCTGCTGTTGCTTGAGGTGCAGGGTCAGCTTCAACTGCTGGTTCATGTGGGGCAGGGCCGCCAGCTTCAACTGCTGGTCATGTGGGGCAGGTGTCAGGGTTTTTTCCCTGTTGTGTTTGCCATGTGCTGCTGGCAGCCATTTTACTCACCTCTCTTCCTGACTATGGTGCACTGTGGGGGATGCTGCACAATTCCTGCACTTCCTTTTATGGCCAGACTGGTGTGCATCATCCATGTGAGACAGGATGCAGTCTCAGAATTGTGATGTCATCACTTATTATTTAAAGGGCCTCTGTTCAGTATGCTTTGCCTTTGCGCTGTCTTAGACCTGTTTGTGAGAGTTCCTGTGTATTACCTGGCTGCCTGACGTCCTTCCTGGTTCCTGATCCCTGGCTTGTTCCTGACTCTGCTGTTTTCCTTGTTCCTGATTCCGGTTCGTCTGACTATTTGCTTTGGCTCCTGACTCGGCTCGTCTGACTACCAGCTCTGGTTTTGATTCCTGGCTTGTTATTTGACTTGTGGACTTTTTATTATTTTTTGCTATTAATAAAGGTGTGATTATTTTTACACTTCTCGTCTCAGTCTGATTCCTGGCACCCTGACAGCAGGGCCAGCGTCAACTGCTGTTTCATGTGGGGAAAGGTCAGCTTCAACTGCTGGTTCATGTGGGCCAGGGTCACCTGCATCTGATGGTGCTTGAGGTGCAGCTGTAGATTCTGATATATTTCCATCTGCCGATGGTGGAGCTCATCCAATTGCTGATGATGATGGAGCTCGTCCAAATGCTGATGATGGTGGATCTCGTCCAGTTGCTGATTATGGTGGAGCTCTCATGGTTTGTTGATAGTCCCATTGACGACCAGTGTGTGACCACTCAGCCTGTCCAATTGGTACTTCCTGTGACATTGTCTGTGGGTAAAATCCCTGACTGCCATGAGATTGTGTTGTGGGTGGGTAAATATATGGACCCTTTGTGGCTGTCTTGGCTCCCCCTCAAAGCCAAAGGGAGGATATGCCTCTGGCCAGGAATCTTGCCAGGGGTCATATGGCAATGGTGGTGGCATCACTCCTGGTCCTCAACTGAAGCCATCCAATCATGCTCATGCCTGGGAGCATACTGTGCTTGCGGTTGCCTGAAGACTGATAGTGGTGGTGGTGACATGGATGTTTGTATCCTCGGGACAGGAGGTTCTGTGAAGGAGTCAAAGGATGAGAGGGATTAGTACAGTCAGATATATGTTCACGTGGGCCTACAATATACATTGATACATGCTAGGGCCTATACTGATTCTCATGTCAAACTCTATAACATGTGTCCTGTGTTATTCTGAGACATGTTAGTATTGCACAATTCCACCTCATCATGAATTGCATTGTGTTAAGTAGCAGTAATGTCAAATATAATTGTAGATGTTTTTGTTAGTAGGCCAAATACCATGCTCCTCATTGTGTACATGAATGTGTGATATTAAAGGATGTTATATCTCAAATACATATAATACTGGTGTGTGGGATGTTACTCACCAGCATGATGTTCTGTGGTTGCAGCCCCTGAGTCACGAGCCCCTGGAAGTCCACAGACTGCTGTGTTACTCAGGGACCTGCGTATCATCTCCTGCCAGGTGTTATACTCAATATCCAGGGATGGACCACCACCTGTTCCCCTCTGGTGCATAGCTTCCTGCCCCATATTTTCTTTGACCCACCTCTTGCAGTCATCCCACCACTTTTTCAGGCCCTCAACAGTCCTCCTCTGCGGGGCCACACTGTTGACGGCATCCTCTACCGCCAAGCATGCCGTTTTTCGTTTTTTAACAATGCCTTTGCCCTTCTCCTGCCCAAAGAGGGCACTGTAATTGTCCATGAAGGGCAACATTTTCATCAAATGAGAAGTTGGGACATCTCAGCCTTTCATCCTCCATGGACACTTGGCTTCCTCCCTGTGATGTCCCTGGTGTGGGTTTCTCCCAATCCTCTCCCTCCTCCCCCCTTCTGCCCCCATGTGCACCCTCTGTCCCTCTCCTAGATGTGCCTGCTATCTGGGGCTCTCGGCATCTCCCCTCCCATCATGCCTTCTAGCTCTCCCTCTCCCCACTCCACTTACTCCCTCATGGGGGGGCCCACTGCTCCTCCTGTCCTCTCCAATACTCCTCTCCCTGCCACTCCTCTCCCCTCCTCCTATCCTCCCTACCTCTCCCTGCCATCCACTAAATCACACTACACACACTCACACTCACTCCCAGTTCAATCACACTAAATCACAACCAAACACTCAGCCTATCACACTTTAAAAATAAAATAAAATGTGTGAGGTGTATTTTGTATATGTATGTAAGCAAAATATGTGTGCAATATGTAAAAATATGTGTAAGTGTACAAGCTTAATCAAACAACAATGTGACCTAACTAAAAGAGGAGTTAGTTAGGTCACATTGTTGTTTGATTAAGCTTGTTTGCGCCTCTCTCTCTACTCTCACTAATCCTCCACTCCAGTGTAGTGTGTTGTGTGCGCATGGGTTTATATATGAATTTTGAATAGCGTGTCACATTTTTTTTTTAAATCTGTCCATTTTTACGAATGTTAGCCTAATTTGCATAAAACTGCTCTTTATTTACACTTTCCGTGGACAAAATACTGACGTAAGTTTCTTGCGACGAATAAAATGTGTATTTGCGCACATTTTAGAAGATCGCCAGTTTTTCCTACTTACGCCAGTTTAGCAATAATACCCTGCTGTGCGAGGTGAAATTACGGACGGCGCGGGTTCCCATGCTTGCGCCGAACCCTGCGCCTTATATGTAATCGCTCCCCTGACGTCAAACATGAATTCTCTGTAAACATTTTTGGAAATCCATTTAAAAGTTATGAACTTATAAAAGTCTCTTTATATTTGGACTACAGCTTATTATATGTTTTTTTCTTATTTTTAATCTTATAACATAATTTTTCTTATTCCTATGAATTGATATGGTGACCTCAGTGCATAACTTTTACACGTTTATTGAAAAAGTATATTAATATTGTATTTTTAATTTATTATACCATTTTACTTTATGGTTGAAGGTAACAGTTTACAAAATGCAAAACATGTACAACATAAAACAAATATGTTTCATTCCCAATTTTATGTACAGTCATTTAGCCACTTAATAACAAAATTATATTAAACAAACATTTACTGAAATTATGTCTACATTAAATTCAGGCATGAAGTATATTGAATCTATCCCGCAGCTATTAAAGGGACAGTATACACTCATTTTCATATAACTGCATGTAATAGACACTACTATAAAGAATAAGATGCGCAGATACTGATATAAAAATCCAGTATAAAACTGTTTAAAAACTTACTTAGAAGCTGTCAGTTTGGCTCTGTTGAAAAGGTAGCTGGAAAGCCCACTGCAAGAGTCAAATAAGACACTCCCCCCCCCTCCCCCTTCTTTTGCATATGAAAAGACCCTTTACACAAACAGGAGCAAGCTGGAGAAGGTAGCTGACGGTATTCTCATAAATCTTTGGGGTTGGTTAGGAGTCTGAAAATCAGAGCAATGTTATTTAAAAATAAGCAAAACTATACATTTATTTTTTAAAAAAAAACTTTATGGGCTATATAAATAGATCATCTACAAAACATTTATGCAAAGAAAAAATGAGTGTATAATGTCCCTTTAATGACGTTTAATTCATTCATTTATCATTGCTTAATTTTTGATAATCAACTGTTTCAATAAAAATACTTAAATGGTGTAGTTAATATTACTACAAATACACTCCTCTCTTTATCTAATATCACTCTCTCCATTGCAAAACATATATGGTAAGATTAAAAAAAATGGTCATGTGTTCAAGTCGGCCAATCATGTTTTTTTCATTTGAACTACAAATTATAAAATATGTGGAGCTACAATGATCTGATTGGCTGGATAGATCTCCTATTGTAAATACAGAATACATTTCCCCCCTCTTTCTCTCGCTAGTCTGCAAGTGAGTTATCTACTTCTTCCCACACTTGCAGCTTGAAGTCTATTAAGATTTCAAGAGATCTAATACAAGGCGACAGGCAATAGGGGAATTTAATTTAGTGATAAAAAACTAATCATATCTCTATACCTGAACATGGGATAGTCATCAGCATGGGCAGATTGTTTTCATACTTCAATACGCTCCTTGTTACAAAGCAATTAACTGTGTCTCCTTTGTGAGAAAAGGCGCAAAATCTACAGACCTTCACATTCTTTGATCACAGCCTATGTACCACAATTGTTCTATGAGAAGGGAATACACTTCAAAGTACAAAAACTTTTATAAAAATGTGTTACACAAAGGCTTCTATTTTTTTGCTGATGTTCCAGTATTCCAATAAAATGAATTAGTATGCAGTGCGGGTTTACTTTAGATATACCATGTTTTATAAAGTCAATGATCTATAATAGGAAAATTAGGTTACAATAAGTTTTACAGAACAATAAATATATGACTGCTAGAAAAATAAATCTGGATTCAGTCAAAAATCTTGAGTTTTTTACTATATGCAACATCATCTTTAGCTATACTTGTTGTTTCACAGGACGGTTCTCAAAAGTTGCTGGGATTGTTAGAGATGTAACTTTCTTTCTGCTCAGTCCCTTTAAGGGGAGAGATCCACTAGAAACAAAGGATAAAATTACAAGTTGTGCGGTGTGGCTAGTTATACTGCTAATAAATTGGCCTTTACTAGCGTTTTAGATTATAACGCAACGATCCATTCTGTACTCAAAAAATGGCCTTTGAGTGTGGAATGTTTAGCTCACCTGTATTACAAGTTGTGCAGTACGGCTAGTCCGCTAGCAATATCCTATATAATAAATGGCCAAGTATGTTTGTCAGATGCAGTCATGCGCAGTAGAGACTGCACGTGACAAACATACCTGACTGTTTGGATCCTGACACTCAGCACTAAGCACAGAGCAAGGCTGAAGTGGAGTGTCAGGGAGCATGGCCGACGAGAGCGTTGCGATGGGGGCGTGGCCGGGTGTAGCGAGGGGCATGGCCTTGTGTAGCGAGGGGCGTGGCCGGACGGGTGTCGCCGCGATGGGGCATGGCCGGGCGGGGTGCCGCGATGGGGGCATGGTCAGATAGGCAAAGGCTTTCAATGAAGACAGAGCCAGAGAGGGAGCAGGAGAGGGGGGGAGAAGGGCCAAAGAGGAAAGAGAGCCAAAGAGGAGAGAGAGTCAAAGAGGAGAGAGAGCAAAAGAGGGGGGAGAGCAAAAAAGGGGGGAGAGAGAGCCAAAGAGGGGGGAGAGAGAGCTAAAGAGGGGGGAGAGAGCCAAAGGGGGGGAGAGAGTCAAAGGGGGGGAAAGAGCTAAAGAGGGGGGAGAGAGAGAGCCAAAGAGGAAAGAGAGCCAAAGAGGAGAGAGAGCCAAAGAGGAGAGAGAGCCAAAGAGGGGGGAGAGAGAGCCAAAGAGGGGGGGGGGAGAGCCAAAGAGGGGGGGGGGGAGAGCCAAAGGGGGGGGAGAGCCAAAGAGGGGGGAGAGAGAGAGAGCCAAAGAGGAAAGAGAGCCAAAGAGGAGAAAGAGCCAAAGAGGAGAGAGATCAAAAGAGGGGAGAGAGCCAAAGAGGGGTGAGAGAGAGCCCAAGGGGGGGAGAGAGCCAAAGAGGGGGGGGAGAGCCAAAGAGGGGGGGAGAGAGCCAAAGAGGGGGGAGAGAACAAAAGAGGGGGGAGAGAGCCAAAGAGAGGAGAGAGAGAGCAAAAGAGGGGGGGGAGAGAGAGCCAAAGGGGGGGGGGGGGGGGGGAGAGAGCCAAAGGGGGGGAGCCAAAGGTGGGGGGGAGAGCCAAAGAGGGGGGAGAGAGAGCCAAAGAGGAAAGAGAGCCAAAGAGGAGAGAGAGCAAAAGAGGGGAGAGAGTCAAAGAGGGGGGGGGGAGAGAGCCAAAGAGGGGGGAGAGAGAGACAAAGAGGGGGGGAGAGCCAAAGAGGGGGGGGAGAGAGCCAAAGAGGGGGGGGGAGAGAGCCAAAGGGGGGGGAGAGAGCCAAAGGGAGGGGAGAGAGCCAAAGAGTGGGGGAGAGAGCCAAAGGGGGGGGGAGACCCAAAGGGGGGGGAGAGAGCCAAAGGGGGGAGAGCCAAAGGGGGGGAGAGAGCCAAAGGGGGGGGAGAGAGCCAAAGGGGGGGGGGGGAGAGCCAAAGGGGGGGAGAGCCAAAGAGGGGGGGAGAGAGAGAGCCAAAGATGAGAGAGAGCAAAAGAGGGGGGGGGGAAAGAGCCAAAGAGGGGGGAGAGAGCCAAAGGGGGGGGGGAGAGAGCCAAAGGGGGGGGGAGTGCCAAAGGGGGGGAGAGAGCCAAGGGGGGGGAGAGCCAAAGAGGGGGGAGAGAGAGAGAGCCAAAGAGGAAAGAGAGCCAAAGAGGAGAGAGAGCCAAAGAGGAGAGAGATCAAAAGAGGGGAGAGAGCCAAAGAGGGGTGAGAAAAAGCCCAAGAGGGGGGTGGAGAGAGCCAAAGAGGGGGGGGAGCCAAAGAGGGGGGAGAGAGCCAAAGAGGGGGGGGAGAGATCCAAAGAGGGGGAGAGAACAAAAGAGGGGGGAGAGAGCCAAAGAGGGGAGAGAGCAAAAGAGGGGGGGGGGGGGGGAGAGAGCCAAAGGGGGGAGAGAGAGCCAAAGGGGGGGGGGAGCCAAAGGTGGGGGGGAGAGCCAAAGAGGGGGGAGAGAGAGAGAGCCAAAGAGGAAAGAGAGCCAAAGAGGAGAGAGAGCAAAAGAGGGGAGAGAGCCAAAGAGGGGGGAGAGAGAGCCAAAGAGGGGGGAGAGAGAGCCAAAGAGGGGGGGGAGAGCCAAAGAGGGGGGGGGAGAGCCAAAGGGGGGGAGAGAGCCAAAGGGGGGGGAGAGCTAAAGGGGGGGAGAGAGCCAAAGGGGGGGAGAGAGCCAAAGGGGGGGGAGAGAGCCAAAGGGGGGGAGCCAAAGGAGGGGGGAAAGCCAAAGGGGGGGAGAGCCAAAGAGGGGGGGAGAGAGAGAGCAAAAGAGGGGGGGGAGAGCCAAAGACTGGGGGGAGAGAGCCAAAGAGGGGGGGAGAGAACAAAAGAGGGGGGAGAGAGAGCAAAAGAAAGGAGGGAGAGAGCCAAAGAGGGGAGAGAGCAAAAGAGGGGAGAGAGAGAGAGCAAAAGAGGGGAGAGAGAGAGCAAAAGAGGGGAGAGACAGAGCAAAGGAGAGGGGGGAGAGAAAGCAAAAGAGAGGGGGGAGAGAAAGCAAAAGAGAGGGGGGAGGAGAGAGCAAAAGAGAGGGGGGAGAGAGTAAGGGGTGGGACCGCTGTACTGCAAAAAATGGCCCGTGTACACGGGCTTTAGTACTAGTAGTTTATAATCCGCAATCAAAGAATGATTTTCAGCATGATAACGATCCCAAGCACACTGCTAATGCACTGAAATCATATTTGGAGAGAAAAACAGCTGATAAAACACTGACAGTCATGGACTGGTCTCCACAGAGTGCAGACCTGAAGATTATAGAGGCAGTATGGAATCTCCTGGACAGAGAAAGAAATAAAAGACAAACTAAATCTAAAGAAGAACTCTGGGAAGTGCTGGAAGAAGCCTGGTATAATATATACTGTATATATATATATATATATATATATATATATATATATATATATATACATACATACATAAATAAAAAAAATGCTTGTTATAATATAACCCAGGATACATAACAGTTCATACAGGGTTAATTCCTCAATAGGAAATTGTCAAAATGCTAGATTTAGGAAAGGCATAACTATCTCTGAGGAGAAATAATTTACATATGTTCTTATATTGACAACCCTAAATCTGAGTAGCTACCCATTCTCCTAATCTTAAAGTAGAGATATCCAAATTTAAGCAATGCAAGTGGAAGACGTTTCTTGCTGAGGCAACCCAGCCCAGGAACTCTCATAGAGATTGCATACATTTTAATGGGACAGTCAACTCAAAAAATTGTATTGTTTAAAAAGATAGATAATCCCTTTATTACCCATACCCCAGCTTTGCATAATCAACATGGTTATATTAATATACTTTTAACCTCTGTGATTACCTTGTATCTAAGCCTCTTTTGACAGCCCCCTGATCACATGACTTTTTATTTATTATCTATTGACTTGCATTTTAGCTGTGTTGTGCAGAACCCACAGGCATGAGCACAATGTTATCTATATGGCCCACATGAACTAGCAGTCTCCTGTTGTGAAAAGCAAATAAAAAGCATGTGATTAAGAGGCTGTCTATAGTGGCTTAGAAATAGGCAGAAATTTAGAGGTTTAAATGTTATAAAGTATAATAATACTGTTGTGCAAAGCTGGGGAATGGGTAGTAAAGGCAATATCTATCTTTTTTAACAGTAAAAATTTTAGTGTTGACTGTCCCATTAAGTACATCCATAGTGCTAATATTAACACTCAGCAGAGTAGTAAACCACTCTCCCCACAGGTTGAATATACATATATGATGTTTCCAGAATACCTGTATAGCAGTTATCCAATTGTGAGCACTTGCAAGATGAGGTCCTACTTGCAGGGCGGCCGCCTATCGGCTCTTCCACCACAATAGGAACTAGAACCATTTAACAAAGCAAGGGTTCCTTGCACACCTTAGAGAAAACAACATGTGACCAAATCAGCTGACAGCAGGGAGATGCTGCAATGCACCTCCTGCTACAGCTTGGAGCTGTGTGTATGTAGGTAATTGCACTTTTAACAGACATGTGCACTCTCTTGGGGGAAGGTGTGGGAGCCCACAGGAAAATCAGGGGTTTCGAGGGAGCCGGGCTTTACATTTTTTATGCTATTACATTCCAGGACGTATGGCAACCTTACCAATTAGAGGAATCACTCTAATGATTTTATTTAAGTAAAAAAAAACTTAGAGATCATAAAAACTCATTAACTGCATTTTGTGCTATTCATAAAACAGAGTGCTTAAACTCCCGCGTTCCCTGGTGCATCGGGTTGTTTGTGATAAATGCTCACATACATAGCTTACATTTTACTAATCTTTATTGTTGCAATGACAGTCTATTGTTTAAAGGGACAATGAACTGTAAAATGTTTTTCCCTTAATCTGATTTCATCCACTTGTTATATCAGCTGCAGAGTAAAAAATATGTGAGAAATTGCTTCCATTAAAGTAGGTTGAGCTTGCAGGGAAATCTGATCTCCTTATTTTATTACTTTCTGTACAAACATATGCATCTTTAGACTATTTATGTCTGTATATCATAGCCCAATAGTTAGAGAGAACAATTGAAAACAAACATTGTATTACTTATCTCTTCTAACCTCCACTGGAAATATAATTCTGCTGACTTTTCTACAGCCTATTCTTAAGTATAGAAGCTTTCAATATAGGTAGGGCGACCACTGGCAAAATCAACTATTCAAACGACGATATAAAGGTAAATGAGATTTTTGCCCACAATTTAATATACTCCAGAAGGTAAAATGTATCATTGGAAACAAATTAAAGGGGAGAAAAACACTGTTTCTTTAATACTTTGTACACTGTCAAAAATACAAGAGATTATATGAAGTTGCACTGTAATTCTTCATCAGTGCATTTTTTGCTTCAGGTATAGCATAACTTCAGATCCAAGAACTTTAACAATACTTTATAGTGTGCACTAATTTACATATCTGATACTGTCATAAAAAGGACTGTCTCTTAATATTTCCTAGAAGAATTAAAGGTTGTCACACCAAATATTGATTTTATTTAGATTTTTCTCTTAACAGCATTTTTTCACATCTGGCTATATAAATATGTGCATGGATGAAAAATTTGTTTAGTCCAAAAGAGTTGTTTTGGATTTTTTCAATCGTTCGGTTCGGCCAAATTTTTCTCCATGCAGGCATTCGGTTCAGATGAATATTGGATTCTGATTTGTTACCATGATTTCCGATGGGAACAGCAAATATACACCTAGATTACAAGTTTTGCTTTGATACTTGTAATGCTGGAAATAAAAAAGCACCACAGCTATTACAAGTATTGTCGGTATAGGTGTACCGCACACCTTTTAGCCTGTAACGCAACATCAGTCCCGCACATGTAAAAATGGGATTCCCATAGCGCCGGTATTACGAGTTTTGCGTTCTGGCTAAAAAGTTAGCGTTACAGCCTAAAATGACAAGATCCGTAATGCCATTTAAAGTCAGTAGTTATGAGTGTTACGCTACAAAGCTGTAGCATAAAACTCATAACTAAACTGTTACAAAGTACACTAAACACCCATAAACTACCTATTAACCCATAAACCGAGGCTCTCCCGCATCGCAAACACTATAATAAATGTATTAACCCCTAATCTGCCGCTCCCAACATCGCTGCCACTAAAAAAGTGTATTAACCCATATTCCGCCGCTCCCCTACATTGTCGCCACTATAATAAACTTATTAACCCCTAAACCGATGCCCTCCCACATCACAAACACTATTTAAATATTATTAACCTCTGATCTGCTGTCCCCCCACACTGCCGCTATAATAAACCTATTAACCCCTAAACCGCATGCCCTCCACAATGAAATATACTAATTTAAACTAGTAACCCCTAAATCTAACCACCCCCTAACTTTATATTAAAATTACAATTTCCCTAGCTTAAATTGAATTAAAACTTACCTGTCAAATTAAAAAAAATAATTTTCAACTAACAATTAAACTAGTAAACTAAAATTAACCCCTTAATGACCACAACACTTTTCCATTTTCTGTCCGCTTGGGACCAAGGCTATTTTTACATTTTTGCTGTGTTTGTGTTTATCTGTAATTTTCCTCTTACTCATTTACTGTACCCACACATATTATATACAGTTTTTCTCACCATTAAATGGACTTTCTAAAGATACCACTATTTTCATCATATCTATTAATTTACTATAACAAAAAATTATAAAATAAGAGGAAAAAATTGAAAAAAAACACACTTTTTCTAACTTTGACCCCCAAAATAGTGAGCTTGTAGGGTTAATTTTAGCTTTAGTGTAGTGTAGTAGGCAACCCAAAGTATTGATCTAGGCCCATTTTGGTATATTTCATGCCACCATTTCACCGCCAAATGCGATCAAATAAAAAAAATGGTTTGCTTTTTCACAAACTTTAGGTTTCTCACTGAAATTATTTGCAAACAGCTTGTGCAATTATGGCACAAATGGTAGTAAATGCTTCTCTGGGATCCCCTTTGTTGAGAAATAGCAGACATATATGGCTTTGGCGTTGCTTTTTGGTAATTAGAAGGCCGCTAAATGCTGCTGGGAATCACACATGTATTATGGCTTGCAGTGAAGGGGTTAAATAGGTAGCATGTAGGGAGCTTGCAGGGTTAATTTTAGCTTTAGTGTAGAGATCAGCCTCCCACCTGACACATTGCACCCTCTGATCCCTCCCAAACAGCTATCTTCCTTCCCCACCCCACAATTGTCCCCGGCATGTTAAGTACTGGCAGAAAGTCTGCCAGTACTAAAATAAAAGCTATCTTTGTTTTTTGTTTTCAAAATAAGCATATTTACATATGCTGCTCTGTAGGACCCCCCCTTAGCCCCCAACCTCCCTGATCCCCCCCCCCCCCAAACAGCTCTCTAAGCCTCCCCCTCTAACTTATTGGTAGCCATCTTGGGTACTGGCAGCTGTCTGCCAGTACCCAGTTTACAATAATATATATATATTTTTATATTTTTTCTGTAGTGTAGCTTGCCCCCCAAAGACGAACCCCCCACCCGTTACCAGATCCCTTAGATAATTTTTATTTTATTTTTGTATCCCCCTCTCTGCCACTTTTTGTTCAATCTTTTTCTGCAGTGTAGCGGTTCCCACCCGCTCCCTACCCGTGCACGTGCACGCACCCGCCCCCCCCCAAACTACCAATAAAAAATCCTAACACCCCAAAAAAAAAGTTGCATCAGATGGCCAAGGAGGGTTATTGCAGAATGCCTCAATATCGAGGCATCACTGCAATAACCGGTAAGCGGCTGGAAGCAATCAGGATCGCTTCCACCGCTTTCCAAGAACAAGGACGTATGTCATTCGTCCTTGGTCGTTAAGTGTATTTTTTTGAGGATGTACGGTGTATGTCCTTGGTCCTTAAGGGGTTAAACTAACTACCAATTAAATAAAACTAAACTACCAATAAAAAATCCTAACACTACTAAAAAAAAATAATCTAATTACAAAAAATAAAAACTAACTTACAAACCCCCCCCCACTAAATTACAAAAAATAACAAACAAATTATCAAAAATAAAAAAGAATTACACCTAATCTAATAGCCCTATCAAAACAACAAAGCTCCCCCCCAAATAAAAAACCCCTAGCCTACAATAAACTAGCAATGGCCCTTAAAAGGGCATTTTGTGGGGCATTGCCCCAAAGATATCAGCTCTTTAACCTGTAAAACAATTACAAACACCCCCCAACAGTAAAACCCACCACCCAACCAACCTCCCCAAATACAAAAACTATCTAAAATAACCTAAGCTACCCATTGCCCTGAAAAGGGCATTTGTATGGGTATTGCCCTGAAAAGGGCATTTAGCTCTTTTACTGCCCAGACCCTAAATTAAAACAAAACAACCAACCCAATAAACCCTTAAAAAAGCTTAAAACAAAACAACCAACCCAATAAACCCTTAAAAAAGCTTAACACTAACCCCCTGACAATCCACTTACAGTTTTTGAAGTCCCGCTTGAGCGGTTTTCATCCCGGCGAAGTATTCATCCAGGCCGCAAGAAGTCTTCATCCAGACGGCCTTTTCTACCTTTATCCAGCGGGTGAAGTCCTCATCCAGGCGGCAAGACGCCTTCATCCAGACGGCCTCTTCAATTCGAATTAGCCAATAGAATTAGAGCTGTTTAAATCATACTGGCTGATTTGAACAGCCAATAGTATTTTAGCAGCCCTAATTCCTATAGGCTGTTAAAAAAATTTCAGCCAATAGGAATGCAAGGGACGCCATCTTGAATTGCGTCCCGTGCATTGAAGATTCATTGTACGGCGGCGACCATATGAAGGGGATGCTCCGTGCCAGATGTCTTCAGGATGGACCCGCTCCACACCAGCTGGATGAAGATTGAAGAGGCCGTCTGGATGAAGACTTCTTGCCACCTGGATGAGGACTTTGCCGGCTAAATGAAGATAGAAGAGGCCATCTGGATGAAGACTTCTTGCCGCTTGGATGAAGACTTCGCCGGGATGAAGATCGTTCAAGCGGGACTTCAAAATCTGTAACTGGATAATCAGGGGGTTAGCGCTTTTTTAAGGGTTTATTGGGTGGGTTTAATTTTTTAGTTTAGGGTCTGGGCAGTAAAAGAGCTAAATGCCCTTTTAAGGGCAATGCCCATACAAATGCCCTTTTCAGGGCAATGGATAGCTTAGGTTATTTTAGATATTTTTTTTATTTGGGGGGGGTTGGTTGGGTGGTGGGGTTTACTGCTGGGGGGGGGGTGTTTTAAGGGCCATTGGTATTTTATTTTAGATTAGGTTTTTTATTTTGGGGTGTTTTTTATGGGTATTAGAATAGGATTTTTTTTTATTTTTGATAAAAAACATTTTTTTGTGTAATGTATATTTTTTGTAGTTTGGGGGGTGGGGGTTTGTAATAGTGTTAGGGGGTGTTTGTATTTTTTGGAGTAAAAGAGCTGTTAAGGGTGTTTTTTTAAGAGTATTAGAATAGGATTAATCTTTATTTTTTTGGATAATTTCTGGGATTTTTTTTGTAATGATAGGTTGTTTTATTTTTTGTAATGGTAGGTTTTAGCATAAGGCAGGGTTTTATTTCACAGGTAAGTTTGTATTTATTTTAACTAGGAAGTTAGTAAATAGTTAATTACTATTTACTAACTAGTCTACCTAGTTAAAATAAAAACAAACTTACCTGGAGGCGTGTCCGTGCAGTGTACTGGATAGGACGCACATTCTGAAAGCTCCAGCACAATCTTTGATAATCCGCCGATTATTAACCCTCAGCAGCAATAATAAGTTTACAGCTTACAAAGATGTCACAGCCCTGCTAATTGTGGCCCCATTTTTTATTTTCTCAGCTGTTGTAGGATACTGGGGCCTCAGATCAGAACATTAAGGCCTAAGGTGGCGGCCTGCTACTAGGTATCCACCTCCCCCCCCGGGAAGAGCCGGGTTATCAGTGCAGTCAGGATAACTGACTTACTGAATCTCTTCAACACCTCTCACTAAGAAGCCCTTAAGATAATCTACAGCTCTATACTGCAAAACAGCATTAAGATTATTGCAGCGAGGAACAGAAATCTTTACTCAGCGCAACTCAGCGCAACAAACATGGCGGAAGAGAGCTGCTTGGTGCACCCTGACTGAGCTTTTTACAAAATTTGACATCCTCGTGCACAGGCTAATTGAGAATGCACCGTATGATTACTTGCTGAAGCGTTTAAATTTGGAGAATAACACCGCAGCACACACGATAGACTCACTGGAAGTACAGCCCTGTGATGAGCATGCGGGCTTTGACTGCAAGCCCAAACTAAAGGAGCCGCACGGTTCACCGTGTAATCAACCACTTGTCAATACACACGGAGGCTCACACAGCACAGAGCCGCAACCGAGATCTCAAAAGAATTGGCCATAGGCAGTGGGGAAAAATGCGGAGCTGTCAGAAAAGTCTATACTAGCCCAGGCAGAGCCTGGCGTGCTGAGCGCAAAACCAAGGACATGTACACTAGAAGATAACCGGGCCAATCAGCAGAAAATATTGGCACAAGCTGTCTTAATGCTAAGGAGTGCGGGGGGCCACCCGAAAAAGCAACACCAAAAGCCGGAAAAGCCTCTTACCTGCAAATATAACTGCGAGGAATCCTGCAGATACGGAGTCACACTGTCTATAATACCATTCATTTCACGGCAAGACATTCCATACCTTCAAAGTGAGGGACATATGCCGAAGACAGGAGAGGGGTAATATGAAGCAGCCCTTCTCAGACAGAATACTGTTGAAGCGCTGACACATAGGGCTCTAATAATATTACTATGTGCTTTGCAGTAGTATGTCACAATATTGCTGGGACACGTCTTATTGTGGCGTTAGTTCTATATTTAACAGTTTAAGCAGTGTTTATTTTTTCTCTTACTTTCACTCAAACCGTTTTCACCAGACTTTGCACTCCAGGAAAAATCAAGGGACTGTGTATGGTTATAATCTCAGCAAACGTTATGAAGGGTAAATACCAGTGGTCTGGGGACATTAATGTATAACCGGGCTCTGCGATGTTTTCAGTTTCATATTAGTCAAATGCTCAGCAGGCTACTGTTAGCGAGAGTGTTTGCTGCATGGGGGATGCGTGGCCTTGCTGACAGAGGTTACTGCCTCTGGTAAATTATACTTACGTTATGTTTGTAATATCTCATTGAGTTATGGGGCACTTAGGGGTAAATCATGCCTTTTTAAATAACACATCTCTGGCTCACAGTATCTTAGAAGGTAAACAAAGCACAGAAGTCTAGCCTACATTTGATCCCTGATATGCGATCCACGGCCGGGGTATCTGAAAAGTATAATGGGTTATGCAGACTTTGAAAGTGACATCCTAAAACAAACACTTATTAGAAACCAGCCACTATAAGCACTCTGTTGATCAATCTAAACCAGCAAATATGAAGAGGTGATGGCATCACATAGCATTGAATATGGTATATCTCATAGGAGTATAACATCTCTGCTTTTGCCTTATTAGTTTAGATACAACACTCCGCTTTCAGACTTAGACGTTCCCACCTTTTCACGCCCATTAGATAGCGATGACGCCTTCTCATAGAGTGCTGAATATTGATGGCTCGCCTGAGGTATGTGCAGACTACCTCAATCTCCTAGCTATAAATAAAACATTTTATTTTAGTGCTAGCACACTCGCACATTTATATCCCCCATAGACTACCGTTGTTTCATCTGCAATATGTGTGAGGCGCTGAGCACACGAGCAACTGACATATTATTATTGAGCTCAATTTTGACCTATAACCTATACCATCTTTTCCCCTTAAATCTTACTCCTACGCATCCCCAGTGCAGTATAGCTAATCTTCCACATTAAAGGGCTTATATACCAAATTAATTGTATCTCTGTTACTCATGTTATTGTTATGATTGTTACTCATATTATTGTTATGAATGTTATGGCCATTAATAATCCATAATCACGGACATATATATATTAGAACTGGTTCAAGAGTGACCTTTCTATATAGAAGGGATGGAAAAATAAAAAATAAAAAAGAGGATTATTACTATGTATAATGTAAATTATCAAGCATGATGTGAATATTTGTTGTGTATGACAATTATGTTGTTATCATGCTTTCTTATACTGTCCTCAATAAAAACATTAAAATATATAAAAAACAAACTTACCTGTGAAATAAAAATTAAACCTAAGCTAGATACAATATAACTATTAGTCATATTGTAGCTAGCTTAGGTTTTATTACACAGGTAAGTAAGTATTCAGTTTTAAATAGGTATTATTTAGTTAATAATTGTAAATTTAATTTAGATCTAATTTAATTATGTTCAAGTTAGGGGGGTTAGGGTTAGGTTTAGGGTTAGAGTTACGTTTGGTTTAGGCTTAGGGGTTAACCCCTTAAGGACCAGCGACGTACCCTATATGTCGCTGGCCTTTTTTTGGGAGTTGATTGTTTTATAACGTGGTCTTGCCACCAGCGTTGAGACTGCTCTATTCCACAAAGCCTTCTGGAGGGAGGGCATTAATAGCGTGTTCTTGCTAGACTTGTGCTAATTATGTCCTGAAAAAACCCTTAACGACCAGTGACATACTGGGTACATTGTGGTCATTAAGGGGTTAATATAGTTTTATTAGCTTGTTGTGATGTTGGGGGGCTGGTGGTTTAGGGGTTAATAGGTTTATTTAGTTAATAATTGTAAATTTAATTTAGCTAAATTTTTATTATGTTAAAGTTAGGGGGTGTTAGGGTTAGGTTTAGGGTTACGTTAGGTTTAGGGTTACCTTTGGGTTAGGGTTACGTTATGGTTAGAGTTAGGTTTAAGGGTTAATATAGTTTAATTTAGCTTGTTGCGATATGGGGGGCTAGTGGTTTAGGGGTTAATAAATGTAGCATAGTGACAGTAATATCGGGAGCGGCAGATTAGGGGTAATAATTTTATTTAGGTAGCGTAGCGGCGATATCGGGAGCAGCAGATTAGGAGTTAATAACTGTAGGCAGGCGTCAGTGATGTTGTGGGCAGCAGATTAGGGGTGTTTAGACGTAGGGTTTATGTTAGGGTGTTAGGTTTAAACAGTATTTTTATTTCCCCATAGACATCAATGGGGCTGCGTCACAGAACTTTTGTTTCCGCGATCACAGGTGTTAGTTTTTTATTTGCTGGCTCTCCCCATTGATGTCTATAGGGAAATCGTGCACGAGCACGTCAAACACAGCGCTTGTTTTGGGTGCGGTATGGAGCTCAACACAACCATATCGCAAGCAAAAGGCGTATGTTTGAAAACTTGTAACGGCAGCTCTATAGGAAATTAAATAACGTAACTTTTGTTGCGTTCGTTAATTTCTCTATAGCGCTCAAAACTCGTAATCTAGCTGTTAGACAATTAATATTAACAAAAATATTACATTGTAGGACTCGATCAATTAAAAGAACCTATCTTGCAATGTTAAAATAACATACAACTCATGTATGACTAAAATCCAGCATTAAATGTCTGACCAGCTTTCCCTAAGATCAGTCATTAGTAATACTATAGCAGGATTGGACAGGGGACGATGGACAGATTAATTGTAAGATATCCCCTGTATATCATTACAAACAAAGTAGCTTATTGACCAAACAATATAACTCCTTACCCCCCATTTCTGCACCTTTTTTGGTGCCAAATAGCATAAATGAATGGATGGAATCTATTTTGTCAAGGAATAATTTTTCATGTTTTGTCCAATAATTTATTGGTATGTTCGTATATCAAACGACTCAATGACTGCAGAATTCAGACAAATCTCTAATACATGCATATATACATATCCCTACTACTACTAAATCACCAGGGTTATTATTTCTCTGCAAATTATTTATAGGTTAGCTTGGGATCTGCACACTAACCTCCATTATCACAAAGTTATGTTATGCACACTTTCAAAGACTAACCAATTATGACTATTATTATTCAATATATCTAAAGGCAACTTTACTTAATTTATACATTTGCTCCCACACAATCTCATGATTTAAAGGATTATGATTTGCTTTGTTCACTTGGTATCTTTTGTTGAAAAGTCAAGGCATAAGATCAGCACTATAGGGCAGCAGTTTTGCAAGAATGTTAACCATTTGCAAGAACATTATATAGCAGCACTTGTAATTCTCCAGATTCCTACCTATGTATCTCTATGTATCTCTTGAACACAGAACATCATGGGAACAAAACAAATCTGATAATAGAAGTAAATTGGAAATGTTTTTAAAATTGTATTCTCTGCCACAATCACAAAAGAAAATGTTTGGGTTTCATATCCCTTTAAGCCTCTAATGAAGAGAGTGTTTAAATAATAAATCCATTATGCTTCCTTCTTTTGTAGAAGTTTCTGTGTATCTTCCCCTCTCCTCAGGGAGAGTACTTGTTCCACTACCTAGAATATTTATAGACTTGTATTATGTGAGTCTAAGGTAAATGGTGTGCCACTGGTGCATTAGGGTCTAATTTGCCAAAGGCTGCCTTATATTGGAGAATTCTGTCCCTAATACATTGGGTCATTTTGCTAACATATGCCAGCCCACATAGGCATTTAATTTCATACACCAAATATTGTAAGTTACAGATAAAAGTAATTGTTAGAATTCAATCTATTAACATATTTCTTTAGGGACATAGTATCACCCTTCAAAGAGCTAGATAACGAGTGACACTCTAACTGTAGAGCACAAGTGATATGGGTTATTTCTCGGCTCTTTGCACGTGGCGGAAATATTGCTCAATCGAATTTAACGCTTCAGAGCTCTGGTCTGTTATACAAGACAAAAAAGTTGCACAAAACACATAAAAATACATTTAACAGTACAGTTACACTCATATTAACAATGTCTGATAAACATTATTTTAAAAATTTGCTTAAAAAAGTTATAAGGGCTCAAAGATATAAGGACTCTCAGGTGTTAGAAAGAAAAAAAATACATACATACAGATGTCTAAATATGTATAAGTATGTGCACACAAATGGTTCATTCCACTATGTTGCATGTCACATGGTCACAGTTTTGGCATAAATACCTTCTTACTATCATTTAAAGGGACAGTCAACACCAGAATTTTTGTTGTTTAAAAAGATAGATAATCCCTTTATTACCCATTCCCCAGTTTTGCAAAACCAACACTGTTATATTAATACACTTTTTACTTCTGTGACTAACTTGTATCTAAGCATCTTCTGACCGCCCCTAATCACGTGACTTTTAGTTATTTTGCATATAGTTGCATTTTAGCCAATTAGTGCAGTGTCTGCCACTAGCCACGGGCGTGCTCACAATGCTATCTACATGAGCTTGCTCTCCCCTGCTGTGAAAAGTAAATAAAATAGAGGCGGCCTTCAAGGGCTTAGAAATTATCATATGTGCCTCCCTAGGTTTGCTTTCAACTAGAATACCAAGAGAACACAGCAAAATTGTTGATAAAAGTAAATTGGAAAGTTGTTTAAAATGATATGCCCTATTTGAAAAATGAAAGGTTTTTTTGGACTTGACTGTCCCTTTAAGCGTACAAACTGCAGCAAGAATGGGGAACAGCAGTGATCTAATAGACTTTGAACATCTCATGATAGTAAGAAGTGTTTAACTGTGTTTGTACTGTAAATATGTCAAATTCCAATGTTCTTCACATAGGTGAATATGCTCTAAGCATTTTTTTAAATAGATATTTATTTAAGACTAAATAGAAAATATTCTACTATGTAAAAAACATTGGAATATGAAATATTCATAATTCATGTCAGGTTTAGTGCACTTGAATACACTTGATCAGGTTATCGTACGTATGGGTGTTAGTTTTTTTTCTCCAGTTTTCACGTTCCATTGAAGTCTATGGGACATTACGTTAATGCGGTTAGGATATTCGAAATTCAACTCTTTGCGCATGTCGGGTTTTTGCTCGTGCGCAAACTTTTTACTTTCAACTTGTAATATAAGTGCAACCCGACACATGCAAAAAGCCTCTGTCTACCAAAGTTAATGCGTGAGCAGGAGCGCTAAATAGCTCTCCACTCGTAATCTAGACCTAAATCAGGAATATATTGTCTGCATATCTAAACCAACAAAAAGTCTCAAAATCTACATAATTGTAGATAATGGGGTATATTTATTAATGTGCGAGCGGACATGATAAAATGTAGCGTATCATGCCGCCCCCTGCAGATTCGCGGCCAATCGGCCACTAGCAGTGGTGTCAATCAACCCGATCGTATTGGATCGGTTTGATTTCCGCCGATGTCTGTCCGCCGCTTCAGAGCATATACAAATCTTAATGAACAGGAGCGCTACAGCTAAAGGTGGATGAAGCAATGAAAAGTCCTATAAATATATGTGAAACAGTGTATAAATAAATACAAATGTGTCTAGAAATGTGTCTAGAAATGTCCAGACAATAGGATAAATAATATGACAGTGTAGGGATGTAATGAAGTGCAGTAAAAAATTATCTCTGCAGTGATGATAAAAGTGATAAAAGTGATAAATTCAATTAATCAATGTCCAATCGTATGTGTAAATTAATAATGGCTATGCCAAGGTTTAATAAAAAACAAACATATAAAAACAATTACTAAAATCACTCTCTAGATATCTAGCATTAACTAAAAACGGACGTCTCCGTTTGTTATAAGAAAAAAGGTTGCCACCACATTTGAGGAAAAGAGGAGGGGTAAAAACAGTTTAAAAATGTCTTTTCCTTCAAGCAATGTTAATAGTAAATCCGGATAAGTAATTAGTTTGCAAGCGCAAATGACTGGCTTACCCCCAGGCAGTGTGTCACTCGATTGCCTCTGTGAGGGAAATTACAGCCGTAGCGGGATGACATCACCTTTATGGGCGCCGTCCTGGATGAGCAATTTGATTGGTCCTTCTCCGATCAGCTTGATAATGTAGCTGTCATACTCCACAAAACAGAGTATCCGCTCTTTAGTGCCTGAAAGCACGCAGGGTACTCTTTAAAGATGGTGTGTGGAAAGTGCAGGTAGTAAAATAAGTAAACAATTTTTCCAACTGAAAAAGGTCAGTGACCTCGCTGCAAACCAAGTTGGCAGTTCTCAGTGCACAAATAAGCACCAATATGAAGTTAGGTCGTGCTGGCTTGTTAGATCGTGCTGGCTTTTTAGATGATTGCTCCAATCTTTTCAACCAGGGTTCACAAGCGTCAGAATTCCAAATAATGGAGTAGATACTATAGCTTCAACTACAGAATGGATATATATTGTCTGTGGGTTGCAACTTACATCAACGCGTTTCTCCCTATACAGGGCTTTTTCAAGATCAAGATCATCCACCTCTAGCTGTAGCGCTCCTGTTCATTAAGATTTGTATTTACTGTTTAACCTATGATAGGGACTCCTAGGTGTCTCAGGAGTTTGGTGGCCCCACCCTACGCTCATTAATTACTCTTTTCGCCGCCTCAGAGAAGGCAGACAGGTTATAGAGCAGCAGTCTTTAGACCGCTGCTTCATAACTTGTGTTTCTGGCGAGCCTGATTTTTTCAAGATCTCCAAATTAATATTCAGCTAATGTTAGGCAATTTCTTAGTTTTAATTTTACATTCACATAATTATCACATACTTGTCTTTCTAATGGATCCTGAATATCTATAGGCACTAACAAGACATCTAGGGGCCAAATTATCAAGCACCCAATGGCCCCTTATTCCCCTGTTTCCGCGTGAGCCTTCAGGCTTGCCGTAAACAGCAGATAAAAAGCAGCGGTCTTAAGACCACTGCTCCTTAACATGTCCACCGCCTCTGAGACTGTGGACATCAACCCGCCCGATCGCATATGATTAGGTTGATTGACATCCCCTGCTAGCGTCCGCGAATCTGCAGGGGGCGGCACCAGAACTGTTGTGCAATGCTTCAGTGATGTCTGTCGGATATGATCCACAGAGCGGATCATGTCGGACAGACTGTTGATAAATCGTCCCCCTAGTATTTCTTCTATAGTCTCCTAGATTACGTTTTGCTTCCCCTAAAGATGCCTAGGGGGTTTGCCGATTACATTTTTTTACAATTGTTCTATGTAATTTGTACTTGGGTGGAGCGTGTATGTGACAAGTAGAGTAAGAACACAAATATTAGATGGAGCGCCTATTTTTAACTTATATGAATAAATTAAATAGTCCTAAAACAAAAGTGTACCTTATATTAAATAAAACTGCATTAAATATTTTATTATATGAAACTTGATGTTAGAAAATGCTACAAAATCAGGTTGATTAAACCTTCACCCGTAAAATCAATAGTTTGTGCAAAACCATCAGATATTATTAACACATATACAACAGACCAGGGTTAATAAAACTTCATATAATTATATTAAAAGGTATTTCTTAAAAAGGACGTCCTTCTTGCTTAGTGAAAAAAAGAAGAATTTCTAGCAGCCTCTGTTGGCAACCTCTATTGGGGTTTGTAATCCCAAAAATGCTTCTTTTTAATCATTTTGATGTATCTGAAAGTTTAATGTATTTACTCCGACTATGCCTTAAATGAGAAATAGAATAGTGGGAATAAATAGAAATAAATACAGCTCAAATGGGATAAACATTTCTTAGTTTCATTATTTTACATTACTTTGGAGAAGAAAACTGCACCTCTTTTTCTAAGAGGTGCAGTTTTCTTCTCCAAAGTAATGTAAAATAATGAAACTAAGACTTTTTCTAATGACAACAATACAGTGTATTTGGTGTTGCTAAATACCAACCATATTTATATTTCATATTATAATTGTACTTGTACTACAGTATTTTTCAAAATATATTTATAAACACTACTTTAAACTACTTCACACAGGCACTTGTGCATTTACTGCCTAGCTTACTATTTATGCAAAATTACTTCAGTTGCTTTCTCTATATTTTGTTTTGGACAAAGTAAATGAGACTGATATATATTGTAATTTATTTTCACAGAGATTACAAGTTGTGTGCTAAACCGGGTGCGTAAATAGCACAAAGAAATTAGCGTTATCGAACTCTCCATAGCACTGCCATTACAAGTTACTGAAAAACTTTCTTGTGTTGTGCGGTATGGTGCAATAAGCTCCATACCGCATAAAAGCAAAGCCCTGACTTGACGTGCATGTTTTCCCCAACAGACTTCAATGGAGAGAAAGTGTTAAAAAGTCCCCCCTAACAGTAAAACCCCCCACCTAACCAACCCCCCAAAATAAAAAAACCTGAGTCTAATAAAAACCTAAGCTACCCATTGCCCCTAAAGGGGCATTTGTATGGGCATCGCCCTTGAAAAGGGCAATCAGCTCTAATCTCTAATCTGATAAAAAAAAAAAATAACACTTAAAATGTACTTATAGTTTCTGAAGTCTGGACATACATCTTTATCCAGGCTGCGAGAAATCTTCATCCAGGCGGCGACATCTTTATCCATTATGGGGGCATCTCCTATCTTCGTCCCGGTGGCGCAAAGCTGTTTGTTAGGATCCTTTCAGATATTTCACTATCAAACCAATCCTGGCCGGTAGTCTTGAAATCCCGGCGTCAAGTGGAGTGGTAACAGAAAAATCTATTTGGATAGTAGCGATGGGACCCAGGAGGAAGATGACTATTGTATAGGAGTATAATAAGGAGATGAATAACAGGAAGAGACCGGGAAGGTCAAAGCGGAATCAACAAGCCAGGGGTCAAACCAAACAGTCAAGTGAAGCAGAATCAGAATCCGAAAGAGTAGTTAGGGAAATCCAAGGTCAGAACCAATCGGGCAACAAACAAGGTAAAATCAGCAGGCAGAAGAATAGTCAAAGGAGGTCCAGGTCAAAACCCAAAGTTTGATATCCAAAAATATATAGCACAAAACACACCCAGAGATAAACTCAATACAAGGGCAATGAAATAGAGAAACTGAATGGCATGTAAAGGAAAAAGTGCGCTAAAGGGTGACGTGATACTCCAGAGGTGATGCGATACGCCACAGGTGACGTGAAATGACACAGGTGACAGGAAACGACACAGGTGACGCCATACGTCATAGGTGACGCCATACATCACATGTGATGCTATTCGCCACAGGGGACGCGGAACGGAGCAACCTGGCATCAAAATAGTGACATGGGCAACCTGGAGTCATAGCACTGTGGCGGCATGGAATGGAGCTGACTTGGACCGACGGCAACATCCAGCGCAGAGCCTCCTCTTCATGCGATCGTCTGCTGCACACTGAAGCTTGAATGCAAGGTACCCCTTTAATATTGGGGTACCTTTGCATTCCTATTGGCTGAAATATTCAAATCAGTCAATAGGATGAGAGCTGCTTAAATCCTATTGGCTATTCAAATCAGCCAATATGCTGATTTAAATATTTCAGCCAATAGGAATGCAACAGAACCCCAATATACAAGGGGTACCTTGCATTCAAGCTTCAGTGAGTGGCGGATGATCGCATGAAGAGGAATCTCTGTGCTGTTTGTCGCCGTCGGTCCTATTCAGCTCCGCGTTGCCACAGGATGAAGATACAAGATGCCCTCGCGATTGATGAAGATGTCGCTGCCTGGATGAAGACTTTTTGCCACCTGAAGATGGATATCCGGACTTCAGGAACTGTGAGTACATTTTCTGGGGTTAGTGTTAGGGTTTATTTTTTATATTTTGGGGTTGTTGTTTTTTTTTAGATTAGGGATTTTTTCATTTTAATGGGCGCAAAAGAGCTGATTACAAAAGAGCTGATTGCCCTTTTAAGGGCAATGCCCATACAAATGCCTCTTTAGGGGCAATGGGTAGCTTTAGGTTTTTATTAGACTTAGGTTTTTTAATTTTGGGGGCTTGATTGGGTGGCAGGTTTTACTGTTAGGGGGTACTTTGGTTTTTTTTAGGTAAAAGAGCTGTTTAACTTAGGGCAATGCCATACAAAAGGCCATTTTAAGGGCTATTGGTAGTTTATTGTTAGACTAGTCCTAAAGCCCGTTCACACGGGCCATTTTTTGCAGTACAGCGTTCACACCCCTTGCGCTCTCTCCCTCCCCCTCTCTTTTGCTCTCTCTCTCCACCCTCTCTTTTGCTATCTCTCTCCCCCCTCTCTTTTGAGCTCTCTCTCTCTCCCCTCTCTATTTTGAGCTCTCTCTCTCCCCCCCTCTTTTGTGCTCTCTCTCCCCCTCTCTTTTGCGCTCTCTCTCCTCCCTCTCTTTTGTGCTCTCTCTCCCCCTCTCTTTTGCACTCTCCCTCTCCCCCTCTCTTGTGCTCTCTCCCTCTCCACCATCTCTTTTGCGCTCTCTCTCTCCCCCATCTCTTTTGCACTCTTTCTCTCCCCCATCTCTTTTGTGCTCTCTCCCCCCTCTCTTTTGCGCTCTCTCTCTCCCCCCCTCATTTGCACTCTCCCCCCTCTCTCTCCCCACCTCCTCTCTCTCTCCCCTCCTCTCTCTCCCCTCCTCTCTCTCTCTCTCTCCCCCTCTCTCTCTCCCTCTCTTTTGCTCTCTCTCCCCCTCACTTTTGCGCTCTCTCCCCCCTCTCTTTTGCACTCTCTCCCCCCCCCTCTCTTTTGCGCTCTCTCCCCCCTCTCTTTTGCTCTCTCTCTCCCCCCTCTCTTTTGTGCTCTCTCTCTCCCCCCTCTTTTGCACTCTCTCTCCCCCCCTCTCTCTCTCCCCACCTCCTCTCCCCCCTCCTCTCTCTCTCTCTCTCTCTCTCTCTCTCTCCTCTCTCTCTTTCTCCCCCTCCTCTCTCTCCCCTCCTCTCTCCCCCCCCTCCTCTCTCTCCCCCCCTCTCCTCTCTCTTCCCCCTCTCCTCTCTCTCTCCCCCCTCTCCTCTCTCTCTCCCCCCTCTCCTCTCTCCCCCCTCTCCTCTCTCTCTCCCCCCCCTCTCCTCTCTCTCCCCCTCTCCTCTCTCCCACTCTCCTCTCTCTCCCCCCTCTCCTCTCTCTCCCCCTCTCCTCTCTCTCCCCTCCTCCTCTCTCTCCCCTCCTCTCTCTCTCCCCTCCTCTCTCTCCCCCTCCCCTCCTCTCTCTCTCCCCCTCCCCTCCCTCTCTCTCTCCCCCTCCCCTCCTCTCTCTCTCCCCCTCCCTTCCTCTCTCTCTCCCCCTCCCCTCCTCTCTATCTCTCTCCCCTCTCTATCTCGCAACCGCGCCCGGCCATGCCCCCTTCATGCCCGACCATGCCCCCTTCGCTCCGGCCATGCCCTCGCTCACGCCCATCCATGCCCACTTCTACCGCAGATCAGCCAGGGAGTAGGACTCAAAGGCCAGGTGTGTTTGTCCTCGTGCTGTCTCTACTGCGCATGACAGCTTCGGACAAACACACTTGGCCTTTTATATAATAGGATTAGGAGGTGTTTATATTTTGGGGGGACTTTTTTTATTTTATTGGGGTATTAGATTAGGTTTAATTTTTAATATTTTGGATAATTTAATTTATTATTTTTGTAATCTTAGTGTTTTTTATTTTTTGTAAATTTAGTGTTTTTTGTAATGTTAGTTAATTTTCAGTTTTCATAATTTAGTGTTTGTTTTTATTGTAATTTAGTTTTTTTTATTTTTAGTTTATTGAATTTTTAAAAAATAGTAATGTTAGGTTTATTTATAGTTTAAGCTTAGTTTTTTTTTATTTCACAGGAAATTGTTATTTATTTTAAGGTAGTTATATTGTAATTTTAATTTAAAGTTAAAGGGGTTTTAGGTTTAGGGGTTAATAGTTTAATTTAGTGTTTTGTGATGTGGGGGTCCGGCAGTTTAGGGTTTAAAAGGTTTATTTAGTGTTGACAATGTGGGTGGGTGGCGGATTAGGGGTTAATAGGTTTTTTATAGTATTTGCGATTCAGGGGGATGGCGGTTTAGGGGTTAATAGGTAGTTTATGGGTGTTAGTTTAATTTGTAACGTTTGTGTTATGAGTTTTGTGAAACATTTTTGTTTTGCAAAATCCATAACTACTGGGCTCAGATAGTGGAATGGATCGTGGTGGTATAAGCTATAACACTAGCATTATAGCCGGACTGCACAACCTGTAATACAGGCGCAATGAAAATCCTGCACTCAAAGCCAAGGCTAAAACTCTAGCGGTATAGCTGTACTGCCAAGACTTGTAATATGGGAGACCTGCATATTCCGCGCGCAATCGCCAATTTTTCAGCGTTATAGGCGTACCGCAAAACTTGTAATTTTGCTGTTTGTTAGGAAATAGTTTTATCATTGTATTATCACACAAGTTGCATTATTCTGATGTATTATAGATCTGCTATCCAGTGATTGACTATTACTACAGTTTTACTATTGCTGATTGAATTTCAGTAATTATACTGTACATTGGGAGCACATTCAAAAGAGTTCAGGCATATTTTATTCAAAGTGCTGTTTTATGGTTCTCCAGTGTGGTAATATACAGTATGTGTTTATTGTAAATTATTGGTGTACAAATACTATTACCTATGTTGTATGGGCAAAACCCATGACAAGACCATACTACTCAAAAACTTATCAAACCCTAGACTAGACCCATACTCACTGTAACCACTTTACACCATTTATATGCCCACATAAGTCTGTTTTCTCTGCATAAATCATTTTTGGGCCCCATAAAGACCTGTGTTCCCTGTACCTTTTTTATGTTAGTGGGGTGCTGGTCTATTACTTATTCCTTCCTTTATTTAATTTTATTTTCATTTAAATCACATTCTGTCTCCTTTACCCCTGTCTTGCAAAATCCATTCTTCTGTAAATACAAACCAAATCTTCCATTGCTTATTCAGTAATTCTGTCAGAAAGACAGCTACATACATACCCTTGTAAATTATTATGTTACATTTAATTAATATGGACTGGATTTTTTAGCATCTACACCACAAACTCTCAAGGTAAATTCTAACTAAAGGACCTAAGTGAGAAGAGTTGATAAGTTTTATTTGAGGCATTACAAATTTTTAAATTCAATGGCCCCTTCCCCACATCTTCCCTTAGGACCCCTCACAAAAATATTGATCTGGTAATTTAATCCTCACAAATGAGTAACAAGACAATATCAGATATAAACAAGAATAAAACTGCACCTGTTGGGGGAGCAAGAAAACTCAATAGTTCTGTTTCCTCACTTCTCACTTATTGTGAGATGTTAGGTTGTAGGAGGAGGCTTGAAAGACAAATATACAAATTGTTTAGATGCACGTAGGTGAGAACACTGCAGAGGTTGCACACAGTGAACTTGAGAACACTGGAAAGTCACAACTGTGCTATGGTCTCAGTTACATGCATCTATATATTCTCCTAGCCTTCCCCAAGAGTGAGATAAAGAGATTGTGACCTGTGTGTTTGAAAAGGAAAAGTACTATTAGGTAAGTGCTTGTTATTTGCTCCAACTCTGGGAGTGAAGTTTAGAGGAAGAGAAGAGCTACACTGGCACCAGCACCATGTAACACTTAACCACTTTCTTCCTGTTCTTTGCCAAAACTCTTATAGGACATCAATGGGTGAGATGGGCAGGAAGTAAAAAATATAAATCACTTTTTTCCCATCTACTGCGTCCACTTCTCCCCCCTTTGAACCTCATTGTTCTCATAAATCTCTTAAGCTTGGTCAACACAAACAGTTTTATTTCCCCAACTCCCCTAGAAGAGGTGTCCTGCAATCAAAGCCCTAAAAGTAGTATGGCATCTATAAAAAAAAAAACTATATATTTTGTATAAATCATGCACACTATTTACTAAAATGTGATTATGATTTACTTACCGCTTGCCTAATGAGGGGAGACATCAGGGGCTAATAAGAATCCACCAACGTTTACCTAAACTTGAAAAGATTACATGACACACATCTACACACAATAGCAGTCCTATGGAAACAGCACATAATAAAATTGTTTACACCCCTCCAAATTCTTCCCTTCTACCAGTTTAACCACTTCTCTGCCAGAGTGGGTACAATAAATTACAGTTCACCTGCAGCTATGGAGTTAAGAAATAGATCTCATTACAGACAGTTCCCATACGTTGTAAAGCACCCCTCATATCTAAATATTTTATTATATTTATGTCCTCAATTCCCCAATGTTTATTTAACTATTTCTTTTCTGTTTTTGACCCATTCAAGATAACCATATAGGTCTAGATTATGAGTGGTGCGCTAACTTTTGTGCGCAAGCAAATAGGGGCTTATAGTGGCTCTTTGCACGCGTCATGTGAGAAAAAAAGTCTCATAGAATTACTTATTTCTTTTGGATCAAACCAGCTTCTTCTGAAAAATTACTTTTCACTACAGAGAAAACAGCCGGCCGATATTTTCCCCCTCTGCTGGCTGACACACACTCCCCACCACTGGAGTAGGTTACTTGGAAAATATAAACACAAAAATGCAGCAAAGCACAAAGGGATCACATTTTAGTAAGCAAAGTAATGTAAAAAAGGCAATTATTATCTAAAATAATCACACTCACAAAACAACCTTGATTGTTGCTGAAGTGTACTTTTATGTCCAACATTATGTCCTTTGTCTCCCTCAGGCACTCTGCTCACATCCACCTGTCTATAGACAATGCAGACCGCATACGTTATCTTGCTTCTGTGGCACCTGGCTATTTTGATCTCCTCCACTTGCATGTAAGTCTTGGGGCCAATTCATCAAGCTCTGAATGGAGCTTGATGCAGCTGTTTCCGCATGAGCTTTCAGGCTCGCAGGAAACAGGAGTTAAAAAGCAGCTGTCTTAGAACGCTGCTCCTTAACTCGTCTCCCTGCTCTGAGGCGGCGGACAGCAATCCGCCTGATCGTATATGATCAGGTTGATTGACACCATCTGCTAGCAGCCGATTGACCGCAAATCTGCAGGTGGAGGCATTGCACAAGCAGTTCACCAGAACTGCTTGTGCAATGATAAATGCCGACAGGGTATGCTGTCTGCATTTATCGATGTGCGGCGGACATGATCCGCTACAGCGGATCATGTCCGTCCGCAGGATAATAAATCGGCCCCTTAGTGTGTGTTAATAGGTAATTGGCAAAGTGGGCTTGTGGGTGTAGCCTTACGTATTTTGCAGGTGCCTCACCTATCCAAAACAGCGAAATGTAGGATTTTAATCATATTGTTAAATTAAAATTAACAATAAAATATTTTTGTCACTATGCACCATCTTGCATTTATTGTAGAAAGTTAATAGGTATAAAATATTTAACCATACTATTACATAAAATTACACAAAATTATGATTTTCCAGAAGGGTGGTTTAACCCATTTTGACAATGTATGCATTTTACTACCTCTCTCTTTAAACTCTAAATAAATAAATAAATAAAAACACAATAGTTTTACGGTAGTTTATGTATCAGTATAGTAGGAATATTCTTTTTACACTTATTATAAAAAAGAAAGAGAAATAAATGTTTGTAGTCTCAGATGGGGACATCAACTTATGAAATATACTATGTATTCTTATCTAATATTAGTGTGTATCAAAATATACGTATAAGATAATGCAAAAATGAGCGCTATTTAGTTGCTCGCACTGGACGTCCAGAAAAAAAATAAAGTAAACTAAAAACAAGGACACAAAATATGTGTCTACATATATGCAAAAAATGTAAAAAATAAGTTAGTCGTTAAAAATGTGCAAAGATCTTTTAAAAATATATGTTAGGATAGTGATTCAACATCCGTTCGTCTATTTAGACAGTAGCAAGGTAATAAGTCTAGTTTGTTATGACTAAAGGGGAAGCGTGGATAAGTAGAAAGGTACCTGCACGCCACTCACTCTCCGTTGAGAGAGAAGGCATAAATAAAAAGATGGTAGCACTATTGCCAGGGGGAGGATGGATTGTCTCTTAAGATTAGTGATTCCAATCACTGTGATAGTTTGTCCGCTCCTACGGCTCGGTGTAGTTCAATTGATCTTCTTAGACCGTTCTTGCGGTGTGGGTGGTGAGTACACCAAATACTGCGATTCACTTCCGCCTTCCACCTGAGCTTTCACATATGTTAAAGCGTCTGACGTCACTTGGTGTACAGCGTGTGAGGACAATCAGCTGTGTATACTCTCTGGTACCGGCTTCTGTGAATGATCCTTTTGGGCTGTTTATACCTTTCTGGAGATGTTTGTCAGACTCCAAGACGTGGGAGTCGGTTATTCTTCTCTTTTCTGGTTTTTAGAATCCAGAGTCCATGTTATTTATGGTACGCAAAGTACAAAGAGTTTGTAAAATCCATAAAGTTCATGCAGTAACAGTTAACAGCACAGATAAGGACTAATATATAAGGCCCTCTCTTAGTAGTTATATAAAAGACTGTCTGTATAAAAACATCAAACTTTGCAAACACAATCAACGCGTTTCACTCCTGGGGGCTTTTTCAAGAGAATCACTAATCTTGAGAGATGATCCACCCTTCCCCTGGCAATAGTGCTACCATCTTCTTATTAAAGCCTTCTCTCTCAACGGAGAGTGAGTGGCGTGCAGGTACCTTTCTACTTATCCACGCTTCCCCTTTAGTCATAACAAACTAGACTTATTACTTTACTACCGTCTAAATAGAAGAACGGATGTTGAATCACTATCCTAACATATATTTTTAAAAGATCTTTGCACATTTTGAACGACAAACTTATTTTTGAAATTTTTTGCATATATGCAGACACATATTTTGTGTCCTTGTTTTTAGTTCACTTTTTTTCTGGATGTCCAGTGCGAGCAGCTAAATATTGCTCATTTTTGCATTATCTTACTATTTGCCTCCTCAATTTTAGCACAGTTAAGTATTTTATTCATCTATTGTCTCAACATTAGGTGTTATATTAATTATCCTTCAATTATTAGGCGTTATTTATGGATTATACTAAATGTGATATTTCTATATAATTGTATATTAAAGAATTTGTATTTTTGTAATCTGCTTTATTTGAGCTAATCGTTAGTGCATATTCTATTTCTATATATTATATTCTGTTTCACATATATATGTATATTGTGATACACACTGATATTAGATAAGAATACATACATTTATTTCTCTTTCTTTTTTATAATAAGCGTAAAAAGAATATTCATACTATACTGATACATAAACTACCGAGTCACAAAACCCCATAGTGTGGTTATTATCCTTTTGCTTACCCCTAGCCGAGAGCGCCAGTACTAAAATAACCCCTTTCTGTACCTTAGACTTGTCTACCCTGGAACTTATTTGAGGAAGTTCCCTTGTACTTGGGAATAGGGAAGTCTTTAACGCTTGCTCTACCTACTTCCAGTTGGTGGACAAAGGACCTCTCATTTGAAAGAGTAGGACTGCTTCTTTCAAATAAGGGGTGTCAAGTTTGTTTATGTATTGGAAGGTCCATGGTGGCACCACAGTGCCCACCAGGAAGAGGCAGTGATTTTAAAGGCTGAAGTCTCCATTTCCATCTACAGTGTGGAGGCCCCGGGATCTGGAAGTGGGAAACCCCAGGATTTCAATACATGGTTGTCATTCGCGCTTCAGATTAGATGCGCATGGCAAGAAGGGCTGGTCATGCTCATCTAAGAGGTTAAGAGGCTTTTTGATTACACCCCTGAAATGCAAAACAATGTGTTGAAAAGCATACTTAGGTAGGCTCAGGAGCTGCAGTGCACTACTAGGATCTAGCTGCTGATTGGTGGCTGCACAATACCTCTTGTCATTGCTTCAACTTATGTGTTAAAATAGCTCCCAGAAGTGTATTGTTGCTAGTGTTACTTCAACAAAGAATACCAAGAAAATGAAGCTACTGTGATAATAAATGTAAATTGGAAAGTTGTTTAAAATGACCGGCTCTTTTCAATCATGAATGAAAAAGTTGTGTTTTATGTCACTTTAACATAAATTCCCATCCTTGATGTAAGAAAGTTTTATAATGTATAACTGGGTTTTTCTGTATTTTCAAATAAGATTAACATTTATCTGACTGGTGAAAAAAATAGCCAATCAGCATCATCAATACTGAGTGTACAATTTGCTTTACTGTTATCTTATGGGATTTCATGATAATATCCTTTGATTTCACTATGATCTCACAATATTTAATTGTAAATGTCCTTAAGCTGAGTAGCAAAATAAAGTGACTGTGACAGTGGATCTTTTATGGTAGGCGGCTACTAATATCTGATTAGTTTTATATACAGTTATATATATATTTGTTCAGCATTTTACACATATGCTGTATCACTTTTACATTATTTATCCTATTGCTAATATGTCCCTTTAATTGCTTATATCCTACACATATATAAAAATGACTTAAATTCCCCTTTAATGTTTGTGAAGAGTTCTGTGTAATTTAATGGAATTTAAATCTCCAAATGAGATTGTATTCTATTTTATTGTATATAACAACTATATAAGCCATACATTTTAAGTAATACTGCAGGTTAAATGAATGATTATGTGCCAGATTACAAGTGGAGAGCTATTTAGCGCATTAGGTTGCGCTCCTATTACGAGTTCAAAGTAAAATGTTATTGTTCTCGCTCACACAAAAACCCGAACTGTGTGATAACCTATTCCCTCATAGAAGTCAATGGGGTAGATTTATTAAATGCCGGGCGGACATGATTCGCTGTAGCTAATCATGTCCGCCCTACAACGCTAATTGCAGACAGCATACACTCTTGGCATTTAACATTACACAAGCATTTCTTGTGAAATGCTTGTGCAATGCCGCACCCTGTACATTCGCGGACAATCAGCCGCGAGCAGGGGGTGTCAATCATCACGATCGCATAGTCTTACGACTGCTGCTTCTTAACTTCAGTTTCCGGCGAGACGGAAACGTCGGGAGGAGACAGCAGCATCCGCTGCTTGTTAAATCTACCCTAATGAGTCAGTACCTTAATTGTCTGTTTTATGAAAGCAGTGGTGGGAAGTGCCATGCTCTACCAGCTGTGCTCCCAAAGTGTCACTACTCCAGCAATCACCTTATAAAACAACAGACGTATAAAAGTTTATAGTGTGATTGTCTTCGTTATTTCATTTCTCATAGAAGTTTTTCAAATTAAGCCCTAAAGCAACATACTAGTGTAACAATAAAATGCTCCAAATTCTTAAAGGATTGCATTATTAAACTATTTGGCTTGACTGGGATAAAAGGAGGAGGAATCATTTGCAGGATTCCTCCTACAATAATTTTGTATACAGTGTGAATAGCAGACTCTAGCGTCATAGGCAGTAGCAGACCTTCTTAGCAGAGGACCCTGGTGCAAACATTTTTTTTGGCCACCAAAGATACTTCAGTAGTAAGCAATAGTAACACTATTCATGCTGCTCTGTATAATGATTATAATCCTCTTGTGCATTGGTAACAATGTATATGGAGTTTTACTGGGTTAAGGCAAGCGGGTTACTTGCCTAGATGTGCTAATTGCCTGTACAATAATTTCTATTGAGATATATATATAATTTCAGTAAAAATAGGAATAAATCTGCGCTTAGGGATATGTAGCTGGGACTTAAGTGGTGTATCTGGACACAAATATAAATATGATATATTTATATAAATATCTTGATGTTACTAAATATATATTTACAATATATGAGAGGTTACAACCTTTAAATGTTTACACCAATGAATCTGTGAATAGTATCACTAGGATACAGACCTAGTCCAGCACAATAATTTCTAAATCAATAGGCTGTCCACAGCAGGGTCAGATTGTAACAGCTCGTGTGACAGTTCCCAAGTGCCTTTTATCTCTCTGCTGCTTCGTCCGATGATGAGAGTGTCCTCTTTAAAAAAGCGGATCCTCCCCTAGTTGTCGCTGAAAGAATGAAGTTTGGACAAGCGCACAAGAAAGCACACATAGTGAAGCCTGTTTACAACAATGAATTCACTGTATACAAGTATAACTAACCACTCATGTGATTCTTTACTATTGTAGATATAAAGGTAGAGTTGAAGGCATCCTCTGAGAACCTAAATAATACGCTGGTCTTCCCGACCCCAGAGTCCCTGATAAGAAGCAGTTTGAACCACTCTTAGGCTTCTGGGGTCGGGAAGACCAACGTATTATTTAGGTTCTCAGAGGATGCCTTCAACTCTACCTTTATATCTACAATAGTAAAGAATATTCTAGTGGGGAGAGTATAAGGAGAGCAGAAGGAGACATCAACTCTAACAAAAGTGTCTTATCTATACCTCATACTGGATGAGGTTAAATCACATGAGTGGTTAATTATACTTGTATACAGTGAATTCATTGTTGTAAACAGGCTTCACTAGGTGTGCTTTCTTGTGCGCCTGTCCAAACTTCATTCTTTCAGATATATATATAAGGATATATATTTAGAACATATTCTGCTATGTGAAGAACATTGGAATGTGAGATATTTACAGTAAATACACAGTAAAACACTTTATTAGAAATTAATACTGCATAAATATAATTTTACATGTTTTCATCTACTTAACTGCAAAGGGCTCCAATGCAATTATATGTCTATATATGTGTACATATGTATTTATGTGTTTATATGTGTACATATGTACACATATATAGACATTTATATATACATACATCTTTAGACATGTATATGTATTTATCTCAGTGTGAAAGCCATTTGCAGCCTTTTGTTTCCTAACACCTGAGGCCTCATATCTTTAAGCCCTTTGAACTTTTTTTGCAATATTTTTTTTAATATTTTTTATTAGATGGTGTTATTATGAGTGTAGCTGTACTTTGTAATGTATTTTTGATGTGTTCTGTGACACTTTTCTGTTTTGCAAAACAGTTAACCACAGCTCTTAGGACGCGCTAACCCGGGTTAACTTTCGACTTGTTATACCAGCACAATTTAACCTGCACTCAAATAATTACGAAAACCTGATATCGCTTGAACATAAACTTTTCTGCTCCACCCGTAATCTGGCCCTAAATAATTTTAGCTAAATAGTCTGTTTTTTAAAGTATCCTGAACAGAGCAAATATATTTGAATTGAATTGTGTTTAAAATATTACTCTTGATGGCCCAATATATAAATTTGGAGCCTTTTCATGTACTTTTTATTAAAGAGACAGTCAACACCAGAATTTTTCCCTGTTTTGCATAACCAACACTGTTATAGAAATACACTTTTTACCTCTGTGATTACATTGTATCTAAGCCTCTGCAAACTGCCTCCTTGTTTCAGTTGTTTTGACAGACTTGCATTTTAGCCAATCAGTGCTTACTCGTAGGTAACTTCACGTGCAAGAGCTCAATGTTATCTATATGAAACCCATGAACTAATGCCCTCTAGTGGTCAAAATGCATTCAGATTAGAGGCAGTCTTCAAGGTCTAAGAAATTAGAATATGAACCTCCTAGGTTTAGCTTTCAACTAAGAATACCAAGAGAACAAAGCAAAATTGATGATGAAGTAAATTGGAAAGTTGTTTAAAATTACATTCCCTATTTAAATCGTTTTTTTTTTTACTTGACTGTCCCTTTAATCCACCATACTATCTATTATTTACCTCTTTATAATTGCAGTTTCAATGACTTTATCTAATATAAGCCTTTCTTGACTGTATAAAATTACATTTCGTATTAAAGATTGGCAACATTTTAATGGAATCCCTTTTAGTTTGCTAGGCATTTGCATTTTGTTGGCATTTTACACTATTTTTATAATAAATTTTAAGTTAACAGTGATGATTTAACTTCAGACTAATCTAAAGCTATCAAAGTATTTATCTGAAAAAATTATCCTAGACTTTAATGGAACACTTTGTAGAAAAATATCTTTACTATTAAAGGATTATAATGTACTCTGTAAATGAAAATTATTTAAAAGCAAATCAATTTAAGCCTTCTTAAATTTAGCCTCTGTCACAAAACCCATCCCATAAATATTGGTTTAATGAAATTAAAATACCATTATCTATCATGTTTAACACACTTGCTTAAAGTCAGGACTGTCTACATATATATGCAGAGGCAGGGCAGGCAATTGGTTGCCTTTTTCCGGTTGGTGGGGTTAAAAGAGGGTCTTACCACTTAAACCAGTGTTTCTCAACTCCAGCACTCAAGTAACCCTAACAGACCAGATTTTCATTATATGTAAACTGGAGCACAGATGAAATTATCAGTAGATCAGTAACCATGGCTACTAACCTGCTCTTACCCATCAGCTTTTTATTTTTCCTGTGCTCTAGTCAAGATACCACAGCTTTTTGAATAACAAGTAACTTAAGTGATGGAAAGCTACAATGTCCTCAGACCGACTTAACGTTATTCAAAAGTTCTTTAGTTGCATCTGGGACAACGCCCACCCTGAAATGGCTGTCACTCTACCATCTCTGGTTATTGCCTGGGCCAGAATCAACTGACTAAGCTAGGTTGTAAATTAAACCAAATTCCAAACCAGAAGGACCTAGGTCAGCTAGATGTACAGTATGCTGGTCCAAGGGGAGTAAACATTTTTGTTGCTAGGTTGACTGACCTTGGTCAACTGTAGACTAGTTAGCAACCATAAAGGAGTCATACATTTATTGTTTTTAATGTTAAGAAAAAAAATGCCATCCACCAACAATAAAACAAACTTGTGTCTTTTTTTTATTATTGTTTAGTCTTTTAGTTCTGCCTTCTTTTTTTGAGCAGGTGCTTTTTTTACGCTACAGGGCTGGTTGGGCTTCTTTGTCACAACAAGAACTTGTATGGCATTTGGACAGACCTGTCTCTCAGTTGTGAGGGGATTTAAAGGGACAGCTCTATATACACATGGGATTCCTGACAAGCTGCAGAAGCCTAAGAGTGGGGAAAGTCCTGTAGGGTACAAGAAGGAGGGCAACAGATGATATTTCAGGCCTGACCCTGGCATAGCATATGTCAGAAGCAAGCTTGTCTAAATGTTATTGGCCATCTGTGAGAAAGAGGGAAGTGTAGTGGGGCTCCCAGGGTTGTGTTAGCTGCAAGCTTTTCCTTGAGGGTTGTAGGGATTGAATACCAAGCTTGCTAACTTTATAAAGCTAAACATTTGTTACAAACAAGTTTGGTAGGTTATTATTTAATTAAGTATTTTGAGTAAAAATTGTAGCTGAAGAACTTATTGCATACAACAAGGCATTGAAGGTTGTATACATGAATATATACATATTTGCCAAATGTTGCCAAAAAATAACACCACAGGGATAACATTGTATGTGGTTGGGCCACATTCATTACTATGTCATCCAAATGTCTATAGAAATATTAATTAGCAGCCAGGTTAAAGCATTGGCTTCTTGAGAGGTCTCTGGAGTCAGTGACAGGGCAATTAATAGTTAAATCCCCATACTAAAGTCCTCTAGTTCCCTGAGGAAAATGAATTCAAGCCAAACCTGACTTCCCATTGCTTAATCATTCTTCGATAAGGATCGCTGGATGAATTATGGATTTGTGCTGAAAGGAACCTTATCAGCAATTTCCTCTTTTATTTGTATCCTTTGTTTCAAATAAAAAAATGACAAAGGGCTAAAGGCAAATGAAAAGAACTCAGAACAATGCAATGTCCTTTGGAAAGAATCGGCTTTCAGCATACTGTATTAGATTTCATTCATTCTTCCTAACTAGAAGCACACACTGCATACAAGCACATTCTCTATAGTAGTGGTTATTAACCTTTTATTGACAGTGACTAAATTATGCATGTGGCATTAGCTTGTTATACTAGATCAGTGACCCATTCCTTAATGTCTATATAATTTACAGCATTAAATTCTGCCAATCATTTTCATTAGCCCTTGCTAAATGTCAAGAAGGTCACATTATTCTCACTAGTAGCAATAAATAAAACACCTGTGGTCGGATGGGTTCTACATTTACTGAGAGTGTCTTCCTGAAAACTGATAAACTAATGTGATATTTCTTACATTTAGTAACCCACCTAAATAGTGTGCTGACCACATTCTGAGATGCCAGTTTTCCTCCACAAAAATAGTGTTCAATCTGTAAGTGATTCAGCACAAAAGTCTGTGGGTCACATTGCCCCCCAACAATGCAATACCTTAGACCCCACTGTGATCATATCATGTTTATTTTTCCCAACTAACCAGTTACTTGAACCATTGACCACCAGTAACATACAAATCAAAAATGGTACCTCTTTGGTTGCCAATAACACATCTAGACAGTAGAGATTTGACTTCCTTGACCACCCCTCACTTGTTTCGCCTCCATATTTGTAATGCATTGGGACATAGGAAACCTTTTACATTTAGCTAACACTAAGGGGAAAAAAACAGACATTTAAGTGTCCAATATTTTTGTCAAGATTTTTCTGGACAACCTGCTAAAATACTAGACTGTCCAGTTGAATACTGGACACCTGGCATTCCTATACCCAACAGCAGGAGTCAAGAACCACTGTTCTACAATATCTTACTATGAATGCCTGATAATGTTTTAAAATTAAAGTATGTTTTTTTACATGCATAGTATACATTAATTAGTAAGTACAGCATTGCAAAAAAATCTGCAGATACAACACATTTTAAAAGCTGTAATTGCGCTAGAAACATTTTCATTTGTTTTGCTGTTCGGGGACATACCCTTTAAAAACCATATTGAGCAAGTTTATCTTGTGTCATTTGCTGTGGACAAATAAGGACAGGTAATGTCTAGCTCCTATACTGATTAGGCAATTACTGTTTAGAATTTTGTGGTGTCAGAGTTCTGGACCATACAAGATAAGTTCCAGCCTGTCATGGTAAGCTGGGGCTGTGTTGTAAAGCACTTTAAAAACAGTATTTTCTTTTATCACTGAGATCAGCACATTTAAAATACCTCCAGTGCCTGTTAACTGAGATCATTCATAGCTCTTGACTGCCAAGTGTGCTCTATCCCTCAGCCTAAACTGTTGCAGATGATCGCCCAGTGTAAACCATTTTTTTTCTACGGTGATAATGCAGGTGGTGCAAAAATAATTGAAGGGAGTGTATGCGACTGTAAAGACATAAGGGATGGGATTCTGGGCTGTTCGAAAGGGTTGACAGGTGTCTGCGACAAAAATACCGGACATATAAGCGGGGGGGGGGGGGGGGGTCACATATGCGTATATATATATATATATAAAAAGTTAACACAATAAAGGAGCACAGAGATCTTGATTTTATCCTACTCTACTGTACTTTCAACATAATTACAGACTAGCAGGAACTACTGTGTATGATTAATAGGATATTTAGCAATCCTCTAGTCAGGAATCTCTGACAAGACATTCAAAGAAAGTGATTGTGGTATTAGATGGTGCATGCTACTCCTCAACACCTTTCATAAAATGGCTTTCACAGGCAGCAGTCACAGGGAATTTGAAGGAGCTGCAGCAATGAATTACAATTTTTTGTATTGCATTATTACACTATGTAAGTGACAAGCACAGGGAATAAAATCGGTTAATATGTCAGAGCAGCAGCATACCCAAACTTATCGGCTTCATTGTGATCCTTTAACACTGTCAGCACTGCAGCATAGACTGTAGACAGAGTATCCTGCGGGTCTTCTTGCTGTCGTGACGTCACACATGTGATCATGTGACGTCCGACAGTTACACAGCAGCACGCACGGCGCAGGCTGAGGACAGGCAGAGGGGCACTGCACAAAACATCAGGAAGGATCAGCTGTAGACGAGTAGCCTAGGGCTAGAAGGGGTGCTGGCCCAGTGGACACAGGCTACCAGGGTGGGATGAGCTTCAATGGGTTACTAACTGCTGGGTAGGTAGGTTGGCCTGGATGCAGCTTGGACTCCGGCATCGGACATAGTAAAAAAAATCAACAGCAAACTGAGGATATGTCCGTTTTTTTTAAATAAGATTACCAGACAGTCCAGTCTAATACCGGACACCTGGCAACCCTAGATGTAAGGGGTTAGCTTGGTGTCTAGTGTTTGGAATATGAGATTCCTTTGTAGTATGCTGTCATGCTAATATATTAGGCAGCAGTTACCTATTTTTAGGTGAACTAAGGGGAGTGTCTTGTGTGAAGCAGGTATATAAGGTGTGGGCAGAGAGGAAGTGAGCAAACTAAACTTTTTTCTTTGTGTTTTCAGGAAGCTTATTGGAGCTATTGGTGAAGTTTGGATTATAGAATGGCAACCAGAAATAGAAAGATCCCCAAAATATCCCTAGATGATGGAGAGTCGATTTGGAGGACAAGGGCCATCAAGGCACAGTGAAAATTGAAGAGGATGGAAAAGGCCAAGTTGGTTCCCAAAACAGGACAGGGAGTATTGGCAGACAGGTCGGTTGGCACGGTTGTGCAGACAAACTGCTCAGGCTGATGTTCTATTTGAAGCGGCAATGGTAAGTGGGGTAGGAGATGGGATTCCCACTGGAGCAGCGGTCATTCCGGTAGTAAGTGTGGCAGCAGCGGGCGAGGATCCGATTAGTGTGAGCTTGTTTAGCGCATCAGGGAGCAGCATAGGCTTTCTGAATTGCCTGATGGAGTGCAATAGTGAGGACATTCCCTTAGGCCAGGTGAGCGTAGCGGCGCGGCATAGGACTAGCGTTAGGCCCCAATCCCGAGTAGATTTGGATAAGGGCATTGCCAGGCCTTCTCTGTCACGGGTCGATGATGTCAGCACGTCAGGTCTCCGCACAGATGACGCAGGGGGCGTGCGCCATTTTAGAAGGCCTTATAGGAGGAGCAAGCACCAGGCCTGGGTAGATACGGACAGTGAAAGCGAGTTGGATGTGCATTATGGCGGACACAAGTATCAAGATAGGGCAGCAGGGGGGTGCAGGGACTGGGTTGATAACGGTGTAGATATGCAAAATCAAGGGCCACATTGGGGGCAGCAATTTGGGAACAATATGGGTTGTAGTCCTGGTAGGCCATGCAACAATTATATGCATAGGCAATGCGAGGAGAGGCAAAGGGGGCAATGGGAGGGAGGTGACAGGAGGAGGAAGGACATACGATGGGCAGATAGTAATAGAGAGAACAAGGTATTTAGATATCTATGATAGGAGCATGGGAGATTTTGGCAGGCCACAGAAAAGGGCAAGACAAATAGAAGGGGGCAGGGTAAGAGTGATCAGGGACACAGAGGGGACTATGTATAGAATGATAGAGCAAGATAAGGTAGCACCAGTGGCAGCAAGGCAGGATAGCAGGAGGAAGGTAGTGGGGGAAGATAGGGGGAGGTACGAGGGAGCCCACAATAGAGAAGGGCAGCGGGAACAGAGGACGCAATTGAGTACGGAAAGGATTAATAACATTGATGTTAATACTTTGCAGACTGCAAGTGAGCTGGTGCCCCCTGAGAGGCAGCAATTACAGGAAACAGGGCATAGGTCTGAGCAGAACACGGGCAAAGGGGAGACATCTGCAGCAAGACTGCAGAGTGGAGAAAAGGAAATGGGAACAGGTACCCTGACGAAGGGGACAAGCAAGTAGTGGGGAAACACGCAGAATGCAAAGCAGGGTAAGAAAATTGTATGTAGAAATGTTCACGTGTCTGATAGTTCTTCTGAAATAGACTCAGAGGATGAGAATGGAAAGGGAGACAGTAACAAAAGTATATTAATAATTGTAAGAAAAATATATGCTCATCAGGGTAAAGGAGGGAAAAAATCATAGTGGGAGAAGGGGCCACGAGCGAGGGTGAGGATATTAACATGGATGACGAGGTGACAGGGACACTTTTATTACCACTAACAACGTATCTAAAGGCAAAAGTAATACTGAGGGTGCAGAAAGGAAAGTACATGGACGTATTTGGCATAACTAGGGAAGCAGTGGCTGTCAAATCTAGAGGTGATGAGGTTAAGGGAAGCAAAGCCAAACAGACATTTACAGAATGGGTGAAGGGTATGCTAATTTACGCAGTGTGCTTTATTACAGCAAATCCAGACAAGGTAAAAGGAATATTAAGATACATTCACCTGATTGCAGAGTGCTATACCACATATGGGGGCTATGTGTGGAAAGATTATGATGCAGAATTTAGGAGGGGTATTCTACAATTAGCGGACAAGGGTAGGAAGTAATTTGGGGTAAAAATACTGGACATGTACACAAGGTTAATGAAAGTTGCAGATAACCAGAATACAGTAGGTGTCAGGAAACAGGCTGCTGCTGCATCCTGTCTAAACTCCTCCCCCACTTCCTTTAAAACTGTTACACACCCTTATCCTAGTGCTTAGTAATTTTAGTGAAGTGCCTTGATTGCTCCTGATACCTAAGCTACAACCTACTATGGATTACAAGTATTCCTCTCCATTGTTTTTCCTACTTGTGATAACATCACTCTAATCTTTGCAGCCGTGTTCTAATTCAGGCTTCCTGTTACGGCTAATCTCCTTCTGAGTCTAAAACACTCCGGATCCCTGCAAACCAAACCTGTGTCTGTTTTCACTTGTATCCTCATTCCCCCGGAGGTCTAAAGCTGTAGGCTGCGTTAACGGAATCGCACTATTTGTGGTGCTTGTTCTCACTAAGTTTACCCACAGCCATACTTACACGCTGCTGCTCCGAAAACGGAAACTGGGCTCCCAGCTGATCCTCCACTGACGTCACACATCAGTCAAACTCCACACAGACACATTGTTGCTGTTCTGCCGCACAGCTCCTGAGCAATTGAACTGCTTGCTACATTGCCACAAATCTGAACAGCTACGTTGTCTCTCCAGACTTCCAGTTACCTCACACATCAGAATCAAAGACTTTAGCCACTTTAGTCCGGTAGTGAGTCCCTTTCATTCTACCTCTGAAAACTTGCTGACCTAAGCAAGCTAAAGTTGGCAGCTCATCTAACACTGTGAACAAATTCCCATATTGTTCACTACTGAAATTCTACCTGCAGTAATTCCACTTGTTCAACAACTAAAACTACTTAAAGTCATAGTAGTTTCATAGTTGATAAGTGATACATATGCAACTTAAGTTACTACACATAAGTCTGCAGCTGTGATCTACATTGTAAACTCTTCAGAGGTATTAAAACATGGTTCTTACATAATTACTAAGCCATGGAAACGGATCCAGCAGATTTGCCTCAGTTTGTGTATAACTTGTCTCAGAGTGTGGACCAATTAGGACAAGGTCTGAGGGAATTGGAAATAGAAAATTAATCACTCAGAAAAATAATCAGGGATTCCATGGCTCCAAGAGCAGTACAACCTGAACCTATCCCAGAACCAGTGGTGTCTCTACCCAAACCTTTCTCTGGCAATAGGAAACTATATCACCATTTTAAGAATGCTTGTTTATTACTGTTCAACCTGAAACCAAAAACCTATTGTACTGAGAGGATAAAGGTTCTAACTATAATTTATTTTTTAAGGGGAGAGCCCAGGGTCTGGGTCGACTCTATTTTTGAAAATAATCAACCCATATTAGGATCTCTGGATGATTTCCTTAACGAAATGGATGAGCTATACCTAGACACAGATTCTCAGTTAACTGCCGAAATCGCTATGCGTAACCTCAAACAAGGGAAACGAGTAGTAGAAGACTACATCGCAGAGTTCAAATAGTATTCAAGGGATTCCCAATGGAACCCAATTGCTCTATGGAACCAGTTTAAGCTTGGATTGGCAGATAACATAAAGGATGAGCTCGCCTAACCGATCTCCCTAAAACACTGGAGTCTCTAATGAGATTGGCTAAGCAAATAGATCGGCGTTTGAGAGAGAGGAGGTCCGAACGATTCCACTGCGACCAACCCCAAAAGTCTCAGTATACCCCTACCCAACCACTTCCAACCACAAAATTGATGGCAGAACCTATGGAGGTTGGCCTCGCTAGGGGACCTTTATCCCCTGAAGAATGGACCCATCGCTGAGTAAACCTCTTATGTATGTATTGCGCAATGCAAATCACACAGTGAAGGTTTGCCCATTACTGCAGAAATCAAAGAAACGTAAGTCTCATACACTTCTTTCATCTCAGACTGTTACGAAAACTCATGCTTACTGTGTCCTTTCTCTGTCTTTGCAGTGGGATCAGCACAAGCTTTGCAGTGAAGCTATCCTAGACACAGGAGCCTATGGAAACTTTTTGAATAGTGCTCTTGTGAGAAATAATAAAATTCCAATTGTGTTAAAGCATAAACCCATTGTAATTCGTGTTATTGATGGATCATTCATCGCCACTGGTCCCATCACTCACCAAACCATTCCACTGTTAGTACGCACATTATCTGGTCATAGCGAGTACATTGGGGGGTAGTTATCAAGCCGTCTACTTTTCTGGCTTCGCCGGCCCAATACGCCCGCCTAAGCTCGCCTACCTTCGCCGCCGCGGACCTGAAAAAATATGCCTAAGTTATCAAATAAAGCTGTCAAAAAGCCGCGGGGCGATGAGCAGCGGACTGTGACAGTTATCACTCATCCGATCTCGCTGCCCTTCGGCTTTTTCCCAGCTTTATTGCTAGCCTGTCACTAAGCACTCACACTAAACTACACTGTTCTACCCCCTATACCGGCGCCCCCGGAGCCTCCCGCAACTCAATAAAGTTACTAACCCCTAAACCGCCGCTCCTAGACCCTGCCGCAACTCTTATAAATATATTAACCCCTAAACCGCCACTCCTAGACCCTGCCGCAACTCTTATAAATGTTTTAACCCCTAAACCGCCGCTCCCGGACACCGCTGCCACCTACAGTATACCTAGTAACCCCTATCCTGCCCCCCCTATACCGTCGCCCTCTATAATAAAATTATTAACCCCTATCCTGCTGATCCCGCACCTCTCCGCAACTAAATAAATAGTTTAACCCCTAAACCACCGCTCCATGAACCCGCCGCAACCTATATTAAACCTATTAACCCCTATCCTGCCCCCCCTACACCATCGCCACCTATAATACATTTATTAACCCCTAATCTGCCCCCCCTACACCGTCGTCACCTATAATAAATTTATTAACCCCTATCCTGCCCCCCACTATGCCGCCGCCACTGTAATAAAATTATTAACCCCTAAACCTAAGTCTAACCCTAACGCCCCCCTAACTTAAATATTAATTAAATAAATCTAAATAAATTAACTCTTATTAAGTAAATGAATCCTATTTAAAACTAAATACTTACCTTTAAAATAAACCCTAATATAGCTACAATATAAATAATAATTATATTCTAGCTATCTTAGGATTTATATTTATTTTACAGGTACCTTTCAATTTATTTTAACCATGTACAATAACTATTAAATAGTTATTAACTATTTAATAGCTTACCTAGCTAAAATAAAGAGAAATGTACCTGTTAAATAAATCCTAACCTAAGTTACAATTGCACCTAACACTACACTATACTTTAATAAATTATTCCTATTTAAAAATAAATACCTACCTGTAAAATAAACCCTAAGCTACAATATAAATAATAATTATATTATAGCTATCTTAGGATTTATATTTATTTTACAGGTAACTTTGTATTTATTTTAGCTAGTTAGAATAGTTATTAAATAGTTATTAACTATTTAATAACTACCTAGCTAAAAGAAATACAAAATTACCTGTAAAATAAATCCTAACTTAAGTTACAATTAAAACTAATACTACACTATCATTAAATTAATTAAATAAACTACCTACAAATAACTACAATTAAATACAATTACATAAACTAACTAAAATACACAAAATAAAAAAAGCTAAGTTACAAAAAATAAAAAAATAAGTTACAAACATGTTACAAATATTACAACAATTTTAAGCTACTTACACCTAATCTAAGCCCCCTAATAAAATAACAAACCCCCCCAAAATAAAAAAATGCCCTACCCTATTCTAAATTAAATAAATTTCAAAGCTCTTTTACCTTACCAGCCCTTAAAAGGGCCATTTGTGGGGGCATGCCCCAAAGAAAACAGCTCTTTTGCCTGTAAAAGAAAAATACAACCCCCCCAACATTAAAACCCACCAACCACATACCCCTAATCTAACCCTAACCCCCTTTACAAAAACCTAACACTAATCCCCTGAAGATCATCCTACCTTGAGTCGTCTTCACTCAGCCGAGCCACCGATGGAACTGAAGAGGACATCCGGAGCGGAAGAAGTTAATCCTCCAAGCGGCGCTGAAGAAATCTTCCATCCGATGAAGTCATCATCCAGGCGGCGCTGAAGAAAAGTCTTCGATCCGGCTGATGTCATCTTCAAAGAGGCGCTGAAGAGGTCTTCTATCCGGGCGAAGTCATCTTCCAAGCCGGGTCTTGAATCTTCCTTCCGCCGACGCGGAACCACCTTCTTCACCGACGGACTACGACGAATGACGGCTCCTTTAAGGGACGTCATCCAAGATGGCGTCCCCTCAATTCCGATTGGCTTATAGGATTCTATCAGCCAATCGGAATTAAGGTAGGAAAATCTGATTGGCTGATGGAATCAGCCAATCAGATTCAAGTTCAATCCGATTGGCTGATCCAATCAGCCAATCAGATTGAGCTCGCATTCTATTGGCTGATCGGAACAGCCAATAGAATGCGAGCTCAATCTGATTGGCTGATTCCATCAGCCAATCAGATTTTTCCTACCTTAATTCCGATTGGCTGATAGAATCCTATCAGCCAATCGGAATTGAGGAGACGCCATCTTGGATGACGTCCCTTAAAGGAGCCGTCATTCGTCGTAGTCCGTCGGTGAAGAAGGTGGTTCCGCGTCGGCGGAAGGAAGATTCAAGACCCGGCTTGGAAGATGACTTCGCCCGGAAAGAAGACCTCTTCAGCGCCTCTTTGAAGATGACATCAGCCGGATCGAAGACTTTTCTTCAGCGCCGCCTGGATGATGACTTCATCGGATGGAAGATTTCTTCAGCGCTGCTTGGAGGATTAACTTCTTCCGCTCCGGATGTCCTCTTCAGTTCCATCGGTGGCTCGACTGAGTGAAGACGACTCAAGGTAGGATGATCTTCAGGGGATTAGTGTTAGGTTTTTGTAAGGGGGGTTTGGGTTAGATTAGGGGTATGTGGGTGGTGGGTTTTAATGTTGGGGGGGGTTGTATTTTTCTTTTACAGGCAAAAGAGCTGTTTTCTTTGGGGCATGCCCCCACAAATGGCCCTTTTAAGGGCTGGTAAGGTAAAAGAGCTTTGAAATTTATTTAATTTAGAATAGGGTAGGGCATTTTTTTATTTTGGGGGGGTTTGTTATTTTATTAGGGGGCTTAGATTAGGTGTAAGTAGCTTAAAATTGTTGTAATATTTGTAACATGTTTGTAACTTATTTTTTTATTTTTTGTAACTTAGCTTTTTTTATTTTGTGTACTTTAGTTAATGTAATTGTATTTAATTGTAGTTATTTGTAGGTAGTTTATTTAATTAATTTAATGATAGTGTAGTATTAGGTTTAATTGTAACTTAAGTTAGGATTTATTTTACAGGTAATTTTGTATTTATTTTAGCTATGTAGTTATTAAATAGTTAATAACTATTGAATAACTATTCTAACTAGCTAAAATAAATACAAAGTTACCTGTAAAATAAATATAAATCCTAAGATAGCTATAATATAATTATTAATTATATTGTAGCTATCTTAGGGTTTATTTTACAGGTAGGTATTTATTTTTAAATAGGAATAATTTATTAAAGTATAGTGTAGTGTTAGGTGTAATTGTAACTTAGGTTAGGATTTATTTAACAGGTACATTTCTCTTTATTTTAGCTAGGTAAGCTATTAAATAGTTAATAACTATTTAATAGTTATTGTACATGGTTAAAATAAATTGAAAGGTACCTGTAAAATAAATATAAATCCTAAGATAGCTAGAATATAATTATTATTTATATTGTAGCTATATTAGGGTTTATTTTAAAGGTAAGTATTTAGTTTTAAATAGGATTCATTTACTTAATAAGAGTTAATTTATTTAGATTTATTTAATTAATATTTAAGTTAGTGGGGCGTTAGGGTTAGGGTTAGACTTAGGTTTAGGGGTTAATAATTTTATGACAGTGGCGGCGGCGTAGTGGGGGGCAGGATAGGGGTTAATAAATTTATTATAGGTGGCGACGGTGTAGGGGGGGCAGATTAGGGGTTAATAAATTTATTATAGGTGGCGACGGTGTAGGGGGGGCAGGATAGGGGTTAATACATTTAATATAGGTTGCGGCGGGTTCAGGGAGCGGCGGTTTAGGGGTTAATACATTTATTATAGTTGCGGTGGGCTCCGGGAGCGGCGGTTTAGGGGTTAATATGTATAGAGTAGCTTGCGGTGGGCTCCGGGAGTGGCGGTTTAGGGGGTAATAACTTTATTTAGTTGCGGCGGTGTAGGGGGGGACAGATTAGTGGTGTTTAGACTCGGGGTACATGTTAGGGTGTTAGGTGTAGACAGCTCCCATAGAAATCAATGGGATGTCTGTCAGCAGCGAACTTGTACTTTCGCTATGGTCAGACTCCCATTGATTCCTATGGGATCCGCCGCCTCCAGGGGTGGCGGATTGAAAACCAGGTACGCTGGGCCGTAAAAGTGCCGAGCGTACCTGCTAGTTTTTTGATAGCTAGCAAAAGTAGTGAGAATGTGCCGCACTTGTGTGCGGAACATCTGGAGTGACGCAAGAATCGATCTGTGTCGGACTGAGTCCGGCGGATCGATGCTTACGTCACAAAATTCTACTTTTGCCGGTCTCGAGCCTTTGATAACTAAGGCGAATCTGCCTCGCCACAAATATGCTGCGGAATTCCAGCGTATTTGAGGTTGACGGCTTGATAACTAGGCCCCATTGTGTTTGATGTACTGCCTTCACCCCTTTTCCCCATTGTACTAGGGATAACCTGGATGCAGAAACATCAACCCTCTATAAATTTGAAAACACTGGAGATCACGCTAGCTTCTCCTGATTGCCTGCAGTCCTGTTACCCCACACAGAGTCTCCTCGAAACAACTCAAGATGCGATTCAGCTACCAGTTGAGTACCTAGAATACTCTGACGTCTTCAGCAAATTAGAAGCTGAGACATTGCCTCCTCATCGGGTTTAGGATTGCCCCATAGAGATCAAACCTGGTTCAACTATACCTTACGGACACCTTTATCCGCTATGCCAACCAGAACTAGAACACCTTTAAACTTACTTAGAAGAAAATCTCCGAAAGGGATTCATTCGTACCTCTTCTTCTTTGGCAGGAACTGGGATGTCCTTTGTTAAAAACAAGGATGCTACCCTACATCCGATCATCGATTATCGGGAATTGAACAGAAGGACCATAAAAAATTGTTACCCGCTGCCTTTAATACCCGAATTGATAGAGAGACTTCATGAAGCCAAGATATACACCAAGCTAGACTTAAGAGGAGCTTACAATCTAGTTATCAGGGAAGGCGATGAATGGTTGACCACATTCAGGACCAGATACGGCCTATACAAATACCTGGTCATGCCATTTGGGTTGTGCAATGCCCCAGCAACCTTTCAATACTTTATTAATGATGTATTCAGAGATTTATTAGATGTATGTTTAGTTATATACCTCGACGACATACTTATATATTCAAAAACTTACGATGAACATATCAACCATGTTCGCAGGGTGCTCACTAGGTGGAGAGAACACCGCTTGTACGCCAAATTGGAGAAATGTGAATTCAATACCACTGAGATCTCGTTTTTGGGATATCATATCACTCCTACTTGTATCATCATGCTAAATAATAAGGTGGAGACGGTAAGAAACTGGCCACAGCCAAACACAAGAAAAGAACTTCAGAGGTTCCTCGGCTATTCAAATTACTATAGGAAGTTCATAAAAAACTTCTTAAAACTAGCCAAGCCCTTGACACTACTAACAAGTTTGAGTACCCAGTTCCAGTGGAATACTGAAGTAACAAAAGCTTTTGAACTCCTCAAACTCAAATTCACCTCAGCCCCCATCTTACATTTTCTGGATCCAAACTTACAATACATCCTTGAGGTGGATTCCTCAGATTATGCTCTCAGGGCGATCTTATCGCAGAAGACCTCTATGATTGAACCTTTGCATCCCATCACCATCTTCTCAAAAGTATTGAGTCCATCAGAAATAAATTACCCCATTGGGGAGAAAGAACTTTTAGCCATTAAAAGAGCCTTGGAACATTGGAGGCACCTCCTCGAAGGAACCTCACAAACCATTATCATTTACACAGATCACAAACATTTAGAATTCCTTCAATCAAATAAAACCCTATCTTCGAGACAAGTCCGCTGGATTTTGTTCTTCACACAATTTAATTTCCACATCATAGTATATAGACCTTCAAACAAAAACGGGAAAGCGGATGCCCTCTCCAGGAAAGACTACAGACCAGACTATCAACCTACCACCATTTCTATTTTGCCATCAGAAAGATTTGTTGGTCTATCTCCCTACTTGATGAAAGCTCTTAAGAAGTCACTAGCGGATGACAAGGAACTACCCACAAACTTGCTTGAACAAGGTTCTGACGCATAATTCTATTATGGAGACAAACTATATGTACCCAGGGATTTAAGACAAAACATCCTTGAAAACCATCATGAGTCTAGCAGGACACCCTGGGGAACGAAGAACTCTTGAACATATTTCCAGAGAATACTGGTGGCCATCAATGTGGAGATGCATAAAGGATTATATAAGAACCTGTACCATATGTACCACTTCAAAACCTCAGAAAAAGCCTCCATATGGTCTCTTGATGCCACTGCCCATACCTACTCACCCCTGGCATCATCTGTCACTAGATTTCATAGTTGAGCTACCAGAATCCTCTAAAATGAACACCATCCTAGTTGTCATAGACCTGCTAACCAAGATTGCTCACTTCATACCATTTCATAAATTACCCACATCCTCTGAGACCGCTCAACTATTCTTGGATAACATCGTAAGACTTCACGGACTCCCCAGGATACTAACTTTGGTTCTGGGGTACACAATTCGCCTCACGTTTCTGGAGAGCCCTGTGTAATCGCTTGCAAATTGACCATCATCTAACGATGTCATTCCATCCACAAAACAACGGTCAAGCTAAGCGTTTAAATCAATGGCTGGAACAATACCTTCGGTGTTACTGCTCTTACCAACAGACCGATTGGGCCAAGTTTTTATCCATGGCAGAATTGGCATTCAACTATTCATTAAATTCCTCCACCAAGATGACTACTTTCCAAGCGAATTATGGGTTCCATCCTACCTCCTACCCTTCCTCAACATTGTTACACGACCTAAAGACAGACTGTCCTCTCGCCAATGATTTCTCTGGTAATTTGCAAAAGATTTTCAGACAATTAAAGGAGAACATTAATGAATCTCAATTAAGGCAGAAACACTACTATGATCTCTGTAGATGTCCATCTCATAAATACACAGTTGGTGATCTGGTGTGGCTATCAACAAAACACCTTAAGCTCTGATTGCCAAGCAAAAAATTGGCTGGACTGTACCTTGGTCCTTTTCCTATTCTGAAGGTTGTCAATGCTAATGCAGTTTCCTTGAAACTACCAGAGTCCATGAAGATACACTCTACTTTTCATGTCTCCCTCTTAAAACCATACATCGCTATGAGGAGAACTTGGCCCATCCTACCACCCGTTGATACTCTTATTAACACAGATGAATACGAAGTTGATTCATTGATCGACTCTCGAATATACAAAGGCCAGTTGCAGTAGGCTACTTGCCCAAAGATGACACATGAGAACCCAGCCATAACATCCACGCACCTAAAAAGCTATCTCTCTTCCATCGCCATTTTCCGAATCCTCCAGGTCCATGAGTCACGGAGCGACTGGCTTGAGGAGGGGGATATGTCAGGAAACCGGCTGCTGCTGAAGCCATCCTGTCTAAACTCCTCCCACACTTCCTTTAAAACTGTTTCACGCCCTTATCCTAGTGCTTAGCAATTTTAGTGAAGTGCCTTGATTGCTCCTGATACCTAAGCTACAACCTACTATGGATTACAAGTATTCCTCTCCATTGTTTATCCTACTTGTGATAACATCACTCTAATCTTTGTAGCCGTGTTCTATTCAGGCTTCCTGTTATGGCTAATCTCCTTCTGAGTCTAAAACACTCCGGATCCCTGCAAACCAAACCTGTGTCTGTTTTCACTTGTAGCCTCATTCCCCCAGAGGTCTAAGGCTATAGGCTGCGTTAACGGAATCGCACTATTTGTGGTGCTTGTTCTCACTAAGTTTACCCACAGCCGTACTTACAAGCTGCTGCTCCGAAAACGGAAACCGGGCTCACACGTCAGTCAAACTCCACACAGACACATTGTTGCTGTTCTGCCGCACAGCTCCTGAGCAATTGAACTGCTTGCTACATTGCCACAAATCTGAACAGCTACGTTGTCTATCCAGACTTCCAGTTACCTCACACATCAGAATCAAAGACTGTAGCCACTTTTTGTCCGGTAGTGAGTCCCTTTCATTCTACCATCCCCCTACATCGCCAACAACCTAAATTAAACTATATTAACCCCTAAACTTAACCCTAAACCTAACCGTAACCCTAAACCTAAACCTAACCCTAAACCTAAAACCTAACATACTTAAAATAGAGCTAAGTTAAAGTTACATTAATTAACTAAATAATACCTATTTAAAACTAAATACATACTTACCTGTGAAATAAAACCTGAGCTAGCTACAATATAACTAATAGTTATATTGTAGCTAGCTTAGGTTTTATTTTTATTTCACAGGTAAGTTTGTATTTATTTAAACTAGGTAGACTAGTTAGTAAATAGTTACTAACTATTTACTTACTACCTAGTTAAAATAAATACAAACTTACCTGTGAAATAAAAATAAAACCCTAAGCTGCCTTACACTAAAACCTAACATTACAAAAAATAAAAAACACTAAAATTACAAAAAATAAAAAAACCTACCATTACAAAAAATAACAAACAAAATTATCCAAAACAATAAAAATTATTCCTATTCTAATACCCTGTTTAAAAAAAACAAAAAAAAACACCCTAAAATAAAAAAAACCTAATCTATAATAAACTACCAAGGGACCTTATCAATCATCTCTTTTTCTACAAAATAAAAACAAACAACCCCTAACAGAATACAAACCCCCACCCTCAAACCCACAAAATAAAAATAAAGTAAAACATAATCTACTCATTGCCCTGAAAAGGACATTTGTATGGGCATTGCCCTTAAAAGGGCTTTCAGCTCTTTTGCTGCCCATTAAAAAAATGCTATTCTAAAAAAAAAAAAAACACCCCAAAAAGAAAAAAAAAAAACATTACACATAATAACAAACGAATTAAACCCCTACCTCCCCTAAACCCACAAAATAAAAAAACCTAATCTACCCATTGCCCTGAAAAGGGCATGTGTATGGGCATTGCCCTTAAAAGGGCATTCAGCTCTTTTTCCTGACCTTAAAAGGGCATTCAGCTCTTTTAAGAAATGCCCAAACCCTAATCTAAAAAAACCCCACCCCAAAAAACTTTAAAAAAACCTAACGCTAACCCCTCTTTAGGCATTCACAGTTGCTGAAGTCCCGCTTTAACGATCTTCATCCCGGGTGGCTCCATCTTCATCCAGGCGGCTTCATCTTCATCTATGGCAGGACCGGCATCTTCTTCATCCCTGCAGAGGCGGAGCAGTCAATGTGTTGGAGGCGGAGGTCCAGGCGAAGGTCCAAGGCGGAAGTCCAGGCGGAGGTTCAAGGCAGAGGTCCAGGCGGAGGTCCAAGGCAGAGGTCCAGGCAGAGGTCCATTGATCCGACATGGAGGGGAGGTCCTCTTCATGCGATCGTCCGGCACACATTGAGGATTCAAATGCAAATTACCCCTTTTATACTGGGGGTACCATTGCATTCCTATTGGCTGAAAAATTTAAATCAGCCAATAGGAATTAGAGCTGCTAAAATCCTATTGGATGTTCAAATCAGCCAATAGGATGAGAGCTACTGAAATCCTATTGGCTGATTTGTATATTTTTTGTAATTGCATATTTAATTTTATTAGTAGGGTTAGGTTTTTTAAATTTGTAATTTAGTTTATTTAATTTGTAATTTAGTTTATTTAATTTTTAGTTATTTTAATTTTAGTCTAATAGTTATGTTAGTTTTTTTTTAAATTCACAGGTAAGTTTTTAATTATTTTAAGATAGGGATCTTGTAATTTGAATATAAAGTTAAGGGGGTATTAAGTTTAGAGGTTAATAGTTTAGTTTAGTTTTTGGTGATGTGGGGGGCTGGCGGTTTAGGGTTTAATAGGTTTATTTAGTGGCAGTGATGTGGGAGGTCAGAGGTTTAGGGGTTATTAACTTTATTTAGTGGCGGTAATGTCGGGGAGCGGCGGAATAGGGGTTAATAACTTTAGTACAGTGTGGGCGATGTCGGGCAGCGGCGGAATAGGGGTTAATAAATTTGATTAGTGGCGGCGATGAGTGGCGAGCCTCAGTTTAGGGGTTAATAGTTAGTTTATGGGTGTTAGTGTACTTTGTAACAGTTTAGTTATGAGTTTAATTTAACAGTTTTGTTGTGTAAAACTCATAACTACTGCTCTCAGATGGCGGTACGGATCTTGTCGTTATAGGGTATAACACAAGTTTTTTAGCCTCACTGCAAAACTCGTAATGGCAGCGCTATGGGAATCCCATGAAAAAAATGATTTTTTTCGAGTGCAGGACTGACGTTGCGTTACAGGTTAATAGGCTTGCGGTACAGCTATATGTAATGGCTGCGTTGCAGTTTTAACGCTGAAATGGCAGTTTTTTCAGTGTTAAAACATGAACGCACAACTCATAATCTACCTGCTTGTTATTACCTTGTAATTACAATATTTTCTGAAGTCAGAGAAAACAGCATATTAGATGAGTGTGAAAATGCTGACTGCATTAACACTTTCGCCTAGATTTAGAGTTTTGCGGCCAAAGGGGTGCGTTAGCTACGCGTGCTTTTTTCTGGCCGCACCTTTTAAATACCGCTGGTATTTAGAGTTCACAGAATGGCTGCATTAGGCTCCAATCAGCCAATCAGATTGAGCTCGCATTCTATTGGCTGTTCCGATCAGCCAATAGAATGCGAGCTCAATCTGATTGGCTGATCGGATCAGCCAATCGCATTGAACTTGATTCTGATTGGCTGATTCCATCAGCCAATCAGAATTTTCCTACCTTAATTCCGATTGGATGATAGAATCCTATCAGCCAATCGGAATTCGACGGACGCCATCTTGGATGACGTCATTTAAAGGAACCGTCATTCGGCGAGTAGGCGTCGGTAGAAGAGGATGTTCCGCGTCGGCTGGAAGATGATGGCTCCGGAAGAAAGAAGATTGAAGATGCTGCTTCATAGAAGACTTCATCCCGATGATGGACTTCTTCAGCGCCCGCTTGGATCAAGACTTCAGCCCGATGATGGATTTCTTCAGCCGCCGCTTGGATCCAGACTTCAGCCCGAGGATGGACGTCACTCTTCAGCCCCCCGCTTGGGCTTGGATCAAGACTTCGGACCCTCTTCTGGACCGATCGGTGAACCTGGTGAGGTGAAGACAAGGTAGGAAGATCTTCAGGGGCTTAGTGTTAGGTTTATTTAAGGGGGGTTTGGGTTAGATTAGGGGTATGTGGGTGGTGGGTTGTAATGTTGGGGGGGTATTGTATGGTTTTTTTTTTACAGGCAAAAGAGCTGAATTCTTTGGGGCATGCCCCGCAAAGGGCCCTTTTCAGGGCTGGTAAGGTAAAAGAGCTTTGAACTTTTGTAATTTAGAATAGGGTAGGGCATTTTTTTATTTTGGGGGGCTTTGTTATTTTATTAGGGGGCTTAGAGTAGGTGTAATTAGTTTAAAATTGTTGTAATATTTTTCTAATGTTTGTAAATATTTTTTTATTTTTTGTAACTTAGTTCTTTTTTATTTTTTGTACTTTAGTTAGTTTATTTCATTGTATTTATTTGTAGATATTGTATTTAATTAATTTATTTATAGTGTAGTGTTAGGCTTAATTGTAGATAATTGTAGGTATTTTATTTAATTAATTTATTGATAGTGTAGTGTTAGGTTTAATTGTAACTTAGGTCAGGATTTATTTTACAGGTAATTTTGTAATTATTTTAACTATTTTAGCTATTAAATAGTTCTTAACTATTTAATAGCTATTGTACCTGGTTAAAATAATTACAAAGTTGCCTGTAAAATAAATATAAATCCTAAAATAGCTATAATATAATTATAATTTATATTGTAGCTATATTAGGGTTTATTTTACAGTATTTAGCTTTAAATAGGAATAATTTATTTAATAAGAGTTAATTTATTTCTTTAGATTTAAATTATATTTAACTTAGGGGGGTGTTAGTGTTAGGGTTAGACTTAGCTTTAGGGGTTAATCCATTTATTACAGTAGCGGCGAGATTCGGTCGGCAGATTAGGGGTTAATAATTGAAGTTAGGTGTCGGCGATGTTAGGGAGGGCCGATTAGGGGTTAATACTATTTATTATAGGGTTATTGAGGCGGGAGTGAGTCGGATTAGGGGTTAATAACTTTATTATAGTAGCGGTGCGGTCCGCTCGGCAGATTAGGGGTTAATAAGTGTAGGCAGGTGGAGGCGACGTTATGGGGGGCACATTAGGGGTTAATAAATATAATATAGGGGTCGGCTGTGTTAGGGGCAGCAGATTAGGGGTACATAAGGATAACGTAGGTGGCGGCGCTTTGCGGTCGGCAGATTAGGGGTTAATTATTGTAGGTAGCTGGCGTCGACGTTGTGGGGGGCAGGTTAGGGGTTAATAAATATAATATAGGGGTCGGCGGTGTTAGGGGCAGCAGATTAGGGGTACATAAGTATAACGTAGGTGGCGGTCGGCAGATTAGGGGTTAAAAAAAATTAAACGAGTGGCGGCGATGTGGGGGGACCTCGGTTTAGGGGTACATAGGTAGTTTATGGGTGTTAGTGTACTTTAGAGCACAGTAGTTAAGAGCTTTATAAACCGGCGTTAGCCCAGAAAGCTCTTAACTACTGACTTTTTTCTGCGTCTGGAGTTTTGTTGATAGATTTATAACGCTCACTTCAGCCAAGACTCTAAATACCGGCGTTAGAAAGATCCCATTGAAAAGATTGGATACGTAAATGACGTAAGGGGATCTGCGGTATGGAAAAGTCGCGGCTGGAAAGTGAGCGTTAGACCCTTTCCTGACTGACTCCAAATACCAGAGGGCGGTAAAAACCAGCGTTAGGAGCCTCTAACGCTGGTTTTCACGGCTACCGCCCAACTCTAAATCTAGGCCTTTGTTTTTTTCTTCAGCTTTTTTTCTATAACTAAACTCCATCCATCATTTGACTTATTTGCAGTAACCAATGACTTGCTTTTGGAGAAGACACGGCTAACCATGGTCGTTATATCAGTTAAACTTGCTTGGTTTTGCAGCTCTTATCTTACCATTTCTGCTGAAGTCAGTTAGGGACACATGTCCAGGTCAGTGAAGCCTGCAGACTTACATTTCAGAAAAGAAGGGGAAATACATAATAAAAGTATGTTGTAAAGCTGTTGTACTATCCATAATTAAATATTTCACATTACAATCTTAAGGTGTTTACTGTCCCTTTAAGTAAAAGGGAGACTAAACACAAGTTAAAATCTGCCTGCAACTGCAGCCTCATATGTGCTAAGCATTTTGCAACAAATAATGACATTTTATTTTGCTTAATAAGTGCATTTATACACTTTTATCTTCACTGATCTGCCCATCCCCATGACCCTTTTTCAACCATCATAACAACGTCCATACATCTGTGGTATGAATGTGCACTATGGGTCACACAAGTATACAGGGAGTGCAGAATTATTAGGCAAGTTGTATTTTTGACGATTAATTTTATTATTGAACAACAACCATGTTCTCAATGAACCCAAAAAACTCATTAATATCAAAGCTGAATAGTTTTGGAAGTAGTTTTTAGTTTGTTTTTAGTTATAACTATTTTAGGGGGATATCTGTGTGCAGGTGACTATTACTGTGCATAATTATTAGGCAACTTAACAAAAAACAAATATATACCCATTTCAATTATTTATTTTTACCAGTGAAACCAATATAACATCTCAACATTCACAAATATACATTTCTGACATTCAAAAACAAAACAAAAACAAATCAGTGACCAATATAGCCACCTTTCTTTGCAAGGACACTCAAAAGCCTGCCATCCATGGATTCTGTCAGTGTTTTGATCTGTTCACCATCAACATTGCGTGCAGCAGCAACCACAGCCTCCCAGACACTGTTCAGAGAGGTGTACTGTTTTCCCTCCTTGTAAATCTCACATTTGATGATGGACCACAGGTTCTCAATGGGGTTCAGATCAGGTGAACAAGGAGGCCATGTCATTAGATTTTCTTCTTTTATACCCTTTCTTGCCAGCCACGCTGTGGAGTACTTGGACGCGTGTGATGGAGCATTGTCCTGCATGAAAATCATGTTTTTCTTGAAGGATGCAGACTTCTTCCTGTACCACTGCTTGAAGAAGGTGTCTTCCAGAAACTGGCAGTAGGACTGGGAGTTGAGCTTGACTCCATCCTCAACCCGAAAAGGCCCCACAAGCTCATCTTTGATGATACCAGCCCAAACCAGTACTCCACCTCCACCTTGCTGGCGTCTGAGTCGGACTGGAGCTCTCTGCCCTTTACCAATCCAGCCACGGGCCCATCCATCTGGCCCATCAAGACTCACTCTCATTTCATCAGTCCATAAAACCTTAGAAAAATCAGTCTTGAGATATTTCTTGGCCCAGTCTTGACGTTTCAGCTTGTGTGTCTTGTTCAGTGGTGGTCGTCTTTCAGCCTTTCTTACCTTGGCCATGTCTCTGAGTATTGCACACCTTGTGCTTTTGGGCACTCCAGTGATGTTGCAGCTCTGAAATATGGCCAAACTGGTGGCAAGTGGCATCTTGGCAGCTGCACGCTTGACTTTTCTCAGTTCATGGGCAGTTATTTTGCGCCTTGGTTTTTCCACACGCTTCTTGCGACCCTGTTGACTATTTTGAATGAAACGCTTGATTGTTCGATGATCACACTTCAGAAGCATCCCTCTGCAAGATATCTCACTATTTTTGACTTTTCTGAGCCTGTCAAGTCCTTCTTTTGACCCATTTTGCCAAAGGAAAGGAAGTTGCCTAATAATTATGCACCCTGATATAGGGTGTTGATGTCATTAGACCACACCCCTTCTCATTACAGAGATGCACATCACCTAACATGCTTAATTGGTAGTAGGCTTTCGAGCCTATACAGCTTGGAGTAAGACAACATGCATAAAGAGGATGATGTGGTCAAAATACTCATTTGCCTAATAATTCTGCACTCCCTGTAATATAAGAAGAAGATTCAGGAAACCCATTACTTATTTTTTGTTTATAAAGATAGATAATCCCTTTATTACCATTTCCCAGTTTGCACAGCCAACATGGTTATATTAATATACTTTTAAAATAATTGACTATTTATTTATTATCTATTGACTTCAATTTTAGCCAATTAGGGCTGTGTCATCCACAACCCATGGGAGAGAGCACAATGTTATCTATATGGCCCACATGAACTAGTAGTCTCCGGTTAATAAATAAAAAAGCATGTGTATGTACACTGTCAGAAAAAATTTGCAAAAATTGTACCTTTAGGGGTACAACAGCTTGTCACTGGGGCAGTACCCTCAAAGGTACACCCACTGTACCCTTTAACATGGGTACAAGTGGGTACCCTGGCAGATTGTACCTTTCAAAGGCAAATATGTACCTTTGGTGACTAGATTGGACCTCAGTGCTATGGTACCATATTGTACCCTTAAAAAAATGATGCAAATCTGGCCTTTTAAGGGTACTGCCCCAGTGACAAGCCTTTAGTACCGCATGATGGCAAATTTGTACTCAACAACACAGCAACAACACAGCATATTACAAATGCTGTTCCGTAAAATTTATTATATAACATTCAAATATGCATTCATTTAATGTGTACTTTTTCAGACAGTATTACAATAGCCACACTGCAGTTTTACAAAAGTTTGGATACTGTAGCCATATAGCAAATGCAAAGAATGCTAAAGAACCACCTGAAAGAGCCAGACTAAACAACCAATTCCAAAATGAGCTACCGAATGTGTTTTATAGCACTCTGTACTAGACTCTGAAAACACCCCATTTAATTTAGGGCGACATGCTACATAAAACATAAATATATAGAAAACATATAGAAAACAACATAATAATAAAATATAAGTCTAACGAAAAGAAGGGGGATTCGGGGGAGAGATAAACGATAAAACTCACAACCATACATTGAATTGTCACTCTATGCTAAATATATGCAAATGAGTCCATTTCCCCGTACACATTTTGGTGATGAACCTGTTACCAATAGATGGAGCTGTGTTACACATGTCAAGGCGCTTTTTAACCATCAGATGGCGCTATGGTGTGTTACACAATGTCCATGTATTTTACTGGGGATTTTACTGAGGAATGGTTACAATTTTATTTACGCTTTTTAAAAACTGGTTCTTAAACAACTCTTGTTTATTTTATAGAATTTAAAACTATTTTTTTTCTTTGTATGTTTAGTTAATACATTTGCTTTATGTTTAAGAGTTAACATCTTGATGCTCTAAATATAAACATTAAAATGTTAAGTGCTTGTTTGCTATTTCGAACCAGCAACACAGCATCATTGAATATATGGGTTATTAACCCTTTCATGATCGTGCAATGATGCGAGATTTCAATGATGGGATCGGGTCTGGGTGGCGTCCCTATGACGCTAGGAATGCCCTCCAGACCGCGATCAAATCCTGCAAGCGCAGTAGGCTTCAGGACAGCCGTTGGCTATGATGTTGTATTCCGTCATAACGGCTTTAAAGCCCAGCGCCGATGTGACAGAATACAACGGCATAACAGCGGTAAAAGGTTAAGTGTTTTGTTTGCTTTACCCGTTTCTTGCATATTACCAACAACAATTCAACATAATTATTTTGCGGTACAACATGTATGTTTCATTAATTTTGAGTGACTACCCGTTATGTGAATATGAATAATTGAGCTGTACAAATGATATGGACTTGCAGGGTTTGGCAGCCTTGAACCACCCATCCCCCTCAACCTTTTAGTCACACAAGTGATTGTAGCTTTTTGGGGGCATTAAATGGTACAGACATGGACCCTTTGACAGTTGGAAACATATTTGTACCTTATTTACCACTAAACTGTACATATTAGTTCCTTAAAGGGACACTGAACCCATTTTTTTTCTTTTGTGATTCATATAGAGCATGCAATTTTAAGGAACGTTCTAATTTACTCCTATTATAAATTTTTCTTCGTTTTCTTGCTTTCTTTATTTGAAAAAGAAGGCATCTAAGC